>NW_028324146.1:6194000-6503700 GCF_054372755.1 Phalangium opilio | reverse complement strand
ACCGGAACGAGGACGACCCCGAAACAGCAGTCCCGCTTTTGTCTCGTTGTAGACTGAAGTCTCTTTATTCCATTGGTGTTTGCGGGTATTAACGTCAATGACGTTTCAAGAACTTCCGGAGCTGCGCGTCACGCGACGATCGAGCTCTTCAATCGTATTCAGCAATGGATTAAAAACGTGTCGTTGTTCGGCGAGACCGGCTAAGAAGATTATGTAAGACGCGATGACAGACAAGATGTCAGTCTTGCAAGCAGTAACATCGTGGTGGTTCGTCATTACTGTTCGTCTCTTCGTCGGACAGATGTTGTGCAGCGTGGATGTTGAGTTTTTATCTTTTGTTTTACTGGTGTTGTGATCTTGGGTTTCGGTTTCGTTGAAAGGGGTTTATGCTTAGGATGGGGGATATCTTTTTGTTTTGGGCATCACGTGCTTTTGGTTATGTTTACTAGTGTTGCCACAGTATCTGGAATACCCCTGAAACCGGGAAAGTCTAGATATCTTAAAGGGAATGTGAATTTACAATTTCAGATCATATTTTACCACGAAAGTGGTATTATGTTACACTTTCAAGTCTACTTTCAAGATATCAAGTTTTTAATATAATGGAACCAAAGTTTCTATTTCCAAAATCAATTGAAAAATCACGAAAACTCAGTTTTCACATATCAATAATTTTGTCTTGTCGAGCTTGTTCGCCCGTTTGATGACATCACTATGACGTGAGGGGGGGAGAAGGGCGGGAATGCTATACCCGTCTCGATTTTCTCTCCAGTCTGGGTCTGATAGCAGAGAGAGTGGCACCATCTCACGTGAAAAATATATTTGTGACGTCAGCCTACGGGAAACGTTTTAGCCTTTCATAAAAAGTGGATTTCAAATCATTTCATATGAAGCATTTTCAAATGCATATTGCGGCCAAATAACCATAAATCGGAAAATTAAAAGCTTGATATTTTTGAATTCACAAAAATTAATTCTTTCTTTGGTTATATAAATCAGATGTTTTTCAAACGAAGCTTCTCATATTCCCTTTAAATTTGATGTAAAAGTGATGGAGTTATAAAGTTGTCGCATAAGTCAGAGAATATCATATTCGTAGGGTAATTTTAATTGAATTCTAGCTTGAACTAATATATGTTAAGGTATTAGTCCTTTTAACGGCACAACAATCTGACCATTCTTCGAACAAAATTGGCAATTAAATTGGTCTGGGAGAGGCTGCAATAGTCGTCAAATTTTATTTTAATTAAGATATTTTTCTGTTGTACTTATGAAGTAACATAGTACTAATCATTTTTAAAAGCAACAATTTAACGTTTCTACAATTTTTAAATTGTAAAAATGACTTCAGACGCTCGGGTAAAACCAGAAAAAGTCATTGAATTTTGAAATGGAAAAATCTGTGGCACCCTTTGTTGTAAACTCGGTAGGATTTCGAGAATACTTAAATCAAATAACTTCGTTTCAAGTTCAGGGTGACTGAGCTTAGATAAAGACTTTGATGTAACATCACCGTGCTTGGGGTTTTTTAAAACCTTATGATATAACGTATTAGCTTGACGTTTTTGTCTTGAGGTTAAGCGGGTTTTTTAATATTGCAAACAAGCTACCAGCTATCTAAAGTTAATTAGCGTTGCTTTGAATCGGTAAGAAGAAAGTTTCCTTGTTATGGCGGAATTTTCAAACCATTTCGTCTTATCAGTATCATGGGGAAACAATTATTGCCTCTCCTGGATAAACATCGTAACTCCCGCGTGTTTAACCTTTCCATTAAACGCTCGATACGATTCAATCTTCCGTGTACGGTGTAAAGCGATAGCGTGCTTGTGTCTCTATCTCTATAGTCAATAGTGGTGGTGTCTGCGTTAACCAGGCCTCAATGGGAACTCCGCAGAAACTATAATCCGATATGCATTAGTAATGATGGCTTCATCATTACCTTAAATGAATTGCTTCCAATAATAGTTGCCAGCCAGCCAGTGTGTTCTTAATTCGAGAATACCTCGAGTCAGTAAATAATTAAAGTCTGAATTTAAAATGTAATTGAACTTCGTATTACGGAGATTGTCTCTTTCGTCTTAATACCCCAAGCTTAAAATCCTATTATTAAAACAACAAACCTAAAGAGTTGTCGCCTTCTTCGACATTCTGATAATTGTACGAAATATAAGTGAACGAAAATGGATATAACAGAAAGTGAGGCATGCAGTAAAGAAAGCGCAGGCGAAAATAATGTGATTCGTAATCATTGCATCTGAGCCAAAAAAAGAACATTTACTTCCCCTCGAGGTATAATTGGGGTAGAATATCATGTAAGAATACAAGCATGAGTACCTTTTCCAACCAGGTTTGCGAGCTGCGAAATCTACGATAATATCCAAGAAGAAAAAATATCATTTCTAACACTTTCTGCGAATGTCGCTTAAGCTAAATTGGCCAGTTTCTTCAGAAGGAAATTAACAAGTTCCGTAAATAAAGATTTTCGTATTAACTACTTGTGGTTGGGGATGGGGTGGGTATTTTAGTGTTGTAGGTGCTAACATAGTGTAGTAAATATGTTTTGGCACGCTTAAGTAATATACGAAATGGCGAAACGGTTGGTGTACATTTCAGTTCTTATATTACTGAATACTGACTTACAAAACTAGATCAATATTGTTAAATATTATGAGCGCAGTAGCTAGGCTGGTTGTTCGTACATGCTATAGAAAAACTATTAAGAAGGGAGTATATCGCTATTGAGCGTGTTTTGAAACTAGTTTAATATTTTTATTCCGTTTTCATAGTTAATTAAAATATAAGCCAGCAAAGTGAGCATACGTTCCTAAACCTTAGGCAATGAAATAAGATAGGCAGCGGATTGAATCACCCCATTTGACTGTAAATCAGTTGACTATACAAAGCTGAAAAACGTCTTACAGTAAGGCAAAGGGTATGGAGAAATATTAGAACAAAATATATGATCTTCTCTTACAAAATAGTTAGCATTTATTTATTCTAAATCACGTGGACTACTATGCCGACATTGGTTTTAGGGACCGTCCATAAACTACGTCACACTCTTATGGGGGGAGGGGGTTTCTAAATTTGTGACGATCCGTGACAAGGGGAGGGAGGGGTTCTTCGATGCGTGACGTCACATTTAGCATTGATTTTGTTACGAAGTCAGTAAGAGGCCGATTGGCTCTCTTATGTTATAGAAGAAGAAACACAACATTCCAAAGTCCACCGTTACAATAATTTACCAAAATGGTTATTCCATCATCTCTTAAATAGTAGAAAATTTAAGCAATTATCTACTATTTACACCTTTTTATAGCCAATTTAAATAGCGCATTTAAAATAAACAGCGTAAACACTCTTATGTCTCTGTTTATTCGGCCCTATTATTTGTGAGGATGAATCACATCCCCTGCCGTTTGAAATGGTTTCGTTTCTTTGGCAAATTTTCTAAATCTCAAGCTCGATTAGTCTGTTTTCGGTGACAGTGTGTGTGCCCCTTTAACTAAGCTTTGTGGAACTTTTTTGAAGCTTATAAAAAGCACATCCAGACATTAAAATTCTAAAGGTCAATCAGAGGGAAAAAGCTTAAAACGGATTAAGAGAACTTCGAATTTTCAGCCAAGCAAAATATTTCTGAGGGGGCGGCATATCACTCAAGAAATTAATCAAATTAAATTTGAAAATTAAGACAAATCTTAGTGCGGAAGGGGGGGATTAAAGAAATGTGACGTGGTTTTTAGGGGAGGGGTCTGAGAAAAGCGTGACGAAGTGTGATCTGGGGGGACGGGGGGGGGGTCAGAAAATGGTTTTTTTCGCGTGACGTAGTTTATGGACGGTCCCTTAGTGGCGTCTACTAAACCGAACCGCTTACCACTAAAAGAATGGTTGAATTCTCACAGGATTAAATAATAATTATAATAATCTAGGCTTTGTCTATGAAGGGATTTCCACACTAAGCCTGTGGCTTGTTTATAGGTGGGGCCCTTTACATTGCATAGAGGGGTGGTGGCTAGCCCCTATGCCACAGCTAACCTACAGCGCCCATACTAACTATTACTGTTATCCTCTGCAAGTTTTGATGGAAAGGAGAAACCGGGTTAGACCGCGGAGGAAACCCCTTTTACCAATCGGGGAGAGAACTTGCAAACTCTACGCAGAAGGAATTGTTCCCAGATTTTCACCCGGTGCCACAGTCCGGGATCGAACCCGGGATCCTTTTGCTGCGAGGCGAAAGCGCTAACCGCTACGCCACCCCACTTACAAAGAGGTTTGGTTTAGCAGACGCCACTAAACCAATGTCGGCGCAGTGTTCCTCGTTATTCAGAATAAATAAATGCTAACTATTTTGTAATAAAAGATCATTTATTTTTTTTATATTTATTTCCTTTTATATTAAAAACAAGTTGGGAAAACCAAAATATTACCTCTCCGAGTCGGGGAAAAGACTAGTATAGGACTCAATATCGAAATACTAGAGCAACATTTTTTCGCTTTGTTTTGTCTAACGAGGCTTAAGTCATTGAATAGTTATCTCTACATTGTCAAAATATATAATCATCAGCTAATCCTATGTTTCAAATCATTATTTACAAGGAATATATAAGTTCTATGTTAAATTTTATACTCTGATGCATACCACTAACCCGATAACGATTATCCCTTTCACTGATCTAATTGCTACTATGATGCTTTCTTCTATTATAAAATCTAAATCTGATTATTTAAACGTGTATTTAACTTTCGGCTCACTCTGAACCGTTAATGTCCCTTCATTACAGACACGATAATAAAAACCCAAAGTTTACTCCACCTCAGGTCTCAATTATTTACTCTTTGTCTCACTAAGGCTATTGCGGATCAGACTTGATTTACCCGACAGAATCCAGGCCTTAGCTTTCGTCTTGAAAAAACTAAACCAAGGATTATTCTATATACAGATGTAGTATAGCTTAAGTAATATATAAACAGCCATTTCAAATAATAATATTAAAAAACATCCTTGGAATATCAAAATGAAACAGAGCTTTAAAGCTACAAAAGTACTAAATGCATCGTAATTACGAAAAAGATTTCCACATATTCACTTTATATTATGGAAAAAGTGAATATTAAGGTTCTGTAGGATTTCTTAACACATCAAAACAAAGCGAACTGCTAACACGGCGCACTAGTGTGACAACGGACAGACACACACAGACAAAAAAATAGACTGCTTTTAAACTCTTTCCGTATTAATTTTGAATTGAGAAAAGAGATTATCTTAAATATTAAAATAAATATAATTAATATTTAATATTTTCTTCGCTAGTTGTTCGCCTTATTGAGCGTTACATCGTTTTAAAAAAGAATAATTAAACAATCTTGAGAAATTTGACTAATATTGGCGTTTGAAATGAAGCATACGCCGGTTGCTTCGCCTTACTCAAATAGGTAGTATATAAAGGATTCGAATCGCAGCTGTAGGTAAGAACATCGCAATTGCGTGAACCTTGGAGGAAGACCCCTTCATTGGAAGACTAGACGTTTCTCGTAACCCTAGCCGATCGCCGCGTATGTTTTAACCTTAAGGATGATGGTGGTGTTAGAAGCCAGGTGTACAGACTGGTATCCATGTGGGATGGACAAAAACAAAGACCGGAAGATGGTGGTGTTAGAAGCAAGGTGTACAGACTGGTGTCCATGTGGTATGGACAAAAACAAAGACCAGAAGATGGTGGTGTTAGAAGCCAGGTGTACAGACTGGTATCCATGTGGGATGGACAAAAACAAAGACCGGAAGATGGTGGTGATAGAAGCCAGGTGTACAGACTGGTGTCCATGTGGTATGGACAAAAACAAAGACCAGAAGATGGTGGTGTTAGAAGCCAGGTGTACAGACTGGTGTCCATGTGGAATGGACAAAGACGAGAAGTTGATGGTGTTTAGAAGCCAGTAAGTACAGACTGGTGTCCATGTGGGACGGACAAAGACGAGAAGGTGGTGGTGTTTAGAAGCCAGTAAGTTCAGACTGGTGTCCATGTGGGGTGGACAATTGAACAGAGTTGTTAGACAGGCAATGGAGTAATAGCCTGTAAGTTGAATACAATTTCCGGGACTGTAAATGCGGTGTGGAAATTGAATACACGTTTGCTCCGATTTGCAAACTGCGAACGCGGTCACGTGGGTGTAACAACAGACAGACACACAGACACACAGACACACAGACACGTCGAAATTAGAACCTCTCCGTGACATACGTCACTCGGAGAGGTAAAAAGTCGTTATTTTATGGTATTATGTTATGTTACCTGACCTTCTCCTTTAATGAAATAATAATCTGGAATCTCCAAGGAATTCCTTCGGCCTAATTCCATCTCATTATTTTGGAATCAAACTGGAGCTCTATTTAATAAACAGACACCATCAATCTTCCTTTTTCCTAAAGTGTGCACTGACAGCGGAAGGCTTAAAATCATTATTTAACAACGCAATGATGACCAAACTTGATATAAATCCCCCCAAGTTTCTATTTTAATTTAATTCAAATAATCTGCCATTCTTTGCGATGAAAAACAAACTTTTGAAAGCGCATACATTGAAGTTTTTCTGATTTTTAAACCAAGGCCATATTATTATTGAAAACGGTCTTTGTTGTGAAAAGCTTAAAAGTTGATAGAGATGTGAAATTACCGTAATTTTTAAAAACGGTAATTTACCGGGTAAATTACCGATTGAAATCTTGGGAAAACAAAAATTACCGTTCGGTCGGTAATTTTTGGTAATTTATATATTTCTGTGCTTACAATCCATTACTTTAAACAACGTTTAATTGTGAGCACTATCTTGACTGCTTTTCACGTGTTTGCGGCTTTTGCTACCAAGACGGCAGCCATGACCTTTCTAATCTGATCTCTAACTAAATATTTATTAAAAGACTAATTTCTAGCTCATCTTTGTTAGTTGTAGGGCTAGCAAGTAGCGCCTGGTGAGTCATTGTGGCGCACAGAAATAGTTGATCATTTAAGTGTTAAATGAACATTTAATGCGTAATTCAAATGTTTGGTAATTTACCACGGTAATTTACCAGCAAATTACCATTGTAAAATTACGGTAGGAAATTAAACGGTGATTTACGCGGTGTTTGGTAATTTACCACGGTAATTTACCAGCAAATTACCATTGTAAAATTACGGTAAGAAATTAAACGGTAATTTACGCGGTATTTGGTAAATTACCGTTAATTTACGTACGGTAAATTACCGACTCACATCTCTTGTTGAAGATAAGTAAATTACCGTTAATTTACGTACGGTAAATTACCGACTCACATCTCTTGTTGAAGATAAGTAAATTACCGTTAATTTACGTACGGTAAATTACCGACTCACATCTCTTGTTGAAGATAAGTCATCAAAATGAAGTACCTTCAACCAATTTCATTAATATTAATAAAGTGGTTAGACATATCCTTTAGACTAGCCTTTGGGGTTGCACAAGTCGCCATCCTTTCAAGTGGCGAGTCGAAAAGCAATAGGTAGTAATAATATAGGCCTATTACAGGACAGTTGGGCTACAATAGGGCCTGACATATTTCGGTACAGTATTTGAACATAAGATGTAAATTGGTTCATCGGTAGTTTTTATGATCTAAAAGAATATACTTAAGTCCCTTCTTCAAAAATAATAGTAATAAGAAGCTTAAAGGGACGATGAAATGAAAACTCAAGTTATTTTAATTGATTATTCTACTAGTTATAAGACCTATCTGCATAGTGAAACCTCCAAGAAAAAACCCCTAATGATTTTAAAATTCAAGTTTGTTTGAAAATTCATGGATAATTTTAAATAAGTACCTCAGACCAATCTCGTAACGCTCTGCTTTTTACCTCTCCGAGTGACGTATGTCACAGAGAGGTTCTGTAACGATCGTGTGTGTTTGTCTGTGTGTCTGTGTGTGTGTCTGTTGTTACACCCACGTGACCGCGTTCGCAGTTTCCAAATCGGAGCAAACGTTTTCGCCATTTCCGAACTGCTTTCACAGTCATAGAAATGGCTACTCTACTTGAGTTCTCACACCACCATCTTCTGGTCTTTGTCCATCCCACACGGACACCAGTCTGTACTTACTGGCTTCTAACACCACCATCTTCTGGTCATTGTCCATCCCACATGGACACCAGTCTGTACACACTGGCTTCTAACACCACCATCTTCTGGTCTTTGTTTTTGTCCATCCCACATGGATACCAGTCTGTACACCTGGCTTCTACACCACCATCTTCTGGTCTTTGTTTTTGTCCATCCCACATGGACACCAGTCTGCACACCTGGCTTCTACTCCATCGTAATCGTTTGGTTTAAGACTTTCGCGGCGATCAGCTAGGGTTACGAGAAACGTCTAGCCTCCCTAGGGTGGGTTGTCCACGATAGGTTTTCGCAATTGCGGTTGTTCTTGCTTTTAACTGTAGTTCGACACCCTTATATACTACCTATTTGAGTAAAGCGAAGCAACCGGCGTATGCTTCATTTCAAACGCCA
Source organism: Phalangium opilio (assembly GCF_054372755.1). Classification (NCBI taxonomy): domain Eukaryota; kingdom Metazoa; phylum Arthropoda; class Arachnida; order Opiliones; family Phalangiidae; genus Phalangium; species Phalangium opilio. Next base: position 6,495,180 of record NW_028324146.1, on the reverse strand, counting down.
ATATTAGTCAAGTCTCTCAAGAATGTTTAATTGTTCTTTTTTAAAACGATGTAACGTTCAATAAGGCGAATAACTAACGAAGAAAATATTAAATATTAATTATATTTATTTTAATATTTAAGATAATCTTGTTTCTCAATTCAAAATCAATACGGAAAGAGTTAAAAAGTAGTCTATGTTTTTGTCTGTGTGTGTCCGTCCGTTGTTACAGTAGTGCGCTGCGTTAGAAGTTCGTTTTGTTTTGATGTGTAAAGGAATCCTACAGAACCATAATATTCCCTTTATCCTTAATATAAAGTGAATATGTGGAAATATTTTTCGTAATTATGATGCATTTAGTACTTTTGTAGCTTTAAAGCTCTATTTCATTTTGATATTCCAAAGATTTTTTTTAATATTATTATTTAAAATGTTTATATATTACTTAAGCTATACTACATCTGTTTATAGCATAATCCTTTCTAAAGTGAATACAAGCACAACGCTACTATGTTGGTCAAATGAACTTTTATTTGTCAATAGGCAAACCAAAAAGTAAACGCTTGGGTTTGGATTTCGTTTCTGTAATGCAGAGACATTAACGGTTCAGAGTGAGCCGAAAGTTAAATACACTTTAGGCTTAGATATTATAATCATGGTGGAAATCTGGGCCGCGTTCAGCAGAGCCCAGCGCTGTTAGCAGTGTCCTACATAACGGGATTTTGTTTTTGAATTTTGACGTCACGGTGCTTAGCGCTTAGCTAGCGCGGTCTTCAAAGAAAATAGTCGGCTCTTTGGATATCGTGACGTAAAACGCGTATTTCTCAGCTTGGCGAAAAAACCATGGAGGAATTAATACAAATAGCTCTATGGGACTACAGCTATTTAATTGGCGTGAAACCAGTTGATCACGCGAGAATTTTAAGAGGTATGTTAGTTTCTAATTTTAATTAAAAAAGTTGTTATCTATCTCTATAAATATGTTATCATACAATTTTTGTTAAGCCTTGGTACATTGCACGCTTTATTGCGCTAGCGTCATTTATAAAACGACAGAGCTCACCGGTAAAATTTCCATATTCCGCTGTCTTTTTCCATAATATAAAGTGAATATGTGGAAGTATTTTTCTTAATTATGATGCATTTAGTACTTTTGTAGCTTTAAAGCTCTGTTTAATTTTGATATTCCAAAGATTTGTTTTAATATTGTTATTTGAAATGGCTGTTTATATATTACTTAAGCTATACTACAACTGTATATAGAATAATCCTTGGTTTAGTGATTTCATGAAGAAAACTAAGACCTAGATTCCGGCGGGTATGTCAAGTATTATCCGCAATAGGCTTAGTGAAACAAAGAGTAAATAATTGAGGCCTGAGGTGAAGCAAACTTTGGGCTTTGATTTTCGTGTCTGAATGAAGAGACATCAACGGTTCAGAGTGAGCCGAAAGTTAAATACACTCTTAAATAATCAGGTTAAGATTTTATAATAGAAGAAAAGATCGTGGTGGCAATTAGAATAGTAAAAGGGCTAATGGTAAACGGGTAGTAGCTACAGACTTTTTATTCTCTTTATGGTGCGCATTGACTATTAGTGCGTCTAGCTACAATTTAGCTTTGGTGTTATTTAACGTTAACATTCTTGTTGGCAAACTAAGAATATTGTTGAGGTGAGACGAGACGACAGTGTTTACACTGTAAACCAGTTGTGAATGTAGCTATCAGATTATAAGCGTAGACTTCATTTCCTGTTCTTTTCCCCATTGACTGATTTCCATGTGTCCAAGATTTATCCTTATTGGATGTAAAATGTCGTCTGCTTTACTGCATATTCGCTATGCTTGGAATACTGCTTCAATAATTCGTAAATTTTTACTTCAAAAAAGAGAAATAATTCCATATCTAGGTAAATAAGTTTGTAGTATAAGACCTCTTGACTCGGAGAGGTAATATTTTGGTTTTCCCAACTTGTTTATTAATAAAATTCTTGTGGCACGCTCCGTGTCAAATGAAATTTATTGCGAGATATGTTCAAATTTGAGCGCAATGTGACAATCGTGGCGCGAGTCAAAAATGTCCTGATGGGAACACCGAAATTGCTGCTTGTTTTGAATAATATTTGTTATCCAAAATCGAATTGTTATTTTGAAACCAGCTTATCAAATATTACAGCAGTCTAAAAATAGCAAACCCCAAAATAAAGAACTAAATGCGAGCATTGCCTTTTTATTATCAGTGGGAAATAATACAGTCCTCAAATTGTTAAGAACTCAAATATAAATAAGTTGTGACGCATCATAATCTTCCCAGTCTGTACTACAAGCTAGGGGCCGACCCAGTGTACATGCCTTTAGGCTTTATTTATATATAGATAAGTTCAGTCTTGTGATATTTTGAATCTACCTTTACGTTCTGTTAGTTTCGTGGTATACAAAGATTGTAAAAGAGCGTATGTATGTTGTCAGTTTTATCTCTGTGGAAAATGGCGGAGTTAACGACTGAACCTCCATAAAAGTGGTATTTTTGCCTGGGCTGACCACAAACTGACCATAAGGGACACTTTAACGCCGAGAGTAAAAACCTCCTAATGGGCCAACAGCACCTTAAGTTTTCCACTCTTTCTACAAAACACGATATACGTGGATATAAAATTGTAAATGGTAACATAAACAGAGCAGAAAAAAGTTAGGCTCGACCTTTTGTAAAAACCACGAAACTTGAAAGCCGAGATTGTGCTAAGGTTTTATTGAAATTTAAAATAGAATATATTAGAATTCTAGACGTCTATAAATTGGTTCTAACTTTATTATCCAATCAAAGGGCCGCATGGCTAAGCTTGTCAATTTCGAGGCACAAAATTGCAATATCGTAACTTCAGTCAATTGACTATAGTTCCGATATTGCAATTTTTACGTCACTCTCATAGTTTGTTTTTTCTGTCAGGGTCTAAACCAAGACCAATTTTAATCAAGTAGGCAGTGAAAATAAGCGCCTTGCGTTAGCGGGAGTAGTGGCTTAAATGGACAGCCGAGATATATAATATCTAGACTATTAGATCTGGAAGAGTGATTTTAAACATTTTTAAGACTAGTTTTTTTTTGTGTTTTTTACTGTTTTTTTTTAACAAAATTTTTCCCAACCCTGATTTCGGAACAGATCAATGTTTCTTCATTGGACAGTCGCTTTTAGAAATGGATGTAACTAATAGCAAAGAATGTGCCACGAATTGTTCACTTGAATATAAGTCTACATAGACGCGTTAGAAATTTCCTCTGGGTTTCAAAGTTTAAAATTCAAAGCACCTTCATTCCTCGAAAAAAATATTTAACACAGCACGTTTTGACTTTCTCAACGAAATACGCAAAAATATATTTGTGAGTGCATATCTGAACGTGAAAATTCCCTTAAGATTTTTTTACCTATTCCTGTGACAGCAGTAACATTATTCAGTTATTATTGAAAATTACCTAAGATCGATAATGGGCTTAGAAAAACTCTCAAGCATGAAGTATAGAACATGAAATTTCCAACATTTTGAATTGTAACGATGTCATTCATGATTTTGCTTAAAGTTTTTTAAGAAAAGGTTTTCATATTTATATACAATTTTGTCATATTTCGATACATCAAACATTTCTCGGTCCGGGTGCCATTCTCTCTTGCTACGGCGCTGTCTCTTAATGAGATCAAATTAAACACTTCATCTAATACACTTCTTGGAATTCTACTGAGAGTGTAGGAGAGCTGGAGTCAGTCTGTTAAAGTTCCCTTATCCGTGTAATTGTTTATCGGGCGTGCAATGTCGGCCACTGGTGATTAATAATTTTTAATCGGTACCGAGAAAACACTAGAGACTTCACAGTCGGCAGGGAAAAGGATGTGTCGTTGTTTGTGTAGTTAGTTAGACGTTGGGTTGCGCACCTTTGCTCTCGTAAGAATTATTGAAGTTGTGGTGTTCGAGATGTACTCCCGGCCGGTAAATGCAAATATTTGTCCTGGCTACCCAACCCCGTTCTCCCTCAGCAGAGGCATTAATATAAAAGGGTTCCCAGTCAAGCTAGATCGGAAAATGGTGAGGATGCTAGTGGTGGTGGTGCTGGTAGTTGCTGTTTGAGGGGCCGCGCACGAGAAATATTATTCCGAGATCGTAGTTAATAAAATTAAAATAACACTAAGTTGGAAATCGTTTAAAAATTTCGGCAAGAATTCGCAACACGTCACACTGATAAAAGTTGAATTCTATGAAGCGGTTTCATTGAAATCTCAGGAATGATTTCAGAATTTTCAAAAATAATTTGGTTGGATTTGGGATTATATGAAATGATTTCAACGACTTCAAAATCCTCTGAAATAGCATTGTTTCATAATCTACCGATATTAAGAATTTGACATAAAATGCTCCTGTTTCTAAACCTAACAATATATCAAGGTAAAGTTAAGAAATCACTTTTTCCTTTAGAAAATTGTCCAACCCCTCCATGTTACCGAGTTTCATACCGAACTCGTTTAGTTTGATTTCTCGAATTCAACGAAGAAATGTTAAGGGAAATTGAAGTAGGGAATCCGTGTAATTATACAGATTGCATCACTACGTGGCTTGTTAGGCATTGGCTGTAATTGAGTGAACAAAGTGTAGATATCGAGGGTTTTCTCAGGAAGGAAATGGGCAAAAACGTCTTTTGGGTTTTCGATCCAACATCCGGGGATCGAATATATATATATATATATATATATATATATATATATATATATATATAATAATAACGGGGAAGCACGAAACTGGTTAAAAAGCCTGTAACAACAAAGTTTCGCCGTAAAGTTCAGCGGATTTATACACCGCTTAACTCCCAAAGAAATAGTTACCCCAATTTTTAGCGCCCACGCGCAATAACTTTCACACTTCCGCACTTCCGCTTCAGCACTATTTTTACCTCTCCGAGTGACGTATGTCACGGAGAGGTTCTAATTTCGACGTGTCTGTCTGTCCGTCTGTCTGTCAGTCTGTTGTTATGGACTTACACCCCAGGGGACCGCGTTCACAGTTTTCAGATAGGAGCAAACCTTTTCTCAAATTCCGGACCGGAAATTTGGAAAATTGTATTCCACTTACAATGCCTATTACTCCATTGTCTGTCTATAACCCCTACCATCCGGTCTTTTGTCCATCCCACATGGACACCAGTCTGTACTTACTGGCTTCTAAACACCACCATCACCTGGACTTCTTGTCCATCCCACATGGACACCAGTCTGTACGTACTGGCCTCTAAACACCACCATCTTTCGGTCTTTTTGTCCATCCCACATGGACACCATTCTGTATATACTGGCTTCTAAACACCACCTTCTTCCGGTCTTTTTGTCCATCCCACATGGACACCAGTCTGTACGTACTGGCCTCTAAACACCACCATCTTCTGGTCTTTTTTGTCCATCCCACATGCACACCAGTCTGTACATACTGGCTTCTAAACATCACCATTTTCAGGTCTTTTTGTCCATCCCACATGGACACCAGTCTGTACGTACTGGCCTCTAAAAACCACCATCTATCGGTCTTTTTGTCCATCCCACATGGACACCAGTCTGTACTTACTGGCCTCTAAACACCACCATCACCTGGACTTCTTGTCCATCCCACATGGACACCAGTCTGTACGTACTGGCCTCTAAACACCACCATCTTTCGGTCTTTTTGTCCATCCCACATGGACACCAGTCTGTATATACTGGCTTCTAAACACCACCATCTTCCGGTCTTTTTGTCCATCCCACATGGACACCAGTCTGTACGTACTGGCCTCTAAACACCACCATCTTCTGGTCTTTTTGTCCATCCCACATGGACACCAGTCTGTACATACTGGCTTCTAAACATCACCATTTTCCGGTCTTTTTGTCCATCCCACATGGACACCAGTCTGTACATACTGGTTTCTATCTCCATCATCATCATCGTTAAGGCTAAGACATACGCGGCGATCGGCTAGGGTTACGATAAACGTCTGTCCTCCCAATGGTGGGGCTTCTACCAAAGGTTCACGCAATTGTGCTGTTCTTACCTGTGGCTGCGATTCGAAACACTTATATACTACCTATTTGAGTAAGGCGAAGCAATAGGCCTTTACAGAAAGTTCGAAAGGAATTATGGGTACTTGGCCCCTCTTGTAGTTCAAATTGAGTCAGTTCAGTTCAGTCAGTTTTGTGTTATAAAAAACACGAACTGGAGGCAAGATTTGGAGAGATAAAGCAGACTGATAAAATGGTGGGCTTTTTTTAACGCGTTTGTTCCTCTAATTAGTTAATATTTAAAATAACTTACTCGTTCTCCTGTGTATCCATCGCTTAAAATGGGCTATGGAAGCCTAGGCTTAACGGTTAAGGTTAGTGACGTCACGTCAGAGAGAATTTTGGTGACGTATGGCTGTTATAATGCGCAGGCGCGGCGGGACAAATCAACAAGGTGCGCAAGCCGTAAAAACTTTCTATAAAGGCCTATAGGCGTATGCTTCATTTCAAACGTCAATATTAGTCAAGTCTGTCGAGAATGATTAATTATTCTTTTTTAAAACGATGTAACGCTCAATAAGGCGAATAACTAACGAAGAAAATGTTTAAAATTAATTATATTAATTTTAGTATTTAAGATAATCTTGTTTCTCAAATCAAAATTAATACGAAAAGGGTTAAAAAGCAGTCTATTTGTTTGTCTGTGTGTGTCCGTCCGTTGTTACACTATTGCGCTGAGTTATCAGTTTGCCTTGTGTTTATGTGTAAAGAAATCCTACCAAAGCTTAATATTCCCTTTTTCCATAATATAAAGTGAATATGTTGAAACATTTTTCGTAATTACGATGCCTTTAGTTGTTTTGTAGCTATAAAGCTCTGTTTCATTTTGATATTCCAAGGATATTTTTAATATTATTATTTGAAATGGCTGTGTATATATTACTTAAAGGGATACTTTCTTTTAATTTCATTGCAATAAATCCTTATAAGGTTAATTTATTTCGATAGATAGACAAATAATGATTTTGAAAATATAGATGTTTTTATATTTTAGTTTAATTAAGAACTTTTAAATTACGATTAAAAGATCCAAAATGCTATTGTTTTGCGATCATGAGGACACCTGGTGAATACAGAGTCGAACCACCGAAAAACGTTACTAGTTCGTCTCTACCAATTTCGACGTCATAAGTCTCTTAGGCTCCGTAGTGTTTTTCCTACTGGTAGGGGGATTCATTCTGTGAGCGCAGTATGATACAGATTGACGGGAGTTCCGTCACTACGCAGGGTAACCCTTGCCGAAATCGCGGTTCGAATTTCAAGACTTATTTAAGTACCGTAAAAAGTCCCCATTAGGTACACCGGCAGTCCAAAAACGAGACTTAATTATTTGAGTTTGGATTTCTAAATTTACAAGACTTGTAGCAGTACCCTTCGAGTCTCTTAATTGGACATTCCATTAAGTCTCTTTTTTGGACACTATAGTAAGATTCTCTCGAATCTCTATTTTGGATACTATTGTAAGTTTCCATCGGGTGTTCATATTTTGATGCTAGAGTAATACTCCCACGAGTCTCTTTTTGGACACTGTAGTAAGATTCCCTCGAGTCCCTTATTTGGACATTATAGTAAGACTCCCCGAGTCACATTTTCGGACACTATAGTAAGATTCCCAGGAGTGTCTTATTGGGATACTATAGTAAGCTTCCCTCGAGTTTATTTTTTTGACACTATAGTAAGATTTCCTCTAGTCTCTATTTCGGATACAGTAGTAAGACTTCTAGGAGTGTCGTATTTGAATGCTAATGTAACCCGTACAAAAATTTTAAGCTGTAATTCATCTGCATACGCGCTTTTTTATCGCTACCACGCTGTAATATGTATACATTAAGGCTACATTTTCTGCAGGTCAAAAAACGCGAAAATTTCACAGCAATTCCAGAACTGCAAATTGTCTGCCGTTTCTACATTTTCTGTTTATTAACTGTTAATTGTCTGTACTGGCAGAAATGTGCAGCGCGATTCTGCAAACGTGATGCAAAAGTAGAAATAACAGCTGCTAGTTTAAAACTGTAATTTGACCACAGTTATAGACGTGTTACAGGTCTGCAAAAGTGATGAAAAGTAGAAATACCAGCTGCTAGTTTAAAACTGCAACTTGACCACATTTATAGACATGTTACAGGCCTGCAAATGTGATGGAGAAGTAGAAATCCAGCTGCCAATTTAAAACTGTAATTTGACCATATTTATAGACAGGTAACAGGTCTGCAATAGTGATGGAAAAGTAGAAATCCAGCTGCCAATTTAAAACTGTAATTTGACCATATTTATAGACATGTTACAGGTCTGCAAAACTTATGGAAAGGTAGAAATACCAGATGCTAGTTTGAATCTGTAATTTGACTACATTTATAGACATGTTACAGGCCTGAAAAAGAGATGGAAAAGTAGAAATGCAACTGCAAATTTAGAACTGTAATTTGACCATATTTATAGACAGGTAACAGTTCTGCAAATGTGATGGAAAAGTAGAAATCCAGCTGCCAATTTAAAACTGCAATTTGACTATATTAATTGACATGTTACAGGTCTGCAAAAGTGATGAAAAAGTAGAAATACCAACTGCTAGTTTAAAACTGTAATTTGACCAAATTTATAGACAGGTAACAGGTCTGCAAAAGTGATGGAAAAGTAGAAATCCAGCTGCCAATTTAAAACTGTAATTCGACCATATTTATAGACATGTTGCAGGTCTGCAAAACTTGTGGAAAAGTAGAAATACCAGATGCTAGTTTAAAACTGTAATTTGACTACATTTATAGACATGTTACAGGCCTGAAAAAGAGATGGAAAAGTAGAAATGCAACTGCAAATTTAGAACTGTAATTTGACCATATTTATAGACAGGTAACAGTTCTGCAAATGTGATGGAAAAGTAGAAATCCAGCTGCCAATTTAAAACTGCAATTTGACTATATTAATTGACATGTTACAGGTCTGCAAAAGTGATGAAAAAGTAGAAATACCAACTGCTAGTTTAAAACTGTAATTTGACCAAATTTATAGACAGGTTACAGGTCTGCAAAAGTGATGGAAAAGTAGAAATCCAGCTGCCAATTTAAAACTGTAATTCGACCATATTTATAGACATGTTGCAGGTCTGCAAAACTTGTGGAAAAGTAGAAATACCAGATGCTAGTTTAAAACTGTAATTTGACTACATTTATAGACATGTTACAAGTCTGAAAAAGTGATGCAAAAGTAGAATTCCAGCTACCAATTTAAAACTGTAATTTGACCATATTTAAAGACATGTTTCAAGTCTGAAAAAGTGATGGAAAAGTAGAAATCCAGCTGCCAATTTAAAACTGTAATTTGACCATTTTTATAGACATGTTACAGGCCTGCAAATGTGATGGAAAAGTAGAAATCCAGCTGCCAATTTAAAACTGTAATTTGACCATATTTATAGACATGTTACAGGTCTGCAAAAGTGATGGAAAAGTTGAAATCTAGCTTAAAATTTAAAACTGTAGCTATTCCACATTTATAGACATATTGCAGGTATTCAATTCAAGTAAAATGTCCTACTTTTGAATACCTGCAATATGGCTCTAAATGTGGTCAAATTACAGTTTTAAATTAACAGCTGGATTTCTTCTTTTCCATCACTTTTTCAGACCTGTAACATGTCTATAAATGTGGTCAAATTGCAGTTTTAAATTAGCAGCTGGATTTCTACTTTTCTATCACTTTTGCAGACCTGTAACATGTCTAAAAAAATGGTCAAATTACAGTTTTAAATTAGCAGCTGGATTTCTACTTTTCTATCACTTTTGCAGACCTGTAACATATCTATAAAAATGGTCAAATTACAGTTCTAAATTTGCAGTTGCATTTCTACTTTTCCATCACTTTTTCAGGCCTGTAACATGTCTATAAAAATGGTCAAATTACAGTTCTAAATTAGCAGTTGCATTTCTACTTTTCCATCACTTTTGCAGACCTGTAACATGTCTATTAAAATGGTCAAATTACAGTTCTAAATTAGCAGCTGGATTTCTACATTTCCATCACTTTTGCAGACCTGTAACTTGTCTATAAAAACGGACAAATTACAGTTTTAAACTAGCAGCTGGTATTTCTAATTTTGCATAGCGTTTGCAGAATTGCGCTACATATTTCTGCCAGGCTAGACAGTTAACAGTTAACAAGCAGAAAATGTAAAAACGGCAGTCAATTTGCAGTTCTAGAAATGCTGTGAATTTTTCCCGTTTTTTGAGCTGCAGAAAATGTAGCCTTAATGTATACATATTACAGCGTGGTAGCGATAAAAAAGCGTGTATGCAGATGAATTACAGCTTAATATTTTTGTAAGGGATGAGCACAAGTTGGGAATCCAAAATAAACCTCTCCAAGTCGAGACGCAATTTAGAGGCTATTTTTAAATATTTAAATAAATATAATTGATATTTATTAATTTAATCGTCATTAATTTACCTTAATTCTAGTTAAATCGTTTTAAGAAGTTTTATACCTAAAATCATTTTAAACATAGCTATTGTTGATGTTTGAACTCAAGCGTAAGCTTCTTTAGCAATTTTTAGAAAGTTGGTATATAAGGCGACTGATTAACAATAATAAATTAGAAAACACGCAATTGCGTGAATCTTTGGTGGAAGCCTTGCCATTTGGAAGCTATCGTTTCTCTTAGCCTTAGGCGATCGTCGCATACACCTCAACCCTAACGACGATAGTGGAGTAGAAACCAATGTATCTCCCTACGAACACGCTTGCTCCGATTTGTCAACTGCAAACGCGGTGACAGCCACACAAAAATACACGTACAGTGTTATACCTCTCCGTGACGACATCGTCACTCGGAGAGGTAAAAACTTTATTAATTTTACAAATTGAAAATCCAAAATTTCAGCACTACAAAGTATCTGAAACGCGCCTGCAATGACCCTGCAAAGTATCTGAAACGCGCCTGCCATGGTCCTGCAAAGTATCTGATACGAGCCTCCAATTATCCTTAAAATATCTGAAAAGCACCTGCAATTATCCTACAAAGTTTATGAAAAGCGCCTGCAATTATCCTACAAAGTATCTGAAAAGCACCTGCCATTATCCTAAAAAGTATCTGAAACGCGCCTGCAATGATCCTGAAAAGTATCTGAAACGCGCCTGCAATGATCCTGAAAAGTATCTGAAACGCGTCTGCAATTTTCCTACAAAGTATATGAAACGCGCCTGCAATGATCCTAAAAATTATCTGAAAAGCACCTGCCCTTATCCTAAAAAGTATCTGAAACGCGCCTGCAATGATCCTGAAAAGTATCTGAAACGCGCCTGCAATGAATCTGAAAAGTATCTGAAACGCACCTGCAAAGATCCTAAAAAGTATCTGAAAAGCACCTGCAATTATTGTAGAAATTAAAGTATCTGAAACGCGCCTGTAATGGTCCTTAAAAGTATCTGAAACGCGCCTGCAATGACCCTGCAAAGTATCTGAAACGAGCCTGCAATTATCCTAAAAATATCTGAAAAGCACCTGCAATTATCCTACAAAGCATCTGAAATTCGCCTGTAATTATCCTACAAAGCATCTGAAATTCGCCTGTAATTATCCTACAAAGCATCTGAAACTCGCCTGTAATTATCCTACAAAGTATATGAAAAGCGCCTGCAATTATCATACAAAGTATATGAAACGCGCCTGCAATGATCCTAAAAATTATCTGAAAAGCACCTGCCCTTATCCTAAAAAGTATCTGAAACGCGCCTGCAATGATCCTGAAAAGTATCTGAAACGCGGCTTCAATGATCCTGAAAAGTATCTGAAACGCGCCTGCAATGATCCTGAAAAGTATCTGAAACGCACCTGCAATGATCCTAAAATGTATCTGAAAAGCACCTGCAATTATTGTAGAAATTAAAGTACCTGAAACGCGCCTGTAATGGTCCTTAAAAGTATCTGAAACGCGCCTGCAAGGACCCTGCAAAGTATCTGAAACGAGCCTGCAATTATCCTAAAAATATCTGAAAAGCACCTGCAATTATCCTAAAAATATCTGAAAAGCACCTGCAATTATCCTACAAAGCATCTGAAACTCGCCTGTAATTATCCTACAAAGCATCTGAAACTCGCCTGTAATTATCCTACAAAGTATATGAAACGCGCCTGCAATTTTCCTACAAAGTATCTGATACGCGCCAGCAATGATCCTAAAAAGTATCTGAAAAGCACCTGCAATTATTGTAGAAATTAAAGTATCTGAAACGCGCCTGTAATGGTCCTTAAAAGTATCTGAAACGCGCCAGTAATGATCCTGAAAAGTATCTGAAACGCGCCTGCAATGACCCTGAAAAGAATCTGAAACGCGCCTGCCATGGTCCTGCAAAGTATCTGATACGAGCCTGCAATTATCCTAAAAATATCTGAAAAGCACCTGCAATTATCCTACAAAGCATCTGAAACGCGCCTGTAATTATCCTACAAAGTAAATGAAAAGCGCCTGCAATTATCCTACAAAGTATATGAAAAGCGCCTGCAATTATCCTACAAAGTATCCGAAAAGCACCTGCCATTATCCTAAAAATTATCTGAAACGCGCCTGCAATGATCCTGAAAAGTATCTGAAACGCGCCTGCAATGATCCTGAAAAGTATCTGAAACGCGTCTGCAATTTTCCTACAAAGTATATGAAACGCGTCTGCAATTTTCCTACAAAGTATATGAAACGCGCCTGCAATGATCCTAAAAATTATCTGAAAAGCACCTGCCCTTATCCTAAAAAGTATCTGAAACGCGCCTGCAATGATCCTGAAAAGTATCTGAAACGCACCTGCAAAGATCCTAAAAAGTATCTGAAAAGCACCTGCAGTTATTGTAGAAATTAAAGTATCTGAAACGCGCCTGTAATGGTCCTTAAAAGTATCTGAAACGCGCCTGCAATGACCCTGCAAAGTATCTGAAACGAGCCTGCAATTATCCTAAAAATATCTGAAAAGCACCTGCAATTATCCTACAAAGCATCTGAAATTCGCCTGTAATTATCCTACAAAGCATCTGAAACTCGCCTGTAATTATCCTACAAAGTATATGAAACGCGCCTGCAATGATCCTAAAAATTATCTGAAAAGCACCTGACCTTATCCTAAAAAGTATCTGAAACGCGCCTGCAATGATCCTAAAAATTATCTGAAAAGCACCTGCCCTTATCCTAAAAAGTATCTGAAACGCGCCTGCAATGATCCTGAAAAGTATCTGAAACGCGCCTGCAATTTTCCTACAAAGTATATGAAACGCGCCTGCAATGATCCTAAAAATTATCTGAAAAGCACCTGCCCTTATCCTAAAACGTATCTGAAACGCGCCTGCAATGATCCTGAAAAGTATCTGAAACGCGCCTGCAATGATCCTGAAAAGTATCTGAAACGCACCTGCAATGATCCTAAAATGTATCTGAAAAGCACCTGCAATTATTGTAGAAATTAAAGTATCTGAAACGCGCCTGTAATGGTCCTTAAAAGTATCTGAAACGCGCCTGCAAGGACCCTGCAAAGTATCTGAAACGAGCCTGCAATTATCCTAAAAATATCTGAAAAGCACCTGCAATTATCCTAAAAATATCTGAAAAGCACCTGCAATTATCCTACAAAGCATCTGAAACTCGCCTGTAATTATCCTACAAAGCATCTGAAACTCGCCTGTAATTATCCTACAAAGTATATGAAACGCGCCTGCAATTTTCCTACAAAGTATCTTATACGCGCCTGCAATTTTCCTACAAAGTATCTTATACGCGCCAGCAATGATCCTAAAAAGTATCTGAAAAGCACCTGCAATTATTGTAGAAATTAAAGTATCTGAAACGCGCCTGTAATGGTCCTTAAAAGTATCTGAAACGCGCCAGTAATGATCCTGAAAAGTATCTGAAACGCGCCTGCAATGACCCTGAAAAGAATCTGAAACGCGCCTGCCATGGTCCTGCAAAGTATCTGATACGAGCCTGCAATTATCCTAAAAATATCTGAAAAGCACCTGCAATTATCCTACAAAGCATCTGAAACGCGCCTGTAATTATCCTACAAAGTAAATGAAAAGCGCCTGCAATTATCCTACAAAGTATATGAAAAGCGCCTGCAATTATCCTACAAAGTATCTGAAAAGCACCTGCCATTATCCTAAAAATTATCTGAAACGCGCCTGCAATGATCCTGAAAAGTATCTGAAACGCGCCTGCAATGATCCTGAAAAGTATCTGAAACGCGTCTGCAATTTTCCTACAAAGTATATGAAACGCGCCTGCAATGATCCTAAAAATTATCTGAAAAGCACCTGCCCTTATCCTAAAAAGTATCTGAAACGCGCCTGCAATTATCCTGAAAAGTATCTGAAACGCGCCTGCAATGATCCTGAAAAGTATCTGAAACGCACCTGCAAAGATCCTAAAAAGTATCTGAAAAGCACCTGCAGTTATTGTAGAAATTAAAGTATCTGAAACGCGCCTGTAATGGTCCTTAAAAGTATCTGAAACGCGCCTGCAATGACCCCGCAAAGTATCTGAAACGAGCCTGCAATTATCCTAAAAATATCTGAAAAGCACCTGCAATTATCCTACAAAGCATCTGAAATTCGCCTGTAATTATCCTACAAAGCATCTGAAACTCGCCTGTAATTATCCTACAAAGTATATGAAAAGCGCCTGCAATTATCATACAAAGTATATGAAACGCGCCTGCAATGATCCTAAAAATTATCTGAAAAGCACCTGACCTTATCCTAAAAGTATCTGAAACGCGCCTGCAATGATCCTAAAAATTATCTGAAAAGCACCTGCCCTTATCCTAAAAAGTATCTGAAACGCGCCTGCAATGATCCTGAAAAGTATCTGAAACGCGCCTGCAATTTTCCTACAAAGTATATGAAACGCGCCTGCAATGATCCTAAAAATTATCTGAAAAGCACCTGCCCTTATCCTAAAACGTATCTGAAACGCGCCTGCAATGATCCTGAAAAGTATCTGAAACGCGCCTGCAATGATCCTGAAAAGTATCTGAAACGCACCTGCAATGATCCTAAAATGTATCTGAAAAGCACCTGCAATTATTGTAGAAATTAAAGTATCTGAAACGCGCCTGTAATGGTCCTTAAAAGTATCTGAAACGCGCCTGCAATGACCCTGCAAAGTATCTGAAACGAGCCTGCAATTATCCTAAAAATATCTGAAAAGCACCTGCAATTATCCTAAAAATATCTGAAAAGCACCTGCAATTATCCTACAAAGCATCTGAAACTCGCCTGTAATTATCCTACAAAGCATCTGAAACTCGCCTGTAATTATCCTACAAAGTATATGAAACGCGCCTGCAATTTTCCTACAAAGTATCTGATACGCGCCAGCAATGATCCTAAAAAGTATCTGAAAAGCACCTGCAATGACCCTGCAAAGTATCTGAAACGAGCCTGCAATTATCCTAAAAATATCTGAAAAGCACCTGCAATTATCCTAAAAATATCTGAAAAGCACCTGCAATTATCCTACAAAGCATCTGAAACTCGCCTGTAATTATCCTACAAAGCATCTGAAACTCGCCTGTAATTATCCTACAAAAAATATGAAACGCGCCTGCAATTTTCCTACAAAGTATCTGATACGCGCCAGCAATGATCCTAAAAAGTATCTGAAAAGCACCTGCAATTATTGTAGAAATTAAAGTATCTGAAACGCGCCTGTAATGGTCCTTAAAAGTATCTGAAACGCGCCAGTAATGATCCTGAAAAGTATCTGAAACGCGCCTGCAATGACCCTGAAAAGAATCTGAAACGCGCCTGCCATGGTCCTGCAAAGTATCTGATACGAGCCTACAATTATCCTAAAAATATCTGAAAAGCACCTGCAATTATCCTACAAAGCATCTGAAACGCGCCTGTAATTATCCTACAAAGTAAATGAAAAGCGCCTGCAATTATCCTACAAAGTATATGAAAAGCGCCTGCAATTATCCTACAAAGTATCTGAAAAGCACCTGCCATTATCCTAAAAATTATCTGAAACGCGCCTGCAATGATCCTGAAAAGTATCTGAAACGCGCCTGCAATGATCCTGAAAAGTATCTGAAACGCGTCTGCAATTTTCCTACAAAGTATATGAAACGCGCCTGCAATTTTCCTACAAAGTATCTTATACGCGCCTGCAATTTTCCTACAAAGTATCTTATACGCGCCAGCAATGATCCTAAAAAGTATCTGAAAAGCACCTGCAATTATTGTAGAAATTAAAGTATCTGAAACGCGCCTGTAATGGTCCTTAAAAGTATCTGAAACGCGCCAGTAATGATCCTGAAAAGTATCTGAAACGCGCCTGCAATGACCCTGAAAAGAATCTGAAACGCGCCTGCCATGGTCCTGCAAAGTATCTGATACGAGCCTGCAATTATCCTAAAAATATCTGAAAAGCACCTGCAATTATCCTACAAAGCATCTGAAACGCGCCTGTAATTATCCTACAAAGTAAATGAAAAGCGCCTGCAATTATCCTACAAAGTATATGAAAAGCGCCTGCAATTATCCTACAAAGTATCTGAAAAGCACCTGCCATTATCCTAAAAATTATCTGAAACGCGCCTGCAATGATCCTGAAAAGTATCTGAAACGCGCCTGCAATGATCCTGAAAAGTATCTGAAACGCGTCTGCAATTTTCCTACAAAGTATATGAAACGCGCCTGCAATGATCCTAAAAATTATCTGAAAAGCACCTGCCCTTATCCTAAAAAGTATCTGAAACGCGCCTGCAATTATCCTGAAAAGTATCTGAAACGCGCCTGCAATGATCCTGAAAAGTATCTGAAACGCACCTGCAAAGATCCTAAAAAGTATCTGAAAAGCACCTGCAGTTATTGTAGAAATTAAAGTATCTGAAACGCGCCTGTAATGGTCCTTAAAAGTATCTGAAACGCGCCTGCAATGACCCTGCAAAGTATCTGAAACGAGCCTGCAATTATCCTAAAAATATCTGAAAAGCACCTGCAATTATCCTACAAAGCATCTGAAATTCGCCTGTAATTATCCTACAAAGCATCTGAAACTCGCCTGTAATTATCCTACAAAGTATATGAAAAGCGCCTGCAATTATCATACAAAGTATATGAAACGCGCCTGCAATGATCCTAAAAATTATCTGAAAAGCACCTGACCTTATCCTAAAAGTATCTGAAACGCGCCTGCAATGATCCTAAAAATTATCTGAAAAGCACCTGCCCTTATCCTAAAAAGTATCTGAAACGCGCCTGCAATGATCCTGAAAAGTATCTGAAACGCGCCTGCAATTTTCCTACAAAGTATATGAAACGCGCCTGCAATGATCCTAAAAATTATCTGAAAAGCACCTGCCCTTATCCTAAAACGTATCTGAAACGCGCCTGCAATGATCCTGAAAAGTATCTGAAA
The DNA here is from genome assembly GCF_054372755.1 of Phalangium opilio. Taxonomy (NCBI): domain Eukaryota; kingdom Metazoa; phylum Arthropoda; class Arachnida; order Opiliones; family Phalangiidae; genus Phalangium; species Phalangium opilio. The sequence goes on along the minus strand of NW_028324146.1, from coordinate 6,477,732 downwards.
CGCGCCTGCAATGATCCTGAAAAGTATCTGAAACGCACCTGCAATGATCCTAAAATGTATCTGAAAAGCACCTGCAATTATTGTAGAAATTAAAGTATCTGAAACGCGCCTGTAATGGTCCTTAAAAGTATCTGAAACGCGCCTGCAATGACCCTGCAAAGTATCTGAAACGAGCCTGCAATTATCCTAAAAATATCTGAAAAGCACCTGCAATTATCCTAAAAATATCTGAAAAGCACCTGCAATTATCCTACAAAGCATCTGAAACTCGCCTGTAATTATCCTACAAAGCATCTGAAACTCGCCTGTAATTATCCTACAAAGTATATGAAACGCGCCTGCAATTTTCCTACAAAGTATCTGATACGCGCCAGCAATGATCCTAAAAAGTATCTGAGAAGCACCTGCAATGACCCTGCAAAGTATCTGAAACGAGCCTGCAATTATCCTAAAAATATCTGAAAAGCACCTGCAATTATCCTAAAAATATCTGAAAAGCACCTGCAATTATCCTACAAAGCATCTGAAACTCGCCTGTAATTATCCTACAAAGCATCTGAAACTCGCCTGTAATTATCCTACAAAAAATATGAAACGCGCCTGCAATTTTCCTACAAAGTATCTGATACGCGCCAGCAATGATCCTAAAAAGTATCTGAAAAGCACCTGCAATTATTGTAGAAATTAAAGTATCTGAAACGCGCCTGTAATGGTCCTTAAAAGTATCTGAAACGCGCCAGTAATGATCCTGAAAAGTATCTGAAACGCGCCTGCAATGACCCTGAAAAGAATCTGAAACGCGCCTGCCATGGTCCTGCAAAGTATCTGATACGAGCCTACAATTATCCTAAAAATATCTGAAAAGCACCTGCAATTATCCTACAAAGCATCTGAAACGCGCCTGTAATTATCCTACAAAGTAAATGAAAAGCGCCTGCAATTATCCTACAAAGTATATGAAAAGCGCCTGCAATTATCCTACAAAGTATCTGAAAAGCACCTGCCATTATCCTAAAAATTATCTGAAACGCGCCTGCAATGATCCTGAAAAGTATCTGAAACGCGCCTGCAATGATCCTGAAAAGTATCTGAAACGCGTCTGCAATTTTCCTACAAAGTATATGAAACGCGCCTGCAATGATCCTAAAAATTATCTGAAAAGCACCTGCCCTTATCCTAAAAAGTATCTGAAACGCGCCTGCAATGATCCTGAAAAGTATCTGAAACGCGCCTGCAATGATCCTGAAAAGTATCTGAAACGCACCTGCAAAGATCCTAAAAAGTATCTGAAAAGCACCTGCAGTTATTGTAGAAATTAAAGTATCTGAGACGCGCCTGTAATGGTCCTTAAAAGTATCTGAAACGCGCCTGCAATGACCCTGCAAAGTATCTGAAACGAGCCTGCAATTATCCTAAAAATATCTGAAAAGCACCTGCAATTATCCTACAAAGCATCTGAAATTCGCCTGTAATTATCCTACAAAGCATCTGAAACTCGCCTGTAATTATCCTACAAAGTATATGAAAAGCGCCTGCAATTATCATACAAAGTATATGAAACGCGCCTGCAATGATCCTAAAAATTATCTGAAAAGCACCTGACCTTATCCTAAAAAGTATCTGAAACGCGCCTGCAATGATCCTAAAAATTATCTGAAAAGCACCTGCCCTTATCCTAAAAAGTATCTGAAACGCGCCTGCAATGATCCTGAAAAGTATCTGAAACGCGCCTGCAATTTTCCTACAAAGTATCTGAAACGCACCTGCAATGATCCTAAAATGTATCTGAAAAGCACCTGCAATTATTGTAGAAATTAAAGTATCTGAAACGCGCCTGTAATGGTCCTTAAAAGTATCTGAAACGCGCCTGCAATGACCCTGCAAAGTATCTGAAACGAGCCTGCAATTATCCTAAAAATATCTGAAAAGCACCTGCAATTATCCTAAAAATATCTGAAAAGCACCTGCAATTATCCTACAAAGCATCTGAAACTCGCTTGTAATTATCCTACAAAGCATCTGAAACTCGCCTGTAATTATCCTACAAAGTATATGAAACGCGCCTGCAATTTTCCTACAAAGTATCTGATACGCGCCTGCAATTTTCCTACAAAGTATCTGATACGCGCCAGCAATGATCCTAAAAAGTATCTGAAAAGCACCTGCAATGACCCTGCAAAGTATCTGAAACGAGCCTGCAATTATCCTAAAAATATCTGAAAAGCACCTGCAATTATCCTAAAAATATCTGAAAAGCACCTGCAATTATCCTACAAAGCATCTGAAACTCGCCTGTAATTATCCTACAAAGCATCTGAAACTCGCCTGTAATTATCCTACAAAGTATATGAAACGCGCCTGCAATTTTCCTACAAAGTATCTGATACGCGCCAGCAATGATCCTAAAAAGTATCTGAAAAGCACCTGCAATTATTGTAGAAATTAAAGTATCTGAAACGCGCCTGTAATGGTCCTTAAAAGTATCTGAAACGCGCCAGTAATGATCCTGAAAAGTATCTGAAACGCGCCTGCAATGACCCTGAAAAGAATCTGAAACGCGCCTGCCATGGTCCTGCAAAGTATCTGATACGAGCCTGCAATTATCCTAAAAATATCTGAAAAGCACCTGCAATTATCCTACAAAGCATCTGAAACGCGCCTGTAATTATCCTACAAAGTATATGAAAAGCGCCTGCAATTATCCTACAAAGTATATGAAAAGCGCCTGCAATTATCCTACAAAGTATCTGAAAAGCACCTGCCATTATCCTAAAAATTATCTGAAACGCGCCTGCAATGACCCTGAAAAGTATCTGGAAAGCACCTGCAATTATCGTACAAATTAAAGTATCTGAAACGCGCCTGTATTGGTCCTTAAAAGCATCGGAAACGCGCCTGTATTGGTCCTTAAAAGTATCTGAAACTCGCCAGTAATGATCCTGAAAAGTATCTGAAACGCGACTGCTATTTTCCTACAAAGTATATGAAATGCGCCTGCAATTATCCTAAAAATTATCTGAAACGCGCCAGTAATGATCCTGAAGTGTATCTGAAACGCGCCAGTAATGATCCTGAAGTGTATCTGAAACACGCCTGCAATTGCAATTATCCTACAAAGTATCTGAAACGCGCCTGCAATGATCCTGAAAAGTATATGAAACGCTCCTGCAATTATCCTAAAAATATCTGAAAAGCACCTGCAATTATTCTCTAATGTATCTGAAACGCGCCTGTAATTATCCTACAAAGTATCTGAAATGCGCCTGCAATGATCCTAAAAACTATCTCAAAAGCACCTGCCCTTATCCTAAAAAAGTATCTGAAACGCGCCTGCAATGATCTTGAAAAGTATCTGACAAGCACCTGCAATTATTGTACAAATTAAAGTCTCTGAAACGCGCTTGTAATGGTCCTTAAAAGTATCTGAAACGCCCCAGTATTGATCCTGAAATTATCTGAAACGCGCCTGCAAATTTCCTACAAAGTACATGAAAAGCGCCTGCATTTATCCTGCAAAGTATCTGACATGCGCCTGCAACTATCCTAAAAATTATCTGACAAGCGCCTGCAGCTATCCTAAAAATTATCTGAAAAGCACCTGCAATTATCCTACAATGTATCTGAAACGCGCCTGTAATTATTGTACAAAATATCTGAAACGCGCCTGCAATGATCCTGAAAAGTATCTGAAACGCGCCTGCAATTTTTCTACAAAGTATATGAAACGCGCCTGCAATTATCCTACAAAGTATCTGAAACGCGCCTGCAATGATCCTACAAAGTATCTGAAACGCGCCTGCAATGATCCTACAAAGTATCTGAAACGCGCCTGCAATGATCCCGAAAAGAATATGAAACGCGCCTGTAATGGTCCTGAAAATTATATGAAACGCTCTTGCAATTATCCTACAAATTATCTGAAACGCGCCTGTGATGGTCCTAAAAAGTATATGAAACGCGCCTGCAATTATCCTAAAAAGTATCCGAAACACGCCTGCAATTATCCTACAAACTTAGCAATTACCGACTGTAACATGCATACAAAATATCTGGAAGGTACCTGTAATGAGCCTACAAACATCCTGATTTCTTACGGTAGTTACTATTTCCCCTTTGTTTTCTAGCTGTAAGGTAGCTCTTTTATGACTCTAGAGTAGCTAAATTTTGTATACTGCTGTACTGAGTTTTCCAACGGAAGATATTTTTTCTGCAAAACGTCTAATATGTTCTGCATTGCTCTCTGGAATGCATCTTAATTTTGTCTGAAATTGAACCTTTTTCAGGTTTATTCCAGTATTATTCCAGAATATTCTAGTTTAATTGCAATATATTGCAGATTCGAAATAATCTACTTAACAGCAAAATGCAGCCGTAAATTTTTGTACGGGAAGATTTCCTGCAGTCTTTTTTTTTTGGACACTATTGTAAGATTTCATAGAGTCTTTCATTTGGACACTATAGCAAGATTCCCTCTAGTCTCTACTTCGGACACTGTAGTAAGACTCCCTGGAGTGTCGTATTTGGATGCTATTGTAAGATTGCAGATTTGTGTTCTCAATCAAGTCTAGAAAGAATCGCTTTCCAATCTCAAAAACTAAGCCTTATTTGGTGAGATTAAAATGTGTCTTATAGAAGTCCTATAATAAGTCGCAGATTTGTGTTCTCAATCAAGTCTAGAAGCAATCCTTTTACAGTCTCTAAAACTGAGCCCTTTTATGTAAGACTAAATTTAGTCTCAAAGGAGTCCAATATGAAACCATTATATTTTTTAACAATTTTTGAGACAAGTTTGGTACCCAAATATCCTTGATCCTTGTTTTAGACTTACTTTATACTAAAATAAGACTCTCATTTTGGTAAGGGAACGCTGCCGACTTTCGGCAGGGCATCGGCGATCCCATACGTTCGCCGAGGCTTAGTGAGTTTAAACCAATTATTATCATTGCACCGTTTCCGTTAGAACTTAAACACTGTTTATTTCTTAACGTGGTTTTAATTTTATTCTCTCGGTTTAAATACTAGGCATTTTATTTTAATAATAAATCACAAAATATTCTAAAACTCGTCAATCGTAGTTTATTTTACACGTTAACTCCATAGAAGCGTAAAACTCAAGGCGCCAAACATTACAACTGCTCATGCGCGGCCATAAGTGTGAAAAGGCTAATTCTCGTTCCTACTACTTTTTACTCCTAAAACGACAGTTTTCATTCCAACTACTAGCAACCAATCAGAGGCCGAACTTTGAAGATGGCGACCGATTTTAAATCTGGCGTTCAAAATTTTAATTTTTATTCACGTTTATTTTAAATAATAAATGTTTCTCGCGATTTCTACTGACCCCCATGTTTTTAGGGGTGGTTAATTTATAGAAAACCAATGTTAGTTTGACCAACTCAGATAAATTCGATTCTATCCCTTTAAGCTATACTACAGCTTATATAGAACAATCCTTTGCTTTAGTGGTTACAAGAAGAACGCTAAGGCTTAGACTTTGTCGGTTAAACGGTATTATCCGTAACAGGCTTGTTGATCTAAAGGACTCAGTAAACTATTGAGGCCCCAGGTGAAAGTGAAGTAAACTATGGGTTGTTATTTTCGTGTCTGAAATGAAGAGACATTAACGGTTCAGAGGGATCCGAAAGTTAAATACACGTCAAAATAATAAGGTTCAGATTTTATAATAGAAGAAAGCATCATGGTGGCTATTAGATCAGTGAAAGGGCTAATCGGTTTGTAGCTACGGAGTTTTCATTCTTGTTTTGGTGCGCTTTGACTTTCATTCGGTCTAACCACAAGTCTGTTTTTGTGATAGTTTGAACGTTAACACTCATGTTGGCAAACTAAGAATATCGTTGAGGTGAATCGAGACAATGGTGTTTATGCTGCAAGCCAGTTGTGAATGTAGCTATGAGAATATAGGGTTAACAGTTGAGACGTAGACAATTGGGGCTTTTTAAACAGATGAAGATTATATATCTTTCCCAAAGCTATACGCTTCCTTTAATTTTTTTCCACGGACTGATTTCCATGTGTCCAAGACATACCTTTATCGGAATTAAAATGTCGTCTACTTTACTGTATATTCGCTATGCTTGGGATACTGCTTTAATAATTTTTGAATTTTTACTTCAAAAAATGAGAAATAATTCTATATCTACGTTAATAAGTTTGTAGTAGTAGTCCTACTCTTGACTCGGAGAGGTAATATTTTGGTTTTTCCAACTTGTTATCTTGTGATTTTGGGAGCGAAAATAGCTCGCGTCTGTGTCTGTCGGCGCGGTGGAAATTAAGCCTTGGCTAAGAAGTTTATCGATGGTTTCAAGTTTTCTACAAAACATTTAAACGATCGTCATTAATGTTTTGTTGTAACATGTGTGAGTGAGAATTCCGTGGTTAAATTAAAACGGTTTGAACAAATATATTTCCAGTATCTTTAATATAAGAATTCTATCGTGTTTCTACGTCCACCATAGTCGCCATTTTTCTTAACGACGGAGATCCCAGTCAACGGAAGTTTTGGAACGAAAACCAAGGAGCATAGATACCACTACAATCTACTGTAAAGTTGTAAGTCCATCAACAGGCTAGTCCTTTCTACACACTGAGGAACTAATGTCAAAGAAACAATAGTTTTCACCATGTTTTTGATTGTTTAATGCTGTTATCCAGAAAAACCTCTAACAAGCCTTAATATATACAGGTAGTCGCTGTTTTTCGAAATTACATTACCTTAATTTTAAATATACAGCAAAACATTGTTTTTTTTTATGTTAACGACTGTGGAAAAAACAGCTAGTTTTTATTTCTCAAACGGAAGTGCAGGAAATGTTATTATTAATAGATCGTTGCTGTTTTCCGAAAAAAAGTATTCTGCCGTGAAGAATACAGTAGTGTATAGTTAAAAACACAGATAGTTACACTATTAAGTATAAATTAAACCTATATTTTACTGTATAATCCACCGTAAATTAAAGTTTTGCATACTATAATTTGAACATTAAGTACTTTACTTTAAACCTTGAAGCACTTTATTTTAAACCTTGAAACGCTTTAATTTAAACCTTGAAACGCTTTAATTTAAACCTTGAAGCAATATAACCTAATCTTACCTAACCATGCTAAGCCTTTTGGAAAAGGTCCGTGTTTATTATGAAAGGATAGTGGTCGGCATTTGGATAGGATAATATCTGTTTGTTTTATCTTTATCCATAATTTGAAATTATCCACGGGAAGTCTATGATTAATGCAATGAATTGACGAATAATTATCTGATTATTATTCATGGATAACTGATTAACCAAAATTCTGTGGATTATCTTGTCCAAACGCCGACCACTATGAAAGGACCCATATGAAAATAAAAGTATTTTGGAAAGTCAGTGAATTGCTAATTTTAAAACCAATTTTTTTAACTTTGCAATCTCTTCTTCATTAAAATTTCAATCTACTTATTTCTAAAATTGACCGAAAATGTACAAAACGTGTTAGGCGACATTCTTAAAATCGTTATGCGACACTCTTAAAAGTTTTATGCGACACTCTTGGAGTGGCGTCGCTAGGCTTTTTATGGGGGCTATAGCGCCCCCAAATTTCAAAGTTAGCCCCCTCAAAATAATCCGTACACTAACTTCTAAATCGTCGACTTTAGTTATACAGTTAGAGAAATTTCCGCTTCAAAAACCTCGTTAGTGTCAAACTGTTCCAAGTTCTCGCACTTCCAGGGATTTTCTTTTCTTTAAATATGGTAGAGTAGATTAGGTCAAACGCGTTTCTGGTGCTCGAAAAACTCTTCGTGAAAAGAGATTATTAAATTTAACGAATACGTCTGTATATACTGCTGGGATATTAGGGCCTCCAAAACCAATTTAATACCCGATGCATTTATATAAATTTATAACTTTCTGCCTTTTTCAGAAGTTATTAAGTCGGTGAAATTGACCAACTTACCATGCGGTTTCAAGCTGGATTTGAAGTCGATCAAGTGGCCAACTTTTTATGTTGTTTCACATTAATGCAAGAACTACCCTTGTTTGTTAGAACTGTCCTCTTATGTTCTCTCAAGGTTGAACCTTGCTAAGCATATAGCGCTATTTGCTGACAAATCAACCACTCAGGAAGGTGTCATGCGACACTCAGAAAGCGTTATTTAAACTCGGAAAGGTGTTATGCTGTACCCTTTAAGGAATTGCACAACACTCATAAGGGAGTAAAAATTAACTTTTATTTCGATATAAGAGTTAAAAAGGTGTTAAACTGAAACTCTGTAGCACCATTTTATTCTTATCTTTGACACTAATTGCTCAAATAAGTGTTATTAAACCCTTTCTGGGGTGTAAATGAACACCTGTAATGGTGTCAAATTTGGACCCATATAAACTACTTTTAAAGGTGTTAAAGCACACCGAATTTTCTTAGAGTTTATAACAGCAACCAGTATAAATCTACCCTAATGGACAGTCTGTTAAAAACAGCTAGTCGTCTTATATAAATGACAAGTTGCATCTTAACCAACAGAGCTTAATGTTTTTAATAAAGGTTTGAGTGCTTTTAGTTTAACAGCAAGGAGCGTCTTTATCAAAATAAGCTCCGGGATTTAAAACTGTTCTAAGAGCTGTTATTTTTACAGCAACCCTATTTTTTTAGTGTACTATAAGCGGTTTGAAACAGCATGATGTGTTTTTATTTTCACAGCAAACTACGCTTTAATCCACAGTGCTTAGTGAGTTTAAAACCACAAATTTTGCTGTTAGTTTTACAGCAGCAGAAATTTCATGTAACTGTGATTTATTGGTAGTAAAACAGCATATAGTGCTGGTTTTTTCATTGACCCCTACAATATAATCAACGGTTAAGACTGTCTTTGAAACAACCTCTGAAGCGGTTATTTTAAAAACTACGAACACCCCTGAATACACGAACAATTAATACTTAAAATAGTTAGTTCCACTGTTTAGAAAAACAGTATTGTTGACGGTATTAAAAACAGGGAGGATGTGCAATTAAATTAACATCATCTTGATGGCATACGCTATTGCCATTACCATAGTGTTTATTTTACAGCATTTTTATTCTGTGTGTATACGCAATGACAGAATTTTGTTGTTCGCGATTTTTACCATTACCTCTATGGCCGGTTTCGTACTTCCCCCCCGAAGGGTGGTTATTATGAACTCCTGCCCGATAATATCTTAATGGGCTGTTTTCGTAGAACCATTTTCCTCGAATCGTGACCTTAAACTAAATTGCTTATATTTTCTAATAACAAAAAAGCCTTTTACTTATAAGTAGAATCAAAAACTCGTTTATTAACAACCAATCGTCGATTGACCCGACTAATTTTTATGTTACCTTAGTTTTTAAAGGTCTGTCAATATCTCAAGAAGCTCCAACGTTCATCCAAGAACCGCCGGTGACGGTGGACTTTGCGAACTCGACGGGGGCGGTGATTCCATGTTCGGCGCGGGGAAATCCGGCTCCGGTCATTAGTTGGATCGTGGCGGAAGGAACGAACAGTTACTCGAAGCAAGCGGCTATCGACGTCCCCGGACTAAGACACGTCAGGCAAGATGGCGCCTTGGTCTTCCCGCCTTTCAACTCCGATAACTACAAACAAGAAGTTCATTCGGCCACCTACAGGTGTCTCGCTTACAATTCCGTCGGGGTCACTGGAAGCCGGAATTTGAGAGTCAGAGGAGGTAAGAACAATTTTGACTTAATTGTGTTCGCGACTGATGGCAAAAATTCCAGTAGCGGAAATTTAAGGACCTTCATAAAAAATATTATAGCAAAGTATAGTATTAAGTTTATGAAAAACACCAACCTCGAAGCAAGTAGTATATCGGGCCCACACCACACCCCATCCCCTAAGGAGACCTAACTTAGCCATTTCCCCTAGCTACTAAGTGAGACAAATATGATTGGCTCACTGCGCGACACTCTTAAGCCAATAGTGTAAAGAGAATTTTTGACCATATAAGCAGACGACAAAACAAATCCGTTTTTGAAATTACGGTCACCTCGTGTAGAACCTAGTTCTCGTGAAGAAGAGAAGATTGGAAATTAATAAGATATTGTGGCGACAGTCATTATGGCAACCAGGGTATAAACAGTGTCTTGTAGCAACCATATTTGCTAAAAAGTATACCTAATTTTGTTATTTTAACACTTGTGCTGCGTTCGTCGCCGTCAATAAATAAAAATTCACTTACCAAGGCTTAAGTGAAGAACTCGGTGCAGGTTTCTATAATAACCCCTAATATATACATTATCTAGTAATCAGTAATAAAAACCCAATATATCAGCGAAGGGAAAAGAAATAGCAATTGCTCCCACTACGGAAAAATATTACTGTTTAGGGCTTCGTATGATGTTGTTCAAATGATATTGTTTGAAATGGGAGCTATAGAATTGGCTCAATCAAAACATGTACGTTGACTTCTACCGCCAGATTCCGGCGTAAGTTAAAATTTCTTCCGTCGGCTGCGTGATTTCCGCCGGGTTTTTTCGGTCTAGTGGGAATCTAGCTTGAACCGAAAACACGACCGAAACACTGCGGTAAAACAGCTTTCGGTCGGACAGATTTTCTGTTCTATTTTTTACGCAGAGGCCGACGTAAAATTATTTTAATAACCAATCAAAATTCTTTGCGGAACGAAGCTTCTTTTGACGTCATAATAGGGGAAATTTTTATCCCCCAGTTCGAGTTATTTTTAACTCGACGCCACTCGCCATTGCCCATTGCCACATTTGCAGGTTACCAACTTCAGAGCCTGAATTCTCTAACCGGAATTGATCACAAGTGGCTTTTGCCAGGTTTATAAGTTGTAAACTTTTGAATTTGAATCCCTCTGACCTGCTTTTGGTAGAAGTAAGATCCGGAATTAAAATAAAAATCAGAGGCCAAGGCTTACGTTTTTGTGGCTCCGAGTCCTAATTCCAACTCGTGCCACGTGACTATCGGTTGACCGCCTTTTTTGGCCGGAAGGGGATAATAGAAGAAGGATGACACTCCTCTTAATGCTTTAGTTTTATAACGTCATTATTCACAGGCTCACCCTTTTAGTTTGCTTTCCCGCTTATCAAACTACAAATGGGCATCGCACCGTAAGGTGAATTCTATAATTGTTTGGCACTAAATCCCCAGCAATCATCCCACAAACATCGTCTTGACGGGCACGAGCGCGTCTTGCCAAATATTTAAACGCTAATAGAGTAATGATGAGGGAACTATTTATCGTGTATGTGATTCGGTTTAGTAACCTTGCTCTAAATGTTGCGAAGAATGACGTTACACTTACCCCGCTTTGTGGTACACTTCTCTCGAAGAGAAGTATTATCTACTTCTGGTAAAAGTAAATTTTTTGACGCAGCGCCAAAGTTTTTCGGTGACGTGCAAACCTAGCTTTGATTTGTCAGCGCAGGAAATACTCGTCTTGTTATGGGTCTTTTAAAATGAATAGACTGTCAAACTTGCACGAAGTCCAAATATTACGAGTATTAATTATCTTCGCTTCACATCAAAAAATATGCGAGCAACTCGAGAGCTTGGTAAATTCTGAGAAAAATTGTTAAACGTCAAACAGGCTTTAACGACCTGGAGAGTTCACGGTGCGTAACCCTTTTATCAGCGGGGCACGAAGCGTCACGTTTAAAACTGACAGTTCTGGCGTCACGATTGACTGATCAACGCTGTTCGTCATCCTTGTACACCAATTAGATCCCTTATAGAATAGACCATAAACCATCGATTTTGTTAAAGCCAAGGGTCAAGTTTAATGCTTGGTTTTCATAAAAGCACGTGACAATTCATATTTGTCTATCGGTCATTTTTGTGCCATTATTTAAGACGGAGAACTCCATAGACTCAGCTAGCCGAAATGAAAAAGCACGATTGGCTGTAGTCTGCTAGTTTGGCCTTACCTTACCTTGGATATTAAGAAGATATAAGAGACTGTCAGGCAAGAAAAAATAAGAATGGAAGTAACAGAAAGCGTGGAATTATGGGGAACGTGAACGTGTGATTCATCCTTGAAGGAGAGAGTGGGATGGAGGGGTACTGGAGTTGGGCCATGAACACGAATGAAACTCTACCTTGCACACGTCCCAACCCTTCGATAGGCGATTGTTATTGTGCTGCCGCGTAGCGCCATTGTATTTGTATAAGAGTTAGCGTTTATTTTTAAGACACAGAGGGCATCCTTGAGGTTTCATACCGTACGACTGTTTTAAAATGCTGAGGGTGGTGGTAGCACTTGGTTGCCGAAGATGGAGGTACAGAAGTTACTTTATAGATATGGAGTTTTCGACTTAATCCCACTCTCCTTTAATATTCACCTTGCTTCAGAGACCAAAAAAAACATGTTTACTGCCCTCCTTTCCCGCGGTATACTACGAGTAAAAAGTCGTCTATGCAAGCGGAAGTAAATGGACAAACCGAGTTTCATTTACAAAGAGGGTTTCCTCTACGAATCCTATCATAATCTTCGAGAAGCGGTGGTCCCGAATGCCTCTTGAGCCCAAATATTTTGGGTCGGAATGAAAAAAAATATGGCATGTACCATTACTTAAGGAACTGTTACTTGGTTTCAACGAGTACATCGAGAGAATTTTATATGAATTTGTCAGTTGACCCTCTTTTATATTTTTGGCTTGTCAAGGGCCTAGTCGGCGGTACACTAAAGAATAAATTCAATCACATCAGCGCATCGTGAATTCAAAAGTGTCCCAACCACTAAAAAACACTTTTTGACATTTCTCCTTTGATGACACTTCAAAAAACGAGTAAAAGCCCAGGAATCTGACATTTTTGATTCCTTTCAGGCTGAGTTCAATTCCAAAGAGAAAATCACCAGTAATTTAAGATAAAATACGATATAATATTAGAAATGAAAAAATATATTTTAAAAAAATATAGAAATACTAGCTGTTACCCTCGGCGTCGCTCGCGTGTAAAAAAAACTTCAATCAAAATGATATGAAGAATGGGTAGAGTTTACTAATGACTAATATTTTTGTAGCACCCTAGGAGAGAAGGCACTCGGCATTGCCCGTCAGACCGTCGGGACATTTTTTTATTACTTTTCATGCAGACATTTTTCCATAAAAAGGGTTAAAATCTTTAGTTCTTTTTGGAAATGTTGATACCCACGCTAAATCGCTTGTGTTTTTCTAGACGCGAGACTCGCTTGACAAGCGTACGTCAATTTTGAGGCTCAATTCATTTTGGGCGAGATCACTCGTCTGCAAATTCGATACGCCTTTGATGTGAGGCACCGCCATACTTTGGTATTAAACCATCCATCAAGCTAAGCTAGCCTAGGCTGTCCAACTCAAATAGCAAAAATTTTTTACGCAAGCTGGCAACGCTAAAGGTTTACGACAAGGCACCAACGACCATTTGAATGTGGACACTGATCCAAGCACGTACTTCTCTTTTATTGGAAATTATTGTAAGGAGATGAAATTGCCATATAATTCCTGAAACGGTCAAGCAATCAACCAGCCTGTTTGACGATGACTTTACAGTTATTGACGACCTGATAAGGTGCGTTCATTCGCACCTACCGAGAGATTTGTGACTGATTTTTATCGCTGAACGTGGTTTAAAATTTTGAGTCGCAAAGTCTTAAGCAAAGTTATCATAGTTCCAGATTCTCAGATTTTCGATTTGCTATTTTGTTTTAAGGATACTAAAAATCAAAATTTTCTACAAATTGCGTAATGATAAGGATAGTGGCCCTATCGTTAAAATGGACGGTGGTAAACGATGCCTAAAACGAAGCTTGATTGCATTTAGTTCCCAGCAAACTTCGGGATTCGGGAGTGATGGCGTTTTAGCAGTTTCCTAAAGATCAAAAGATGAATATTAGAATCCATCTATTGGGAACCGCAATTATGAATTCTGGTATCTTACTTCTTATAATAAGTTTCCGTACTAATCAATTTTCTGGTGAATGTCCTGATTTGAATGGTCGTTGCCTGCGCATGGTAATTTACGATAGAAAAATGAAGCTCGCGGTGGAGGATACGCCTATAAAATTTCCAACTGGAAGATAGCAAAGTGCGAGGTTCTTAAAAGCTTGCTTAGGGAATTATATGCTAATCAGATAGGAGTTCGAATAGCGAAGCTAAATCGCACCCAGCTCATGTTCGTGATATACTTTCGACGCCTAAACTTCATAAATTTATTTATAAGCTAATATATTTGCGATCCAAAATATTGCTGCTTTCGAATATCAGAATTATCAAGAATGTGTTTTAGCCACATCGTATATACGATGGGCTATTAGTTTGACCTAGTGTGTAGAAGAAGAAGATGATGATGTTTCGTTCGTTATTTTTAAATAGTACTTCGTTAAACCACTTCTAGGTGGCGCTGGCTCCGTTCGTTATTTTTAATTAGTACTTCGTAAAACGACTTCTAGGTGGCGCTGGCTCCATAATTTTTTTCAACGATTATGAAATATATAATATTTATTTTCCTCTCCACCACCACCACCGGTATTCGAACCCGGGACCTACGGCATGCCAGCCTGATACTATACAGTCGCTTGTTGAAAGAGGGTTGCAGATATAGTAGGAGAGAGAACGAAAGTATATATGAGCGGTCGGAGCTGTGCATGGTGACTCGTGAGCTCCAAGAGAGAGAGGAATGGGAGGGATATAGACCACGTCCGACAGGCGAGGATTCTAGAGATTGACAACTTTTTGGTTTCTTCTTAGCTACAAGGTATCGATGGGACTAATAGTTTTACCCGAAGAGTAGTGCATGGTAGTAGTAGTATTAGTAATTAAATTAGTAACGGGCTTTGACGATATGCGATTCACTTTGCCAAGAGACTCATCCATTGAAAAATTATTCCCCCTGACCGGTATATTAGGATATACTTCACTATGAGTATATTTATTGTAGTATGGATAGCGGGAGTACGTAAACGATGTGGCTTAATTATGGGCTAGACAATCTTGTTTTCTATCTAGTGGCTTCAGCGTCATAAAAAATGCTGCAAAGTTTGGATATTAAACTCTATAAAGGAAGGAAAAACTAGGACAGTGGTTTCCTTATTAATACAAAAAGCACTTAATGCGCAATTAAGCAATTGGATCATTAGGATTCTAGGATATTAAATTTTTTCTGAAGATCTCCGCATTATTTAGAGTAACGTAAGGGAGAGTCTGATACAGGGGTTTTTTTTGGATCAGTCGGCCATAAGTTAAAGGGCGTGTTTTTTGGGTCAGACTCGGTGAAAAATGTCAAAGGAATTGGATATAAAACGTTAAGTTTCAGAGGTACGGGCTCCCAAACATTGACCCCTAAACCAAGAAAATTGGCACACATGTGGAGTAAGACATATTAGAGTGCTCATCTTGTTTAGACAATTTCACTAGCCTCTAATCTAAGAACGTTAATGAGCCTTTATCTAGCAGAAGAACCCGTTTAAAGGTAGAAGGACGACTAAGCTGGTTATATAAAGTTGTTCAAAGTATAATAGCACAAGAGAGGACATTTAAATAACCATGTTAACTTGGTACGAATAAGTTACATTTACTGGAAACTCATGTGTTATTACAATTGAACTGCTTTTACATTACCAGCGTATGCACACTATACCTTTAAACGTACACTGCTACTGGCACTGGATAAAAGCTCTTCAACTTCCTTTGATTGGAGTCTATTGAAATTGTCTAAACAAGATGAGCAGGCTGACATGTGTGATAATTTCTCAACATACATTTGTACCTACGTTAATAAATGAACTTCTTCCGAGGTTAGAAAAAAGATAAAAACTAAAAAAAATTAATTGCTTTTTATAGAGAGTAAAAGAATGCTTGTTCCGAATATCCACTAAGGTAATGAATAGATATTTTTGTCATAAACACAATGCACGTCGCTTCATTTTTCTCGTTTTACACAAAAGAAATTGATAAAAAGTAGCTAAGCTCGTTTTCCATCTGCCCCAGAAATGGGTATCCCATAGTTCGTTGCCATGATTCGTTCGGGATTTCGTAATGCGTACACGCTAATTATACCCTTTCTTCCCCCTTAAGTTCAAACGCGAGCCAACAAATTTTCTTTTGACTAACGACCCTTCAGCTCGTGTACTTTTTCATCGCTATTAAAATACGAAGGAATAACTTGGTTGTTTTACAATTGGTTAGGGCAGCGGGTTTGATTATTTTGCGCAATTAGTCAAAGCAGTTGAATGCGAGGAGAAATATTACATAATATTCTTGAGCCTTGGTCAAAATATTTCATTTCCGTTTTATTTTACCCGCTAGCTTCAAGCAGTCTCATGAGCTATATATATATTTTTTGCTAGTTTTTAAATTAATAAATTGTGGAATTTTATAATTTTATACCCTCGTGGTAATCAGTCTTCAAATTTCAAAGAGAAGCAAAACTACGCCCAAAGAACAGTTGCCAAGTAAAGTAAAAGATAAGTGGGCAAAATGGATTCGCTGAAGTAACAGATATTAAATTTTCAGTTTTAAAGACATGGGTATGAATTTGCTTATCATCGTTTTTTCATCATAATTCCATTTACCAATATTATTTACACTCTACTTTCGCTCCCAATTTTATTTCTAGGAAGAAATTGGGCTCCTCAGGTGTCTTTAAAGGGATAATAATTACGACTTATATTTGTTTTTGATGGTTTTAAATACTAGGAGTTGTTAAACATTAAGCTTAAGGAGTTACATTTGGTTTTTTGAAAGTAGATATATATGCATCACTGTTAATTAAAGTAAGAGATTATAAAATGTATACAATTAAATAATTCGCAAATTTCATGAAATATATATTTTGAAATTGGTATATTGATGGAAAATTTAAGATTTGTAGTTTTTTTTTCTTTCAAATTATCGATGTTTTATAATCATGTTTTTAAAATTGATCGTGCTAGTCCCTTCTCAAGTATCACTGCAACCATGAGTTAATAATATGTTAGCTCCCTATAAGTTACTCAGGCAATTCATTTTTATACTCCAGCGTTTTCTCCGGCGCCGCCGGCTTCCCAATTATATGCGACGCTCTGCGGCCGCCACGTGAACGAAAATCTTATTTACTCTTCTTTCCGGTTTTTCCCCGGAAGCGCGTGTAGTGAAAGCTAGCCAATGATATCGGAGCTATTTAAGCAGCGGAATATTTCGCTCAGTAGCCTCGGTTAAGAAAACAGATAAGAGATCAGCGGATTGGATTTAGCTCAGTTGTATAATTTTCTGGTTTCAAGTCACAATAACAACTCTTATCTTTAGCATTCTTGATCAATATCGGTAAATTGCATTGAGTTCCTGCATTTTTTGTCTTAATACTGACACAAACGCCATGATTTAATGTTAAATTGTTAAAACATAAACATTCACGACTAAAACACTCCCTTGGTGAAAAAGCAGCCGACGACTCGAGTTCGTGGAGCCGTTCGAGCGGGATTTTTTAACGACAAGAGAGAGCGCAACATTCGGATTTTTTCCCGCGCGGGCGAAATGGGAAGAACTCTCTGGATACATTACGCCTATGGAGCCTGAGTAACTTATAGGGAGCTAACATATTATTCACTCATGCTGCAACACAAGATAATAATACAACTGCAAGGGTGCCAGTTTCGCACAATAGAACGTTGTAATTCTACACAGGACCGTGTTTTTTACGGCTCGGAAATGCAATGTTTTCTTCAATTTCGTCACCCCCACACCATATTTTTAAAGAGTGATAATTTTCAAATTTCGAGTGAACTTGATTTACCTGAATAAATACAAATCCTTATTTACGTCCCCGGCTAGCCTATCTTTAAACACTGAGCTCTGCGAAGTTCCGAATGTCCTTGATATCCTATAATCCTAACGATACTTTTGCTCGTGCTTACAGCACATGCACGGTATAGCATCTCAAAGTTTTCCTATCCCCCAATCGGGTTTATAAAATTTATTATGGTTTCAAATGTTCCATGGCTCTTTTACTTGAACATTAGCAAGAAGGGGAGAGCTCTGCCGAGCTGTGTATTAGGCGTATTTCTCGAAATATCAAAGATATAAAAACTCTAAGCTCGCCGAAAGTGGATCGAGAAAAGCCGTTCTAATATATTCGGGTCACGAGGGTCTTGGGGCATCGCTCGCCCGCTCTAAATGAACTTGGCCATATAACAAAACACTAGCGATAGGATCATAAGTAACGTATCAACAATAAGAATGAAAGGCAATCAAAAATTAATGAAGGTCACGAAGGTGTGTTAATTTCCAAGTAAAACGATTTAATTAAACCGAACTTCTTATTTTATTTCGCGGCTAAAGAAATGTAACTTTCCTAGAAGCAATGAACACTTGGAAACTGAGGTGAGAGAACCACCACCCTCCAAGGAATTTTATATCATAGTGGTTAACCCATCTTCATCTGGTTTCAGGCCATAACCCCAACATATATAAGTTGGTAGGATATGAACCTTTTATGGGAAATTTAACATTTCGGATATCAGTGGGAAGTAGATATCATACATAACGTTGTTATGTTAGTTAAGATCCTTGACTGTTGGGTTGTCCACCCGAGTTTAAATTTTACACTCAAAAGAAATCGGTTAATATTAATTTGATGTTCTCACCAAAACTTTGTTACTGTAAATCAGGACAGCACTTTATAATAAATGGTGTGGTAAACGAGGAAAGGGTTTTTAAACCACTACTAGGATCAGGGCAATTCGTGTTTTGCTCCGTCCATCGCCACACTTCCGACCCCGCCCCTCAAAGTATCTTATCTAGCTAGATTGAGGTTGCATAACGTCTTGCTGTCAAGTTCTTATTAAATAAAGGTTTTAATGTGGTTTGGTAAATTGAAGATATGGTTACGAAACGGTTAAAGATTTGTGTAACATTGAAGTAAGGTTAGATAAACGAAAAACCATTGTATGAATATTTAGTTGTTTTAAGGTTAAGTGAATGGAATGGTTAGGGACGAAAATTAATGGTTATGGATTGATGTTAGTTTTCATCAGAAGTATATTGAAGAAATAGTTAGGAAAACACTTTTTTATTTCGATAACAATCTTTTCGGCTTTTAATTGTACACACATCCAATAAATACTCTCCTTGCCTTGATTGACTCTTGGTAATATAACCGTCTTTTAATTATCCGCTTTTGAATATTTAATTTCGTTATATGTCTCCTACTCGCACTGCAGTTTTGATTTCCATTTATATTCAGAATGGAATTGGGCGTCCTCTTTGAATAATTAATAGATTTTATACCAAAAGCCTTATTTCCAGGAGTAGCAACTTCTTTTTCAAGTTGAATGTGCCCGACTCTTAAAACTTACTTCTTCTCTGCTCTTCTTTAAAATTTACACGAGCTGGTGTTACATGGAAAACGTGCCTATTTTTCGCAGTTGAGAATAAAGGCCGGTGTTGAGGGTAAAAATTGAGAAAAAAAGAAAAAAATTTAGCCTGCAACACGCGCTTTTGAAAACTAGTCTTCTTGTAAATGGAAAGTATCTACATTTATTCCTTAAGCCAGATTTTCGTCTTGTTCAGCATGACTCCGTTAATGTGACAGCGTTCTCTGGGTGTGGTCTAAAACGTCTCGTTTCTTTCACTGTCAAATTATTTAACTCTTCTTTTCAAAGGAAAGCTCAGGACACGTAAGTGGGAATTTTCATAGGAGTCTAGGTTTATGCTATTTTCATTTTGTTTCCATATAGTAAGCCGAACGCGTCAAATCCGGAAACACTATTTTTACCTAATCTCGGATATTACATTACTTTTAATAGCGTTGCTGCTAATGGCCACGTTCTCTCCGTGTTCAAATAAGCTTTCTCCCCTTCTCTATAAAAACGAATTTAAATTTCATTTGTAATTTGTACTCAAAATTTTATGGGTTTGGGAAACGGACTGTATTTGATATGATTGGCAGTCATAAGTCAGGAGCCAATAAGAACTCATCCATGAAATAATTTTGATTCCAACGAAAACATTAACATTCACAAAAATAGACTAGGGCAGGCCAGGCCTCACACAGTAGCCTCTCCACCGTGAAACGTTCCGAGATCCCATGTAGAGCAACGTGAATCACGTGGTGCTCCCCAAAACGCTGTTCTTAATATACTCACACTTCCTATGTCGTAACAAGCATCTTGGAATGGAAAGATAGGTCCATAAGTACACGTATCAATTCTTGGCATTTCTTGCAAATTTAAGGCTCCATTGCTCTATTCTTATGAAATTACAATCCTCGTGATTTTCCGATTGAATTGTCATTGTAAGGGGGCTTCCTATAAAGTTTAAGCTCATTGTTATTTGGAAACCCAGTTCCATTCTGGGTTAAATCCTTCGCTTTGCCATATTGTAAAAAGGCGCTTTTCGAACAATTGCTTTAAAGATTCTCTCAAAAGATAGTCGGATATTTAAATTGGGCTTAGGCCAAAGAGAGTTCGAGCTACCTGACGCATTATTGGCAAGCGGGGGAGGATGCTTAGACCTTCGTGAAGGCCGAGGTTTAAGCCCCGCATTCTATTTATATAGGTAGAAAATATTTTCCATATTTCTCTTTTTGTAAAGACTCGCTTTGGACGGAGTTTCCGGAAGTTCGACGTCGGCGGCTTTTCGAATCGATGAGCTAAAGAGCTGACTAAACGGAAAAACCAATTCCGAACTCACCATTTTTGCCAATAAAAGAAATAAAAAAAGTCGAAACTCTCACATTTATCTGGTCTTCTTCGAATGGCAACCACCCAAAGTTTTTCTTTAAAAACTGCGCCCTCTACGTTTAAAGGAAAAGTTATAAAATTGATATATAGATGTATAAACCATAGTTTTCCCTTGGAACTGACCTCATTCACTAATCGCCTGATATTACTTTGTCATTTGTTAAAGAACACGAAGAAAAGAAATTATTACTACTAGACTTATAAATGGGTATCTCGAAAAATACATTTGGTCCCATGGACGCTTTTGAGTGGATAAAGTCTTGACAATTTGCTGTTCAAGCTATCATTTTCGAGTTATGTTTGTAGTGTTTTATGAATGACACTTTAAATAAAGTAAGAAACAAGGACTCGCGTTCAATGCCAGTTGTTAAAGGTCTCAATTTCAAAATTCGAAAACAAATTTTTAACGAATATTTAAAGGGAATGCGAATTTACAGTTTCATACCATATTTTACCACGAAAGTGGTATTATGTTACACTTTCAAGTCTCTACCTTCAAAATATCAAGTTTTTAATAAAATTAAACCAAAGTTTTAAAATCCATTGAAAATTCACGAAAACTTATTTTCGATATATCAATAGTTTTGTCTTGTCGAGCTTGTTCGCCCATTTGATGACATCACTATGACGCAAGGAAAAAAGCCGCGTGAAATTTATACGCGTCTCGACCTTCTCGCCAGTCTAAACTCTGGGTCTGATAGCGGAGAGAGTGGCACCATATCACGTGAAAAAATATATCTGTGACGTCAGCCTACTGGAAACGTTTTAGCCTTTCATAAAAAGTGGATTTCAAATAATTTCATATGAAGCATTTTCAAATAACCAGAAATGGGAGAATTAAAAGCTTGATATTTTTGAATTCACAGAAATTAATTCTATCGTTTGTTATATAAATCGGAGGTTTTTCAAACGAAGCTTCTCATTCCCTTTAATTGAATTTACGATATTCTAATTACCCGAATGCCTCGAAAGCTGAATTGGATATTTTTTGACAAGAGAAATTTGAAAAGATAAGACAAAAGTAAATACGGTAACAGGGTCAGAAAGTGCGTACATACGATTATTTTGCTACATCTGTTAATACAAACTCCATGTAAAAGTAATTCTACAGGGTGGAAGAAATCAGACTAACAGCTACTAGAGAGCTGCAACTCCGTGGAAGAACTCCGAAACCCGCTGGGTTCCGCGTTTAAGCGATGGGAACTCCAGGAGTTGGAAATGTTTTTCTGAGATAAAATTGGAGTTGGGTGGCAGTGGAAGTTTTCGTGTGCGGAGTTGGGAGGCAATGGGAATAATGATAATTAAAATTGCGGAGTTGGGAGGCAATGGAAAGTTATCTTAAAACATGGAAATCTACGGAGTTGGAAAACTTAAGTCTGGTAAGTGGTAGGGCTCCAATTTGTCTTCAGAAGCTTCGTAGGAAATTCTTTTTTCACCCGTAACCCCACGTGACACGTCCACTCAGTGAGTGTCTCACACAATGGGGCCGCGGGCGCTTTCCTTTTCTCTTAAACCCATTGACAAGAGTCTCCTTTCTAGCTTTGAGGCATAAAGTAAGGCAGTAGGTATATTGGCAGGCACAACTAATAACAGAATTGACTCTAGTTTTAGTATTTCTTGATTCGTAAAGTTCGTAACCTTGTCCTTCAAAATAGCATTTGCGAAGCGAAGCAGTCCGATTTTAATTAAATAGCTAATTTAAGAAACTAAGCGTAAAATATGACTCAACGACAACGCGTAGCGCCTTTTTCCCCAAAATCTTAAGTTTTAATGTCTAGAAGAATTTTTTGAGTAAATATTATTCCTTATTTATAAGCACTCGTGATATCAATCTCAGGCCAAGTTTGAAAGAAAACTAATGAGCTACACGTTTTACTTGAACTTTCTATTTTTCCAATTCTAAAGAGTAAAGAAATCTTCCAAAGACTAGAAACTAGAAAGGTTTTAATGGACGAAGTTAGTAGTTTGAGAAAATTTATTTTTCATGGAAGGAGTTGGGAGGAGTTTAATAAATTTTAATTTTCATGGAAGAAGTTGGGAGGAGTTTAAGAAATTTTAATTTTCATGGAAGGAGTTGGGAGGAGTTTAAGAAATTTTAATTTTCATGGAAGGAGTTGGGAGGAGTTTTACATTTCGCTTGGCGGAGTTCTGGGGAGTTGAAACTTTTGATTATGGCATTGGGAGGAATTGGAGTCATTGTTGCGTATTGCCTTGGAGTTGGAAGGAGTTGGAGTTTAATATTTTCATTTTGCAGCTCTCTAACAGCTACCTTTGTGGACGACCCCCAAAACTGCCGAAAGATACCGTGAATATACTACATTTAGACCTATTAAACAGGGTGTAAATAACAACGCCTTGGGATTCACATCATTTTATTAAAGTGATAATTTTAAACGTGATAATGGGGAGTAAGTCTGAATGCTACACACATTGAATTGTCATAGCCCTACACTTTAGCCTATGAACTTAGGCCGCACACTGAAACGTACAGTACAATCTGTTTTGCAAACATATCAGCGTAGATGTTCAATGTGTCTTCCATCGTGGTGAAGGCACTCTTCAAGGCGGCTGTCCAGGTCCTGCAACACGTTTTCCAGCATTTGTGGTCTGATACTGTTAATTTTCGCTCGAATCCGGTTCGTCAAGTCGTCTACATTTAACGGTTCGGTGCTGTACACTCGCCCTTGACATAACCCCATAAGAAAAAATCAAGTGGTGTAAGGTCAGGAGACCTTGCCGGCCACGGAATTGGTCCGCCTCTGGCGATCCAACGACCGTGAAAGTGTTCGTCTAGCCATTGACGAACTTGAACCGACCAATGTGCTGGTGCTCCGTCCTGCTGAAACCTTAGGTCTCGAAGCACTGCTAATGGTAACTCGTCAGTCGTTTCACTAAATTCGCGACGCAGGAAGTTCAAGTACGTGTTCCCGGTGATGTTCTCATCGAAAAAGAACGGACCGATAATTCTAGTGCCAATAATGGGTATCGTTCCTTTCAACCGAATTCCCAATGGACCGAAATCCCATTCGACCGAATATCCCGCAATGATTTTAGATTTCCAGCCCAATGGCTATATTCCCGATGGACCGAAATCCCAATCGTCCGAATATGCCCCTAAAAAATACATGAATATAACTTGAAACACTGTAGCCGTCAGCGATTCGGTGGTGTAGTGGATACGAAGTTGGACTGCGAAGCGATAGGTTGTTGGTTCGAATCTCCGAAAGGTATGTTAATAATATTAAAAGTAAATGTTTCGTGATACTAATTAAAACGCTCACTTTCATTCCTTTCAAGGCAAGAGATATATAGAATTAATAAACAAATTGTGCTTAAAATGAAGTTCAGTCTTAATGGTAGTTCCATCAATGTCTTTAAATTTTAAATTAAAATTTTAATATTTTGGTTTCGGGTGGGTTAGGTTAGGTTAGCTTAGCTTAGCTTAGGTTAGGTTAGGTTAGGTTAGCTTAGGTTAGGTTAGCTTAGCTTAGGTTAGGTTAGGTTAGGTTAGGTTAGGTTAGGTTAGGTTAGGTTAGGTTAGGTTAGGTTAGGTTAGGTTAGGTTAGGTTAGCTTAGGTTAGGTTAGGTTAGCTTAGGTTAGCTTAGGTTAGGTTAGGTTAGCTTAGGTTAGGTTAGGTTAGCTTAGGTTAGGTTAGGTTTGGTTCCAATAAAACGTTGACACCTTTTCCAAAATATGCTCCTTTTAATTAGCTACCACCTTTTGCAAAATATTCTCCCATTAAATAGCTACCACCTTTTCCAAAACATTCTCTTATTAATTAGCTGCCACCTTTTCCAAAAGATTTTCCTATTAAATAGCTCCCACCTTTTTCAAAACATTCTCCTATTAATTAGCTGCAACCTTTTCCAAAACATTCTCCTACTAATTAGCTGCCACATTTTCCAAAATATTCTCCTTTTAATTAGCTACCACCTTTTCTAAAATATTCTCCTATTAATTAGCTGCCACCTTTTCCAAAAGATTTTCCTATTAATTAGCTGCCACCTTTTCCAAAATATTCTCCTATTAATTAGCTGCCACCTTTTCCAATATATTCTCCAATTAATTATCTGACATGTTTTCCAAAACATTTCTATTATTGCTAATAAATTGTTTTAATACTCATATAAATAATCTTTTTACCTCCAAACAAGTTTGGGTTGGGTTAGGTTAGGTTAGGTTAGGTTACGTTTGGTTAGGTTAGGTTAGGTTAGGTTAGGCTAGGGTAGGTGAGGTGAGGAGTGCAGTAATACATTTTCAACTCACATTTATTTTAACAATAATAAGTTGTGAAATTAAAAATATATTTAATGCAAAACCACACAGTATGTCTTCTTCCAGTTCAATAGAATTTCGGTCCAATGGGACTATAATAAAATCGCACCTTTGGCTACGTTCGATCGAATGGGACCCCAAAAAAACCCCCTTCTGTCGAATGGGAATTCGATTCAATGGGACCAAAGCCAATAATGCCCACCCAAACATTTACTTTCCATCGAATTTGATGGTACTGTTGTCGTAACTAGTGGGGATTTTGTTGGGTCCAGTAATGGACGTTATGCCGGTTAACCGTACCATTCCTATGCAATGTCGCCTCGTCGGAGAAAAGGACCTTGCGCAAGAATAACGGATCGGCTTGAAAGAATTCACGCATGGTCAGACACAAATCTTGCCGTCTTAAGTAATCATCGTCCGTTAAGGCTTGATGGAGGTGGATATGATATGGCCGGTAGTGGTGACGATGTAAAATAGCAAGAACGGTGAAATGGCTCAGTCCGACCTCTTGTGCGACCGCTCTACTACTTGTGTGAGGATTACCTTCAAACCGTGCTAGGATGTCCATCTCCCTACCTTCATCACCGACTATACGGTCTCGTCTACGTGCGCGGTCGTGCACGACGAAAGTACCGACATCACGAAGATTGTCTCTAATGTTAACGACGGTGCTACGAACCGGATATTGGCGGTCTGAGAAGCGTTCGGCATACAATGCTGCCGCTTTTTGCACATTACCGCGACATTCACCCAAGATAAACATCATGTCCAGTTTATCGCTGTTAGAATAGGGTGGCATTCTTCTACGTGACAGAATGAACAACACTAATAAGAAACTAGCGGCATTGTAACTCGCGCACTGTGATTACAGAATGTGTGTATGTCTCCTTGGCCAAACTACGGGCTATGGGCATAGACATAGCCCGCGTTTTGGCCTACCGTAGATAAGGATCCCATACGTGGGATCTTTAAAATAACCCGTGGAGAACTGTAGGTCAGAATTGCCTGTGTAACTCTGATCTACAGTACTCCTTTCTGAAGAAACCTCGTATGGATGTCTTATCTACTGGTATGCTTTTTACAGTAATGTTACACTGAATGGCGTGGCATAGCCGGCCCTTAAGAGATACAACGTCGGCCGTGATAGTATTAATGTAACAAACACCCTGTTAAAGATAAATTAATGTACACAACATAGCAGTAATGATTTCGTCGTGCAGGACCGTGAACGTAGGAGATCCGTGTAATCGGTAATGAAGACAGAGAAGAGAATATTCTAGCACGTTTCGAAAAAAATCCTCGTAATAGTGGTAGATCGGTTGGACTAAGCCATAAAGATATTCTTGCCATATTACATCGGCACCATTTCCTACCCTATCATATCCACCGCCATTAAGCCATAAAAGAGGACGATTTAATAAGACGGCATTACATTTGTCTTACCATGCTCGAACTATTAATTGCAGCCGATCCACTATTCCGGCAAACGGCGCTACGTATTTTCTGACATTTCACAGGGATGGTACGGTAAACCGTCTTATCATGCATTACTGGTCCCATCAAAAAGCCTATTAGTTACGACACCATTACCACCAACTGCGATGGAAGGTAAATGTGTGACTTGGCATTCATGGGTACCGACTTAACGGATCCTTCTTCGATGAGAACATTACTGGTGGAACGTACTTGGACGTCCTGCGTCACGAGTTTAGTTAAGCGATAGACGCATTACCATTAGCAGTAATTCGTGAGCTTTGCCACCACATTGAGCGGTCAGTGTTCGTTAATGGCTGAAAGAACTTTTACATAACTGTTAGATAGGTAGAGGTGGACCAATTCCGTGGTCAGCAAGGGATTATGTTAAGGGAATATCGTAGTATTAACGTTGTTAAATAAGGTTGCTTGGGGTTAAGTCATGAAGTCACGTAGTTCCGAGGCTGGTAGCCTTCAGACATGTTCCATATTAAACCATCTCTTTTGCTTACAATGCTACGTATTTATTTACACCCTGTATACGAGTTCTACTCTATAGTATAATGACGTCACCCGACGGCAATATTGGTGGCCGTCAACAAAGGTAGCTGTTGGTCTGATTTCTTCCACCCTGTATTAAACAAAATTTTTTCTTTATCACTATTTATTTCAATTTTTCCCCGTTTCAAATTTCATTGTGAATGAAGTTGAATCTAGGAGTTGTGATACTGTACCTTTTTAGGGTTTTTACTTTTCATCAATAAAGGAGTATTAATGTAGTGAGCGGGTTATGATGGTAGTTTATGAAGGACCATTCCGTTACGCTTATGTCGATATTTTCTTTAGAACGATTATTTTACCAAAGTTATAACTCTTGCCTGCCCCTCCCCTACTCCCGCTCAATCGCCCGTTTTTCTAAAAGGCTACTCTTAACCCGCTTTTCTGACCTTCGATCCAACTAAAGTGCGTTCCAATTTCCTTGCAAGCCCGAAAGTCGTTTTTCAAGTTACCAAATCATACTAATAATAGCTATGTTTTTAAACGAAAGTTTTGTATTGTTAAACGCTATAGAGATTTTGATCACATTTGGGATTGAATGAAATTATAAAATCACCAATATGCCAACTACTGACAATTAGAAATTAGAACACATATTTTGACTATGGAGTATACTTATATGCGAGGAGCTACGGGAACGTGACGTCAATATTGGTAGTCCAAATGGTATAGCATGAGCTGAAGACTTCCAATATGGTTGTCAAAATTGAGGTTTGAGACTGGATGGTTTGATGTCACGAGAATTTTCGTAATAGCAGACTATACTGGATACTATAAAAGGGTGGTGGGACTGAACTCCCCACCCACCTACATTTAAACACTGATTACTTTGAAATTAATTTCGAGTGGCCACCAGAAGCCATCCTAATTTCTAATGCAACCCCGTGTAATAAATGTAAAGTGGCTTATACTAAGACACTTTTTTTCGAATTCGGTTACTAAAAGTCACTTGTTTTAAATCGGTTACTAAAAGTCACTTTTTTTAAATCGGTTAGTAAAAGTCACTTTTTTTAAATCGGTTACTAAAAGTCACTTTTTTTAAATCGGTTACTAAAAGTCACTTTTTCAAATTCGGTTACTAATTTTTTTACTATTTGTCACGGTTTTTGGATTTTTCAGTCTTTCGGTGTTATTTATTTTTTCTACCAGAGCGTTAAACCTAATATATTTGACTGTATGACGGTTTAAACGGAAAAATAACGAGATCACAGTTGATCAAACCCCAAAATCGTGGAGCTCGAATGTTAAACTTAATATTTAAAATCAATCCAATTCAAATGAATGTTTTCTTTTTGATTTAAAACGTCACCAATTGCTTTGCATTCTGAGCTGTGCTCCAAAATGGTTTAATTGAATTTCGCCGTTGACCTTTCCTTTGACTGGAAATATCTTAGCCCATATATTGGGCTTAATTACGACACCGACCTTTAAAATATCTTTTATCACAGAAAATAATTATAAAAGTTGGTCATCTTTGAAAACATTTCATTTCAAGTGGCCCTTTTCATAGCTTAATTTGCCCCTATTTAGTCACATTTTGCTTACTATTTTTAAATTAATTAGTCATTTATTCAACTAAAATTGAGCGTATGAGTGAGTATAAGCGCCGTGTAATATTAAATTTGAAAAACCTTGATATACTAGGCCTAGACCCGTAAGAATCGGCTTGCACGTGCATACCGTGAGATTTGTATTGGCATAACTCTCTGTTTAACCATCCTCCGAAGATCCTTGGTGGATTTGCAAGGTAATCGCGTGTTGAAAATAACTTTCTTAGTGCTTGCTAAAGCGTAAGTTCCTGAAAAACTGTTGCTCAGCGTCCCATTTAAGAGAATTTTGCGTTTAGTTGTTCACTGATTATCAGTCGTTTAAGCCGGCATTTTGCACGCATAGATAAGCTTATGGTATAGATAACCTAATGGTAACGACTTTTAAGTCATTGAAAAAATCTCTTAGAAGTTAAAATAGACTTTAATTCAAAAGCCATCAAGTATTTTGGAATAAAAATAAGAAAGTGCCATTAAGGTTTTCAATCACAATTGATAAAATAGTAACATTGAGAAGGCGTTGGTATACGCAATGTTAAATCTGATATAGGTAATATAAAAGAGCCTACACTGAACAAGAAAATAGAAGTATTTTAGTGGAGTATACATTTCAAAGGGAGCATTCGAGACACATTTAGAGTTTGACACCCGTTATCCAGTTACTGGAGAAAGGGAATCTTCACCAAATAATATTATTGTACAGCTTCCAAAATACGCATCAGGAAAATTTTTTGATTTCCAAACATAGTACAAATGGCTCCAAAGAGTGAAACGTTTCGGTTTTATAAATTCGTCTGGGAATAGCTCGTGCGATTTACTTTGAACTACTTGGGATTTTTCTTTCGAACTTCTCGTGATTTCTCGAAGTTAAATTCTAAAACTGAGCCTTCATTGGGTTACCGGAAGACATACTTAATCTGATTTACGCGTATTTGAAAAGGCTTGGTCTTTCATTTCAGTTTAACCAGAGGGCTTTTATTTTGCAAAATTTTTTGGACATGAACAAAATCTTATTCTGTTCAAACCCTGCAATTTTGAACATTGTATTTAATTATCGCCATTAGGTTGAACCATTACTAAAAATCCACTTTCTTTTCAATCGCCTATAGATTTCTTTCGTTAATCTTAGCGTTGAAGTTACTGTAGTTTAAACTTGAAACGATTATCTGTTAAGAAATGTTTACTTCACCCCGGGAGGGATGTTTCCTTTTTCTTTGTTCACTTTAGGGGACGAAGCAAGTCTCGATTCGTTATTGATTTGGTCGGTGGGCGATCGATCGGAAGCGATGAAAGGCTTCTCCATCTCGTGTTGTAATAGCGCAAGCGTCCAGCTCATTGTAATCCCGGTGGTGCGAGGGAGTGAGCCAACAATAAAACAAGACCGTTAATCAAGTCATGTTTGGTGAATTAGACAAGCTTTTAGAAAGAGTTCTCGAACAACGCCAGACAGTCCATGCATACGGGTCACTCCGTCCTCTCAGCTAGCAGCTACGCTTTGGGAACAACCCAAATGTCACGTGGCTTTTGTTTTTATGTTTTTACGCTCCGAACACTCGTTATCTCGTTTTGGGTTTAAGTAATCCGATATGATAAGAGCAGAGAAGCATCCTTTTTTGTCTCTCTTACCACGCTTTTAACCTCAACAAGACCCATGTCAAACCATTACTTTGTAGGAGACAGATTGCTGTAGAAATTAGAAAAAGCTAGAACGAAAGCAACGAAAAGTGAGGCAACGTAAGGATTTAATTTCCTTTGAGTGTCAATGCAAAGTGAGGTTGTGAGGAAAATCTTGGAAGTTACGTTCTACGTTACTGATGTCGGTTCGGTGCACTTTTCTTTGTTTTAATGCTGATAAAACGTCCAACATGATGACGAGATAAAATACAAAAATATCGCCAAACCAAAACAGAACTTGTTGAAAGGTTACTAGAGTTTTATCTTATTAACGTTTAACTTAATTCAAGATTAGTTAAGAATCTATTCTAAAACTTAAAAACTCGGTGAGTAACCTTATACTTTGGTTTTAACAGTATACACGAACTTAAACTTTGCTTCTACGTCGTAACTAGATCGAAAATGAGACAATTGCTTGCTAGGTCTTTATCTGGCTTTCTTTTTAAAATGATTCCAATTAAGAAACATATCGCTTTTACCATGTTTTGTTCTCTTTGTGGAAGTCTGAATTTTGGTATGGGTAACAAATATATTTTGCCACCTTCAATTTCCTTAATTTGCTTAAGTACTTCCAGTGCTTATCAATAAAAGTCCTGACTGATTGATAACCCTTCCGCTTTACCAATGAAGCTGAAACTAATTTTTCTTGAACGTTACTCTCACGTAGATCCCAAGAAAGATTTTCCAGTCCGCCTTCATCTTGGACAAATGGTGGCCAGATATATAAACTATACCTTCCTTAGAAGCTCCTTCCTTAGATTTCAGTCTATTTTTTATTATTTAGTAAACTGGTTTGTTAAATATCCCATAGTTGAGCTTTATGGGTTTTGGAGTTGAATAGGCCTACGAGCATGTTCTAAAATGACGCCT
Organism: Phalangium opilio; assembly: GCF_054372755.1. Classification (NCBI taxonomy): domain Eukaryota; kingdom Metazoa; phylum Arthropoda; class Arachnida; order Opiliones; family Phalangiidae; genus Phalangium; species Phalangium opilio. The sequence goes on along the minus strand of NW_028324146.1, from coordinate 6,446,641 downwards.
TGAAAGCTAACAAAAGTTCCCAAGCCTGGTTCCATTTTTGTTAGTTACAATGCAAAACTCAAATTTCGTGCCTGAGCAAATCACCACTACACTGTAAAAAATAATGGTGCATTCTTACACTATATATGCTGTTCTTTTCGGTGCCAAAATTGACACCATTTAAGGTGTACTTCTACACCATTTTCATGATAAATTCACGCCTTTTACAAATATTATTTGCAAGTATGAACGAAATATTAGGCATTTATACGCCATTTATAGTGCTTTTTATCATCTTTTTCAGGAAATCTTTTGAACTCTAATATTACTACTTAGTTTAATGGTGTTAAATGTAGGCAAAGTTACGCCACGTATATCACATTACTACACCAAATGAAGTGAAGGTGTTAAATATTTTTTCTATATTTAGCACCACGTTTAAGGTGTAAAACAAAGCCATTAATACACCATTTCAAGTCTCTGTTCACTCCATTTCAAAGCCCTATTTACTCCATTTCAGAGCCTTATTTACTCCATTTCAAAGCCCTATCTAATCCATTTCAAAGCCCTATTTACTCCATTTCAAAGCCCTAGCTATTTACTCCATTTCAAAGCCCTAGCTATTTACTCCATTTCAAAGCCCTAGCTATTTACTCCATTTCAAAGCCCTAGCTATTTACTCCATTTCAAAGCCCTAGCTATTTACTCCATTTCAAAGCCCAATTTAATCCATTTAAAACCCCTATTTACTCCATTTCAAAGCCCTATTTACTCCATTTCAAAGCGACTATTTACTCCATTTCAAAGCCCTATTTACTCCATTTCAAAGCCCTATTTACTCCATTTCCAAGCGGATATTTACTCCATTTCAAACCCCTATTTACTCCATTTCAAACCCCTATTTACTCCATTTCAAACCCCTATTTACTCCATTTCCAAGCCCTATTTACTCCATTTAAAAGCCATATTTAGTCCATTTCACACCTCAATTTACTCCATTTCAAACCCCAATTTACCCCATTTCAAAGCCCTATTTACTCCATTTCAAAGCGACTATTTACTCCATTTCAAAGCCCTATTTACTCCATTTCCAAGCGGCTATTTACTCCATTTCAAACCCCTATTTACTCCATTTCAAACCCCTATTTACTCCATTTCAAACCCCTATTTACTCCATTTCAAACCCCTATTTACTCCATTTCAAACCCCTATTTACTCCATTTCAAAGCCCTATTTACTCCATTTAAAAGCCATATTTAGTCCATTTCACACCTCAGTTTACTGCATTTCAAACCCCAGTTTACTCCATTTCAAACCCCAATTTACTCCATTTCAAACCCCAATTTACTACATTTCAAACCCCAATTTACTACATTTCAAACTCATATTTACACCATTTCAAACTCATATTTACACCATTTCAAACTCATATTTACACCATTTCAAACTCATATTTACACCATTTCAAACCCATATTTACACCGTTTCAAACCCATATTTACACCGTTTCAAACCCCTATTTACACCGTTTCAAACTCCTATTTACTCCATTTCAAGTCCCCTTTTAACAATTTCAAGGCCCTGTTCACCCCATTCAAAGTTGATTTTACTACGGCAATTAACAGATTGTCTTCCATTCGGCTGAAAAACCCCGCAATTTGGCGGATTTTGGATTCGGTATATTATGATTAAAAGTTCCCGATGGAAATACAGTAATTCTCGGGAACACGAAGACTCTATACCCGAGATAATCTGATTATCTAATGAAGGTTAGGTAAAATGAGCAATAATTCCATGTATTTTTTTAAATATTAAGCAAAATTTAGAGTTTAGAAGAACGAAATATTTTCAAATCGAAGAAATGTACCTTGACAAAGCGATTAGCAAATTGTCATATTTAAGTCATATGCATTATGTAACACTGTAATGAAGTTTGAACATAGAATGAGTACCCAAAATCTATTTTCTAACGTAACATAGTTCCTCTAAAAACGCTGTCACCGATAAAATGTTTATTATTGTTGAAATGGTTTTTCAATTTTTAGCATTTATAGGATATGAATATATGCATACGCTTATTATCACGAGTTCAAATACTTAATTTAGGAACCGCAGGTCTCAAAGACGCCTAAGCAAAACTAACCTATGCCTTTCCTAACCCTAATCTGATCTATAAAACAAGCAATATTTTGGAAAAGGAAGATGCTTATTCTTCAAAATCCTTTATAAATATATAGCGTTATTGTTCAAGGACCTAAAGAAATGGAGCATTTTTTCGAATAAGCCCGCTTTTATGAAGCTAGATTCCCACTCCACGGAAAAGACGACGGAAATCAGGCAGAAAGGGGTTCGACCGACGGAATTTCCGTTCGGTCGGGCGTAAGTTCTGTTCTATTTTTTCGGTCGTGTTCGGCGTTACGCCGGTATCTCAGCCAATGAAATTATCCCACTGACAACGTCATAAATTTCAAGAGAGCACGCACACGCGAGATCGATTGATAGCCGCCATTTTTTGTGGTTGACCAACGCTTATCGGAAACATACCACCAAGAAAGAAAAATAGAATTAACGGAAGTAAAAAGAGATAAGATGTTAATAAGGAAAAGTTTACTGAGGAAGCTAGAAAATATCCCTTCTAGTACGATCCAAGCGACAAGGGGACAAAGAGTGTGAAATAGATGTTGAGGAAACAACTCAAATCTGTCACGTGACCCAAAAATATCTACCGCCAAACTGAAAATTCAGTCGTAGTTTGAACGGTCTACCGCCGGACGCCAGCGTAAGTTAAAATTTTTACCGTTGGCTGTGTGATTTCCGCCGGTTTTTTTCTTTCGAGTGGGAATCTAGTTTAATGCCTAAGAAAGAAAGGTGTTTTTTAAAAAGTAACGTGTGCTCTTTATTAATACCGATCTGACTCCACTAGTTGTTACCCAAGAGAGATCATTTGGATAATTTTAACGGCATTAACTTATAGTCGTGTTAATTCGAGCTTGATATAATAGAAAAGCCTTCAACGTGTATATACACAATAGGAAAGGTAGTGAAGTCCCACCGAACACGACAATAATGATCCCAGTAAATGGGGTGAATAGGGGTTTGAAATGGGCAAATAGTGACAAAAAAAGGGGTAAATAAAGACTTGAAAAGAGGTGATTAGGGGCTTGAAATAAGGTAAATATACACTTGAAATGGGTTACATTTAGACTTGAAATGGGATAAATATAGATTTGAAATGGTATAAAAAAGGACTTGAAATGAGGTAAATAGGAGTTTTCAATGGCGTAAATAGGTTTAAAATGGGGTAAATATAAGGAATTGAAATGAGGTAAATAGGGGTTTTGCAATAGTGAAAATAGGACAAGAAATAGGGTAAATATAGACTTGAAATGTGGTAAATATAGGCTTGAAATGGGGTAGATATAAAGTTGAAATGGGGTGAATAGGGACTATAAATGGGATAAATATAGATTTGAAATTGGGTAAATAGGAGTTTCGCAATGGTGTAAATAAGGCTGGAAAAGGGGTAAATAGGGACTTTAAATGGGGTAAATAAGGGTTTTGCAATGGTGTAAATAGCGGTTTTGCAATGGTGTAAATAAGGCTTGAAAATGTGTAAATAAGGGTTTTGCAATGGTGTAAATAGCGGTTTTGCAATGGTGTAAATAGGGGTTTTGCAATAGTGTTAAGAGGGGTTTTGCAATGGTGTAAATAGGGGTTTTGCAATGGTGTAAATAGGGTTTTGCAATGGTGTAAATAGGGGTTTTGTAAAGTTGTAAATAGGGGTTTTGCAATGGTGTAGATAGGGGTTTTGCAATGGTGAAAATAGGGTTTTGCAATGGTGTAAATAGGGGTTTTGTAAAGGTGTAAATAGGGGTTTTGCAATGGTGTAAATAGGGGTTTTGCAATGGTGTAAATAGGGGTTTTGCAATGGTGTAAATATGGGTTTTGCAATGGTGTAAATAGGGCTTGAAATGGGGTAAATATAGACTTGAAATGGTGTAAATATGGACTTGAAATGAGGTGAATAAGGGTTTGCAATGGTGTTAATGGATCTTGAAATGGGGTAAATATAGACTAGGAATGGGCTAATTAAGGACTTAAAATGGGGTAAATAGGGGTTTGCAAAGGTGTATTTTCGTATTATTTTAACACCATTTAATGGTATAATCGAAGGGGTTATTTTAATCCATTTATGTATAATTTGAGCAACTTTTATCGAATGATGTTTTATGAATCCGTTTTTTGCACCATTCACTTTCGCTAATGGTGTTTGTAAAATATCGCACTATTTTCATACAATTTCAACACATTGTTTATAAACATTCAGAAGTTGCATCAAGCAATTAAGTCTAGTTTATAATTATCATCCGCCATAGAATGACGTAAGCATCTGTTTGTTCTACAACCATAACTATAATAAACCCTGGTTGAAGCTTCTTGGGTGAAACCACCAATGGGAAATCTATCGTAAAAGCGATCTGCTCTACACAATGACTACGGCAGGGGTTAGGTCAATGGGGGTGTTAGGCTTGTAGAGCAATCTCTGGTAGTCAGTCGGGGTACTTTGTTGAGAAAACAATGATCGAGGGAAGAAAAGAAGTGCTGATGGTACGCAGCAGTCATCACGCGCTACTAGTTGAGATAGCTAATGGCGTACGGGCGGGTGGAAATCCACTGGGAATCCACACCATAGGGATCGATCTAGCAATGTTAAGAGGGGGACTGTTGTTCAACAATACGCTGCCAAAGGAACATCCCAGACTCATACGTCTTCCTTGGATGTGCTCGCCGTCTATGCTGCTCCTTTTAACAGACGCTGCCGAAAAGGACATTGATAGTTTCAACGTATACCTTGGGGAGGTCATTAGTCGCCAGTCTGAGAGTTGGATGGTCAGAATCCCTTTTGGACCATCTTGGAACACGTAGACCCGAAATCGAGATCTCTCATAAGTTTGAAATTCACTCAATAAACTAAGTGTTTAACAGTAAACAGGATTTCCGCTTAACCAACTTGTTAATTTTGCTGCCAATGAAAACTAAAAAAGAAGCCAATAGTTATAAATACCTAGTAATATAGAATTTGAAGGCCAACCCTTTATCAATAAATCATAGGGCAGCGAACCTTAAGTAAGTTAATTTCATTAGAAATGGCATTCCTACTATTGGAAATGTAAGACTTATTGCTATTGTGGTTTTTATTTTATACAAATTTGTGATGGTAGGGATTAGTAATCGAAGCGTTAAGATACAGCCTAAGGGTAGTCGCCTTGGAAGCAGGCGAACAATAAAACCACGTGGACCCAACCTAATAATTTAGTACTTAGTTAACTTCGGGAAACAAGGCTTGTTCGCCAGTACTTGAGATGGCGAAACATCTAAAAAGAAGTGACCTTGTAGAAAGTTGACAATCGCGTCTGTAATTTCTCGGAAAAAAATGTTCCCGAAAGTTAACATTGAAATGACTGCTTACTAATTGGAGAATTGTCTTTGAATACCTATGTTAGACATAACTCTTAAAGAATATCCGACTTAAATTGGGTTCCAATTTCTCAATAATTCTATTTCACGGCATATATCGAAAAAAACTATATTTTCGATAAGTCAAAAGTTGGACTGGAGTTTGTAAGGATTTAAAACGCAAAAAGATATGATCTCGAATGAGTCCATTGTCGGATTACGCGTGTTTGAGCGCCACAGTTCTGATGTTCTGATCGATTCTAATATCCTAACCTCCTAAGCCAAAGCCTTATTATCCTGTTCTTTACAAATACGAAGCAATCGTCCACTTTGCCAGGGCGAATGAAAACAACGTCGGATTGACTTATTATTAAAGGCACAAGTGAGATGAGACTAGAAGTGACGGGCTCTAGCATTGGTAATAGATCCTGGCATTAATGAACAAATTTGAGTATTTTACGCCGCTTCAATCGCATCTACGCTAGAGAGAAAAAAATTGGTCGAGTTCCAAAAAAATTTCTTACCCCCTTCCCCTCAACCTAAAGCGGCGGAACACGGACGCGGGTGCTTGAATCTAGTTCGGCCGTCTACCACCGCGAGCGTCTCACGTTTTGGAGGGAAAATTCTGAAACCGCCACTAGAGGGCCAACCGTTGGTGTGTTATCAAGAATATTCACTTTCGCCGAGTGAAGAATTTGATTAGCTCAGTACTTCTAGTCTCATCTCACTTCTGTTAAAGGCTATCCGCGAGCGAGATAGTGCGCTGTATATGTAATTTCTTGCGGTGCCAAATTTAAAAGGTCCGGTTGGTGCCTGGAGAATTTTTGAAATCACCAATTGGTAAGCACTGGGGAAATCGGAGTCGTAATTTACTGCATGTTTCTAAATGTACACCTCCCTTTGGCCACAGTCTACCCTCTGATTACTAAATAGTAAATTACTATTCCAATTTTTTCCCTTTCAAACAAATGAAAACTTCGCCTAATTTCTTCCACACTGTAATATTTGAAGTTATTTTTGAATAATCATATTTTGAAAATGCATTCAATATTTTATGGAACATGTTGTCTCGAATATACACGCTTGTGTTCCTTTCGTTTGTGGATTTCCCATTCGCGCTTCGAGCGTGGATGGGAAGAAGAGTGTATTCGCATAGTGATATAAAGGCATCGTCATCACTGGAGATAAATCGAGCAGAATTCCGATTGGAATGCTAATAGCGCGCGAGGGCCCGCCGGATCATTACGGCATCATCATCCTCCTTCTCCAGACTCTCATTCAAAGAGAAACAAGATTGACAACGCTCTAATCACTCTTAAAGGAAAAGTTCAGGGTACCTAACATTAGGCCTCAAATTAACGGCCTCGTTTAGAAGATATCGAAATGATTGATAAAAAAAATTATAATTTCCCTAATTACGATTAAAATCCAATTAATTGACCAAAAAATTGAAGAGAGCAGCCGCGCCATTTTTTAAAGCCACGTGAAAAACTCGCACACACGCCGTTATTGGCCAAATGGCTAGCGAATAGGAAAGTTAGATTTCTCTACTGCAGACCAGGGTTGTTGATTTTTTTTGATTTAAATCGGATTTTTTTGATTTTAATTGATTTATTTGATTTTTTTGATTTTTATTAAACTAATAGGTAGTAAATTACCAACATGAAAACTTTTGAGTTAAAATTAACCAAAAGCAAAATAATCATGACATTTAAACAGCTATTGGATATTATTACAATTCATATGCTTGTATAAAAAGACTAGCTTGACTGCTATTTCATTTCCTAGCCTTTCCAGCAAGACAAACTAGAGTTCTGGGAAAAACTTACATTGAAATATACCAAAACCATGATTATTTTTAATTTTAGGTCTTTTCTAGTTAAGTTTCTTCTCGAGTTTCTTAAACTACTTCTTGGAATCTTAGAAAAAATTTTTTAAAAATAAAAATATATTCTTGATTTTAATCAAATGATTTTTTTAAAAAATATCTCTTGATTTAAATCATGATTTAAATCAGTGATTTCAATCAAACTGATTTAAATCAAACAACTCTGCTGCAGACGACGATATTTATTGATATATTCAAGGTTGACTTTCAGCATAGCCCACTAGATCACGCACATCACGACGCAAGCTGCTCGCGCTATAGAAGCCCGTTCAATCGGCCAAAAAGTGCAACTTTTGAATTCTTGGCGAGAAATTCGAAGTCAGCGAAAATTAACATTAAGTTCTATGGGATGAGGAAGGTTTTTTGGCCAGATCCTCTGTCCTATTGATCGAAATGACCTGAAATTTCAATGAGACGTGTGTTTTGACGTGTTTTATTAATCTTAAAAAGATTCAAGCTTCTAGAGTGGAGAGCTTTTTTAAAAAAAAGTTTTTTTCATAGCCAATATGATGGGTTCAGTGCTAAGACTGAATATATCTTCTGATCTACTGGTCCAAATGTCCTGAAATCTTAATGAGAGGTGTGTTACAATCGTTTCTATTATATCAAAAAGGATTCAAGCTTTTAGAGTGGATAATTATTTCAATAAAAATTAATTTCCAATGTCATAATTGTAAATTAAGAACTTAATGCACTATATCTTTGGATCTACTGGCCCAAATGTCCTGAAAATTTAATGAGAGGTGTGTTAAAATAATTTAACTTTCACTCCCTTTCCAAGATTAAACGTATTGCTTAAACATTACGCTAAAAATCTTAGAATTAAACAAAATTATAGGCCCTAAAGCCTAAAACACACATATTTTGGGGAAGTTCAGAAGAACCCCTGTTTTTCTGGCAAAAGCACTTTATTGTGTAAACGCAATTTTGGTTCAAAAATGTATTTATTGCAAATATCACATATTTTACAAAAACCAAAAATTAAGCATAGAAAAATCATGATTAAGAAACGAACTGAAAAGGGTTGGTGAAAAGTATCTTAATACCAGTTGCAGTTGGTAAAAAACAAAGATTTAGTGGAGAGATAGTTTTAAATTATAATTAATTGTCAAAGAGGTCCAAGAAGAAAAAGCTTCCTCGCAGCGATCCTATGCTTGTTCAAAGACATTCTGAAGCTTCTTGAGTGGTGCTTGATCTTAGTTTTGAAGCTTTGTTTTAGCATTTGTCAACTTTTCTTATTTTGACGATATACTTTATATTTTTATCGATTAATCTTTTAAATGCCCCGCCCAACAAGTAAGGATAACAATTAAAAATCGCCAAGGGTTTTCGAGACATCTGCCCCTCTGCATGTTTACAAATCATGGAAAATTGGTTCAAGAGGTCTATGATTTATAATCTATTAATCCCCAAAAAGCAAGTTTTGGACAAGTAGAATGGGGCTGGTTTTTTTATCGCGGAAAAAGGTTGTAAGTACTTAATTTACAATTATGACAAGGGATATTAATTTTTTTATATATATAATCGATTGTAACATACCTCTAATTAAATTTTCGGGACATTTGGGCCATTAGATCCAAAGATATAGTGCATTAAGTACTTAGTTTAAAATTATGACATTGGAACTAAATTTTTATTAAAATAATTATCCACTATTAAAGCTTGAATCCTTTTTAATATAATATAATAGATTGTAACACACCTCTCATTAAAATTTCAGGACATTTGGACCAGTAGATCTGAAGGTATATTCAGTCTTAGCACTGAACCCATCATTTTGGCTATGAAAATAATTTTTTTAAGAAACCTTTCCACTCTAGAAGCTTGAATCCCTTTTCGAATAATAAAACAAGTCAAAAGACACGTCCAATTAAAATTTCAGGTCATTTCGATCAATAGGACAGAGGATCTGGCCAAAAAACTTACCTCATCCCATAGAAATTAATGTTAATTTTCGCTGACTTCGAATTTCCCGCCAAGAACCCAAAAGTTGCACTTTTTGGCCGATTGAACGGCTTCTATAGCGCGAGCAGCTTACGTCGTGATGCGCGTGATCGAGTGGGCTATGCTGAAAGTCAACCTTGAATATATCAATAAATATCGTCGTCTGCAGTAGGGAAATCTAACTTTCCTATTCGCTAGCCATTTGGCCAATAACGGCGTGTGTGCGAGTTTTTCACGTGACTTTAAAAAATGGCGCGGCTGCTCTATTCAATTTTTGGGTCAATTAATTGGATTTTAATCGTAATTAGGGAAATTATAATTTTTTTATCAATCATTTCGATATCTTCTAAACGAGGCCGTTAATTTAAGGTCTAATGTTAGGTATCCCTTTTCCTTTAGAACGAAAATAATTAATATAAACGGTTTCCATTACAACTTTGAACACCCTATTAAAAACGTATAACAGAAAATGATTCAGTAAGAGCAGCGTATGATTCATGTTGCCTCTGAGTCGAAGAAAAAATATATTTACTAATCGCCTCCCGAATATGTAATAGGTTAAAGGTCGCGTATGAATATTAGTGCGAGGGCAAACCAAATAACGTTTTCTAAAAAGGTTTGGCTAAGAAGTGTATGATCAAATGGAAGCAAAATTATTCAAAGGGCTTCTAATTCCTGAAAGCCGACTTGACTACTTTCGTCGATATTAAACTTACAAATGATGTTATAATATTAAAGTAGAGGCTGAATGGTTTATTTTGAAGGAATCTAGAGAGAAAGCGAGGTTTGGCGTGGTGAAAACCATAGTGGGCACTACGAAAGTCTTTAATCTAACTCCCATTGACTGCTACGCTTTCTCTTATTTCTATTTTCCTTTTGGTTATGCAATATGTTTTAAATGGCACTTTCTATTATTAAAGGATAACGTGAGAAAACCAAATAGTATTTTTAAATAAGGGAACGGGAAAAAAATTACCATCTAATAGCGTTTTACATTGGGGTCGTCTGAGAGCACTCCGTATTTTGTTGACACGTCATCGCTCTAGCTCGGAGTCGGAGGACCTGATCTAGTTGCTCCCAATAAAAGACGAGAGTTTCTTCAGAGCGGTTTGTGACGTCATCAGGCGCGCCATTTTGGTTGCTCCCTCTCTCATGCCGGAGCGGTTGGGATCAATCCAGGAGCAAAACCGGAGGGAGCGACTGAGTCAGTGGAAGACGCTCGTCTTTCTGAACGAAAGACTAATGTTTTTTACGGAGTGCTCTGGGTGCGCTCGGATCACCATAATGGAAAACGCTATTAATATTCGAGCAAATAACGAAACAAGAATTAGATTTTATTTACGAGAAAAACAAGATTTCCGCTGACAAACTACTTATTTCCCCAATTAGATCTGACTTTGGTTCAACCGACCCCTTGTGAGACACAGAAAATAGGTAAAAGAACCAAGGAGTAATATATTACTCTTTTAGAGTTGCCCATTTTCCGGTTTTAACACTAAACCAGTATGACGGGGAACAAACAATTTCTTTAGATATTCACCATTACGTAAATGAATGGGAAATGCGTATCATGCTTATTAGGTTATTTATAATATTGTCAATAAACACAGCAGTAAGGTAATGTATTATCCTCTCGTAGTGGGCTTTCGGTGGATGGCTCTAAAAGGTTTTCCTGGAAACAAAAAGAAGATAGGGAAAAGAACGTAAAAAGAATTTGGCGTAAGAAAAGAAGGTAATGAGCAGATCGTAGCCTAGATTTGGAAATCTGAAGAAGAGCCATTTGGAATCCATTTGGTGCAGCTTTTATCTCTCGGCTCACCAATGAACACCAAAGATATCATTGGCCAAACTGAAGCCAACCCACATCGTTTGCCCATACAAAAGTATTACCATAAGTTAATAAGATATGTTTCATAAGTCTGACACTGCCCATACGTCGTAATGCTAGAGACTTCCAGAGAGCTATTTCGAGAACGACAAGCGAGAACTGCAGACTACACTCGGTTAGTTTTGCAGTCCATCTTCCCTGACCAGGCGTCGCTTTACGAGAATCAATGACCTACGTCATTTCATGACAAGCTCTCAGTAACGAGTGAAAAACTTATGGAAGATATCTTATGAACTTACGGTATTACTATACATGCATGCACGAGATATCATAGACCTATCTTTACTTTTCGCTTCGGAGCTTTTTCTAAATGTAGCTACTCGATTCTTGGCCGGAAACCTTTTCTGTTCTCTTGGCCCCCGAAGTAAGTCGCGCTAATTTCAAATACTCGTTTAGTTCATGCTTGACCTCATTTAAATGAATGGTATTAGTAAAGGCAAATAGAATGACAAAGTGAAGTACGGATGCAAGCATTTCCTAGTGACTAGTATTCAAGTCTTGACCTCTTTCTGTCAACCTTCCTTGGGAAACCAATCAGCACTCGTTTTACCGGAAAGTTGGAGATGTTAGGTTTAGTGGGACTGACCGTTGGTACCAATGACAAATAGAACTGGATGGATAAAAGTTTAACATAGTGTCCAATATGAGTTTACGAAACAAAGTCTCCACTCTCTAGTTTCTTTGTTCGACCAATCAGCATTGTACTTTATTGAGGCATTCGGTGCCTGAGAACATTTTTATTTGCTGTTGATAATAGATTTCGCACGGCAAATATGGTTGCTAAATAAAACTCTTTTTCCCATGTGCTCGGCTTTACTATTCATCGGCTAGTTTTCCTTAAACATGTTATTTTGCCTTTTTTGGAAGCAATGTTGTTCTCTAGCATACTTATATCGGTTAAATAGCTTGGTACATACCATCCTAAAGGCAATACTATTCACTCTGATGGATTTGAAAAAAAAATTAACTTAAGCTGATTGTTTCGACATTTTGGAATATAATTATCTGGAAGAACTGTGTTAAAATTTCCATCAGACCGCTATCAGACCCAGAGTTTAGATGGCGAGAAGCTCGAGACGCGTATACCTCGCGCGTATAGGATTTCCGGGCTTTTTTTTCCTCACGTCATAGTGATGTCATCAAACAGGCAAACAAGCTCAACAAGACAAAATGGTTGATATATCGAAATTGAGTTTTCGTGATTTTCTAATGGAGTTTAAAAATAAAAACTTTGGCTCAATTATATTAAAAACTTGATATTTTGAAAGTAGAGACTTGAAAGTGTAATATAATATCACTTTCGTGCTAAAATATGATATGAAATTGTAAATTCGCACACCCTTTAAAAGTGATTAACTAGTTCTATGAAGTTATTTGCACTTTGGGGTCGAAAAAATGGACGCGGTCGAGGGAAAACCAGTTTCTTAAGATAAATATAATCTTTGAAGAAGAAACAATGGATTTGTTTGGGTTAAAGATATAAAGGAATGGTAGCCTTATCTTATTTTTTATCCTTTTACGGGGAAATCTATTATAGATGACCACGAGCATCGCATCAGACATTTATATGGTTTTTCTATCTGAAACTACGCAGAGCATGTTCTACTCTGGAGTATTGTAGGCCTTGTCTAGGTTTTTCAAGCTATCTTTCTACGACCTGACTAATCACTCCAAGCCGTAGCTTCCCAGAGTGATAAGGTGATGTAAATTATGGATTGCCGTTTCGGAAAGTAGTACACCACTTATTTTTTTTCCAATATTACGCGTATCATTAGTAAGCAATGGTAACGGTGAAAAATGAGTTATGGTAAATAATATTGTAAGAATTGCGATAATTACGAAAAGTTTTCTGTATCTATATAAATCAAAGTCCTGACAGACTGACTGATAATCAGCGCCCAGCCCAAACCGCGTGCCCTAGAGGGAAAAATAAATGGAGGCCAGAAATGTAAAAAATCTACTCTATGCAACATAGTCCGCGCGTTTCAACCGATTTCACAAACATTTAGTACACTAGTTTCCTTTAACCTATAGGCGGGCTGAATGGTCTTTTGGGTTCGGATTGTTGCCATCTTTTTAAATGGCGGCCAGAAATTTAAAAACTCCACATGAAAAGTAATAAAAAATGTACCGACGGGCTGACGGGCAACGCCGAGTGTCTTCGCTCCTAGGGTGCTACAAAAATATTGGTCATCAGTAAAATCTACCCATTCTTTACATAATTTCGATGAAAGTTCTTATTACACGCGAGAGACGCCGCGGGTAACAGTTAGTCTATTATAATTTTAAAGCCTAGAAGAAAAACATACAATTGATAATATCGATATATTTTAAAAAGTTTACTATTTTTTAACATTTTTGAATTTTATACAAAAACGTAATTATCATTATTTACCACTTGGTAGATACGCCTTTCAATTTCACCATTTCTTATTTATAATTTTTTAAAGAGGTGTCTTAACATAAATAATGGATGGCGAAGATACTTTTAAACATTAGAAAAACTTATATGAAACTAACTTTCATAATTAGATTTGCTAGATTTCAAGCTACCAAAGACTATACAGATAAGGAGATTTTGAGCATATGAAGATGAGACGCGTAATTTGAATTTTTATATTCTTTTGATACCGTGGTTTTTATATGCAGATAAAGCTATTAGAAATATTATTCGTATAATTTAATCTGTCCAATTATATTATGGTTGACTTAAGAAAAATACGTTTTTGTTATATTTCCAGTGAATGTTCAAAGTTACGCGGTGGACGTTTACGACGAGTTTGTGATCGCTGGCAACACTGCCGTTTTGAGATGCCACATTCCTAGATTCATGAATTCATGAAGGACTTCGTCACCGTCAATGCCTGGACCAGCGACGCCACGCAAGTCATTCCTGGTAACGCCTTATCAGGTAATACGTTCCTTTCATTCTACCAACGTTTAAATACATTAGAGAAGCTAGTGCAGAGCGTGCTTTTACCCAGCACTTGGGTTATGCAGGGAAAAATTAGGTCAGCAGCATTTTCATAATTAGTCAGTGGTAGCGCCACCTTTGAGGTTTTTCAGTAGTTTAAAAAATTTTACATTTTTTATTTTTGTGAAGTTGAACTAAGTTACATAATTTTTTAATCTTCGGTAACTGTTCATTGAAGTGTGATAAAGTTAAGAGGGTTTTACCTCAAATGTGAGAGTTTCGGGAAATTCTATAGCTACATAAATTCTTGGCATGTATACCTATTTTCCCTTCCTCACCCAACAGCGGTTGTTTTACCAAAGCTAGGTTTGATTATGAAATAACTACTACGGTCGTCAGGCATATTCATTAATGTATAATATGGTAGTTATTGTTGTTGAGGAGGGTACGCGCCCTAGCACCGATGCCAAAGGCATATTGTGCATCCTCATATATAGGCCTTGAATAGGCCCGTAGCTGCAGCGTAGCGAAGAACTCGCTCCACCGTAATAGAGGAGACCCTCAAGGGTTCCAAAGTATGTGAATCAAAATATGCTAGTCTAAGCGAGGCGAAGCAGTCGCACTCGCAAAGTACGTGAGCGGATGTTTCTTCCTTCTCCTGACACGACCTACAGAGAGGGTCGTCGGCCAAAACCCATCAGATAGAGGTGCCTATTAAGCCGACAGTGCCCGGTCAAAAGACCGGTGGCCAGCCTAATATCCCATCTGCTGAGCGAAATTAGGTCTCTGGCACGAGACCTGCAGGGACCATTGACAAAAAGTTTAGTCTGTCTCTGGCCCTCCATGTTATGCCAGAGTTGGTTTTGTATGACAGTCAACCTGTCATGCAGACACCGTTTGACGTGCCTGTAGGGGATGGGGACGGCCGGCTCCGGCCCCAAGAGCTTGGCCTCCGCACCCCTTTTCGCAAATCTATCGGCTTGCTCATTGCCATGGTATCCGCTGTGCCCTGGCACCCAGTACAACAGAACCCTGTTGCAGGATGCCAGTCGCGCTAGCAGATCAAGGCAGCTGCGCACCAGTTGAGAGGTAATCTGACACTGGTTCAGCGCGTTCAGGGCGGCCTGACTGTCAGAATAAATTCTCACAGTCCGTCCGGTGTACCCTTTGTTAATGCAGTAATCTGCGCAATAACAGATCGCGGCAATTTCCGCCTGGAACACACTAGCGAAGGTACCCAGGCAAGCAGAAAAGCCGACCCTTGTGGTTTGGCAGTAATAGCCGGCGCCAGCGCCGGAATCAGTCTTGGAACCATCGGTGAACCAAATAGTTTCACCCCCAGTGCCAAGAGGCAGCAGGTTAGTCCACTCTGCCCGACTGGGAAAGTGGATGCTGAAAGGCTTAGTGAAATCAAAACTGGTAACGGTTTTGTCAGAGCACATCGTAAGCGACGGCTCAAGTGCGGCGTACTCCCGAAAGAGCTTCGTATGGCTGTAATCCCAAAGTCTTGGAACCCAGCAGCCACTAATGTTGAGCCTGTAGGCTCCCATGACAGCCTCCTCCTCAATGAAGAGATGAAGAGGAAGCATGTCAAGGAGCACCTCCAGGGAAGCAGTTGGGGTCGATCTCATGGCCCCCGTTACACCAATGCAGGCAAGCCTTTGAAGCTTGCGCAGGGCAGCCTGCACCGTCTTAAGCCGGACCCTTGTCCACCAGACAAGTGCCCCGTAAGATAGTATGGGTCTGATGATCCCAGTGTAGAGCCAGTGTACAGCCTTGGGGTTGAGGCCCCAAGTCTGGCCGACAGAGCTCCTGGTCCTCCAGAAGAGCATCTTGGCCTTCTTAATACACCGATCAAGATGCGGCTTCCATGTGAGTCTGCAATCAAAGGTCACCCCCAGGTATTTCACCTCGGAGGACTTTGTCAGGACCTGGCCAAAGAAAGAGATATCATTGAACAGATCCTTAGTATTCTTCCTCGTAAAAGGAACAAGGACAGTTTTATCAGGATTAACGGTGAGGTTAACCGCCTGACACCATTGCTCCACGCTAGAGAGAGCAGATCTCATAAGCGCGGTAACAGTATCCGGGAACTTCCCGGTAAAGACTATCGCTACATCGTCCGCATACCCGAAGCACCTACAGCCCCCAGCACCCCCGAGCCTCCCCAAGAGTTCGTCCACCACCAGGCACCACAACAGGGGGAGAGCACTCCACCCTGAGGGCAGCCCCTGCTGGTAGTCACCCCTAGAGAGTCCCCAAGGAGGGACGCCGACACCTCGCGGTCGGTAAGCATGGACTTGATCCAGCGGCCAAGAGTGTCGCTGATGCCAAATCTCTTGACAGCTTCAGTAATAACCGAGCTAGAGACCTTGTCAAAGGCCCCCTCAATATCGAGGAAGACGGCCAGTGAAATTTCCTGAAACACGAATGCCCTATCCAGGCAATTCGTAAGGCCGTGAAGGGCCGTCTCAGTGGATTTGCCTTTATGGTAGGCAAATTGTGAAGAAGAGAGAGGAGTTACCGAAAGTACCTCGTCTCTAATGTACCTGTCCACCAGCTTCTCCAGAATTTTGAGGAAGAAGGAGGTCAGGCATATGGGCCTAAATGCCTTCGCCTCGAGATAGGAAGCCTTCCCGGGCTTGGGAATAAAGATGACCCTAGAGCGTTTCCAGTCACGAGGTATGTGACCGAGAGCAATGCAGAGTCTGTAGATCTTGCAAAGCGGAGAGGCGATGTGGTCTAAGCCCTCCTGCAAAAGCAGAGGGAAGACCCCATCGGGTCCCGGAGACTTGTAGGGCTCAAAACACCGAAGCTTGGGAATCGTGACAACCTGTCTGGCTACAAGCCAGTCTTCCCTCTTAGCCCTGTGCAGGACAGGGTAGAGTGAGTCGGGGTTTGTTGGATTGATTAAAGTAGAGTCAGGAAAATGGACCTCCAGCATGTGCTTGAGAGTCTCAGCCCCAGACTAAGTGTACACACCCTCCTGCAGCTTAATAGTATTAAGCCGATGTGTGTTGTCGTGCGCTAGGATCTTCATGACCCTAGCCGTGGCAGGGACATTGGAGACTTGCTCACAGAAGGTCCGCCAGGAGTCCTTCTTAGCAGCTCTAATGGCCCTGTTGTAGGTGTTAAGGGACTGCCTGTATCCAGCCCAGTCACCCGTGCGCTTGGCTTTGTTAAAGAGCCTGCGCGTGCATTTGCGAAGCCGGCTGAGATCCGCGTTCCACCAAGGGACAAGCCTCGAGCGGTTAACGGTCTTAAGTGGGCAGTTCCGGTGGAATGACTCCATAATGGAGCACTGTAAGTCACCAGCAGCCCTATCAAGATCCTTAGGTGAAGTAAGTTTAGGAGTGTGACCCCCTCCGTAGCGTAGGATTAGGTCTTCCCTATAGCCGGCCCAATTGGTCCGTTTTGGATTGCGTATCTCCGTCCCCGCCGGGACAGAGGTAGTCGCGACAGTAAAGCAGATGTGCCTATGATCCGACAGAGACGGCTCATTAGACACATGCCAGTTAGACACGGAAGACACGAGGTTTTCCGTGGCTAGCGTGAGGTCAATGACCTCCCTTCTATTAGAAGTAACAAAAGTAGGTTCATTGTTTTGATTAAGAATATGGAGTTTACAACCAACTAAATATTCTAGTAAATCATCACCTCTCCTGTTTCAGTCAGAACTGCCCCACGTGATGTGATGAGCATTGGCGTCGCAGTCAATGATTAGTTTGTACCCTCTCTTTTCACATTGATCGACCAAATTGATCACCTCAATTGTCGGGAGAGAGTCCGCGTCGTGGGCAAAGTATGCAGAGGCAGCCGTGATAGTCAACTTGGCATGCCCAGTGGCCAGGACTAGCTTCACGGCCGCCGTGTCCTGGGACGTGTACAGCGGTAGAGAGATACAGCAAAGATCCCTCCGAACCAGAATACACGCCCTAGGTCTAGCAGCAGTTTGGTCATAAAATAGTGACCCCGCCGCGTCAAGACCGAGGATTTTGCCATGGAAAATCCACGGTTCTTGTATGAGGGCCAGATCAAGACCCTCTATAGCGAACCTCTTGCAGAGTACCGCAGAGGCCGCCTTACTATGGTGCAGATTGATTTGAATTGCACGTAGCGTCCCCATGGTCCTTAAGAGAGGGGTTCAGAAGGGACCTAGCTACACCTCATCGGTCCCGAGAGGGCTAGTGGCACCTCCCCCCCCTGACAGGCAAGTTCCCAGTCCTTAGATCCTCCGCCTCACCAGGACCACTAGAACGCACATCGGCTGGATCCCGAAGGGTCCCATCCGATTCTTCCAGTAGGGTGGACCAATCCATGGAAGAACAAGCTTCCGAATGAGCCACCCCTTCCCTCTCTGTGCCTAGAGCGACACCAGCGAGCTCCACAGCGAGATCCCCCATCTCGCTAGTCCCACCCCCTGCCGTAGACTCGGCTACAGTGGTTTTGGTGGTTTTCGTGTTCTGAAGGAGTTTAAAGGAACCCTTGTCCACTCCAGTAAAGCCCACGAAACCAGCTTTCTTAATGGCTTCCAATGAGCAGTACCCAGTACCGTACGGCCCTGTCCACGTACGTCCGGATACATTTCCAACGTTCAGTGGCAAAACCTGCATTAAGGGTATTTAGGCGCCGAAACAGCACCTCCGGCTCTTTTGTGATCTGGTCCTTGGTGCGAAACATTACCTTAAACGGCTTAGGGAGTTCGCTAGCTCTCATTACTGAGAGCACCGCATCCCCCACCACCGAGTAGGCTAAGTTGTCCTTCAACCATTGCCCAGTGAACGAATCCTCACAGGAGTATACTAGGGCCCCGGTCGTCAGGCTAAAGTTCGCAAGACGCGGTAGAGGGCTCCCCGAAGGTATCCCATCCAGCGCCCCTAGAATCGCCTTCTGAATTGGGCCCACGTCTTCCTCCGTGATGACCGCCGTCGGATAGCCTTTTTTGACAATGGCCATCTTTTCTGAGCTGGCGGCGTCACTATAGGACTTAGCCTTTTTCGACGCCGCCTGCGAGATACTGGGTGAGGGAGTCGAATCCTCCGCTCTGGGCCTCTTCATTGGGTTGTCACGAGCCGCCGCACCCCCAGCGGGGGTGGAGACCGTTTCAGACCCCGATTTGACCTTTTGCCGAGCAATCTGTCGTTTGAGACGACGACGCACGGTACGTTTCGAGGGCTTGCCAGACGCACGCACCGATGAATCGGCACGAGTATCGCTGGATACAAGCCCTTGTAAAGTGTTATCAGTGAGGGTTCTGCCCTGAGCAGACCCCTGCACCGTAGGTTTGTTTGGTTTAGTTTTAGGTAAGTGTTTAGAATCCATAAGAATCCCACGAGTAAGGGGGTAAGTAGGAGGTCACCACCCGGTAGTCCCCCACCCGGGTGGAAGGCTAGATACAACGGGGTGTCGCCTGGTGCCCCGAGGGGATCGTTAGCGATACCGTAGTTTTACTTCCCCAGTACCACGCAGCCTTCGGCACGATACCTCAACACCTTGGCTTGGGAAGGATGCGTATCCGCTTAGCCCACACAACGTAGTGGTTACCAGCTCTCACCACCGAGGAGGTGTGATACATCGCATTGTTGAGGACCCAAGCTAGCGTGTGGAAAGTTAAGAACGCGAGCGGGAAGCCAAAGCAAGGGGCGAAAGAGAAAACACTCCATCTAGCTTGCGTCCCCAACTTCGAGAGCCAATATGGTAGTTAACTTCCATGTGTTAATATGTATTATTCCAACGGTTTACTCTACGTGGCTAAACGCTTAAAAACTATAATTGTTTTGGGCATGGGCAAAACATAAGCATATGGACATATTGTTAAATCGCGCTGCAAGAGCGTCGTAGTCTTTATGGATCAAGCCCACTCCATCAAGTTAGGCTTTTGATTAAAGTTTAAAAGTTGTTCAATGCCAAAAATTGTAAATCCTTGTGATCGATTGCTCGGTGACAGAGAGTTAGGGTTGGTTTTTTCGAGTTCATCCTTTCCTGGTGATATAATTCTGAGAGTATAAGAAGCTGATCCATAATCGTCTAATTAAGTTAAAGGGAATGTGAAAAACTGCCTATAATGCACATAAAATCGAAACGGAGATATGAGGTTTTCAAGGATCCATCAAGGTCTAAGTAAGAACAGTATGTAGACGGAACTTTAACAAACTAAATTTTTTTCAGTTTTAAATGTGAAGGTTTGTTAGTTTGGATGTTTCTTATTCCAAGCCACTTTGATGGCTAAACGGATTTAGTTTGAGTCGGATTATGAGTTTTTGCGACAAAACTATTGTTAGCAATTATCAAGCCAAACCAGTCGCGAGAAAAAACCTTAATTATTAAATATGGCTGTATTTTAATATTTTTAACTGCTTTTCGATATACGGTAAAAAAAGGAGACTGATTAATTTTGTATCTATGTAAACAATTCTAATATGTTTAAATTGTATTTTGAATTTGAAATACGCATATATTCGAAGCAAAATCATGCAACCTTCACCATGGTCGCGCTTCTGAGCTAGTCTCGCTGCTTTAACGGTCTGAAAACGATATTTACTTCGATGTTGGACGGATCTGCAAATAGGCTTAGTTCACACTGTTCCTTTCCATGGTTTTAGCTGTATTATTTATTAGTTGTCACGTTATTAAAGAAAACTCCCATATGGTCTTTATGTAAGAATAACCTAATAATTCACTGTTGAAAAGATTCGTGGATGTAGACAATGTGGGTCCGGAGAAAAGTTAATGTACTATTGTACTAAAACAAAGGATATCCACGAACGTATATCCTATAATAGTTATAAAATGCAAATACCTTACCGAACCCCGTTGTGGGCGGATGACGTTTCCAGAGTTGTTAAACATGGATGGAATTTGACAAGGAGCCATCGTCATTTCCGGTGGGTGGCGTATCATTATTTTTGAAGTTTAACCGATTAGGTGCCTGAAAAAAGAGAGAGTGGGTCGTTTTCCTCTTGAAGAGATTTATGATGTATGGCTGGAGAAGGATAACGGAAGAGGGAAGTTATTTTATCTGAAAAAGGAAGGCGCAACAACTTCCTTTTGAGGAAATAAACCAGGAAGCTCTCCTAACATTGAATGATATATCGGAAGTCCCAGTTTTAGGAAACGACTCGCGTCCAGCAGATCATCCGCTCTCCATAGAATTAGATCCTAACTCCCAAAACATTCTTGGAACGAAATGGTCGTAACTGACTTGGGCTTGGTCCGGAAAACCCAGAATAATTACGATTTAGAAAAATCTTCTAGGACCAAATTACTTACCTACTTTCGAATTTGAAAACTGTTCATTTTACGTTTAAAAGCAGTTTATGTATTTAGATGTGTAGAATACGAATATCAGGCTCTTTAATGGCAAAAATACTTGAACCTTAAGATAAAAGTTGAAAAACGGCGACGATCCTCGTAGTGATGGAAGTTCATAGCGTCAAATTGTTGAAACGTTTCGGGCGCAGCTTTCTTATACTTAACGGATGCAATGAAGGGGGATTAATAATAAATAAGAAGATTCTTTTGGGTCTCGTTAGTGAGATGATTTGGAATTCGAAAAGCGCCTCCCGGGTTTTGGTACTAGATGAAAACCGCTCTAGACCTTGAAATGTAAATTTGCGAAATAACGCTAGAAAACAATGCAAAAACCCGGTAAAAATATTTTCCGCTGATTTTCTTGCGATTTTAGAAGGTTCTAGCAAGACGGCATAAACAAGAGTTTGCAATGGGAGTCGATATGGAAAATGCTGTTCTGTCGATTTTACGAGACGCTCCGGTTTGAAATGGCGATGGTTTAGAAAGAATGCTTCGAAATGGTTAGCAACAAAATGTTTGCGATATAACTTTCACTCATGCTTGTGAACTTCGGACCAATGCCCCATCTATGTGCGTCGAACTAAATTTCCGGTGCTATCAAGCTTTTTTGAAGATAGGTTTAGTATACTGAGAAGGCAAGTAAATGAAATTGTTGTATTTTTCACTGAACTTTGTCAACAACGTCTCAAGAATCCCATTGATATTTGAAAAGCCAAATTACATTAGTGCCAGATTTTTGATTCACTCGATTTGCTTTTTCTGGTTGCATTCGAATAATACAAATTCTGATTTTCCACAAATTGCAGTAATGAGACAGATCCAGTGTTCCACACGCTATAAATGGAACCTAACCACCTAGAGGGATATTAGACCGACATTTAAACCTCGTGCCGCAACTTAATATTTAGTTCGTTGTAATCTAATTCTCTTTAACATGGCGTTTTGTCAGTTCTAGAGAGGGAAAAACAGTAAGAGTATGGAATCACTTTTAAATATTTTTTAAGCGAATCTTTATTTATGTCGGTTGACTCAATCTTGTCCTGGCGTATCCGCGGAGTTACGTCAAAAGCAATCTATCCCTCGTAGCTGGCATTTCCGGCGTGGTGCTTGTCACAGTATGGTCATGGGGCTTGGCCTCGTGAGCTGAAATCGAAGCATCCAATCTGAGGGGCTTTGTGACCGAGGGGATAATCACTACCAGAGCCTCTGTACACCGATTACGCGTAATTATTTAAGCACTGTCAAGGGCAGGAAATTTAAAGATTACCTGTTATCCTTTTAGTGCAGTCAAAGGTACAGTTGTGTACACCGATTACGCTAAGTGACTGGCCCCTCGAGAAAGACTAACGGATCAGAGTGCCGCTGCCTCTTTTTCAACGGAAGGAGATGCTTTTATATCAGACGACATAAATTATGAACCCTCTGACGCTAAGCTCTTTCTTCCTTCGTCTAATCGCCTTGGGTTCATGGGGAAATTGATTTTCAATGTTTGGGCAAATTTGTGGAAGAATACGCCTCTCACTTTGATTCTTAATTCTTCAAGGAATTCTCGCAAATTTAACTGATTAAAATCAGCTATGATTCTTGAAATTCAAAATATACTAGACTGTTTTCCGTTCGAATCATTTATGCGCGCTACAAAATAATTGATATATAGTTCCTGAAACAAAAAGTTTGGAAGAAGAAGGTATATTAATCTTTAGTGCAGTTCAAAAATTTAAATTGATTTATTTTTTATTCATGTTTAAACAAATTTTACATCATGTCTAGTCAAAAGACAAGATGTTTTTTAACACAAGTTCTATTTGCTATTGTTAGGGGTATTAAAATTTTGACTAATTACTATTGAGACGATATCTAATTATAATTAAATTAAATTAAATTAATATTAAAGTTAAGTTAATTTAACTAATTCATAACGTTCCAGGAGTTGTTTTTTATAAACAATTTTCATTTGAGGAACGTGCTTCAAAAATAGAAAGTGGGGGTATTATTGGAGGAGACTGGGGTGATTGTTTATTAATGTTCAAGAAGAAAGACTGCATGAATAAAGTAGATATCCAATGTGCTGCGTGTACCCTTGAATATTAATCCCATCGCCTTGGTGTCTTTGATGATTCCAGTTTCCAATTAGCGTATCTTTTCAGTTTATCCACTAGCACTTCGATCACCTGTGATTAAATTAACATGGTATAAATATTAGCGAATAATGCCACGTCTTGTTTTGGGCCCAAGGTTGAGGTTCCTATATATAATCTAGGATTATATTGAATTTTGAATGCCCATGTCGTAGGTTTAAAGATCAAATAAAAAAAACTGAATCAGAACGGGTTTTGGTTCCGTTGTCAGCGGAGCACTTAAATTTCAGGGGTCATGCAGAGTCTCAGAGAAATAAAGGTGATCTTAAAAGTGTCAGGCGCGTGACTTCAAAAAGGACGAAGATCAAACCTCATCTCTTGCTTAGACAGGAGCGGAATAAACATATTTTCAATACTCTTATTATGAATAGATTCAATTTATAGTAACAATGCTCATGATATCAGCAACCGTTCAATAAGTCCCGTCTAAAATACCCTCTTTCTGAAATCTTTATCCCCATCTCAAGCTATCGGGAAGCGCATCTTGATTTTTAGGTCGGAGATGCTAACTTATATTTTAGTATATCATGAATAAGTTGTCAAAAAATGACAAATCAAGTGTCAACAGAATTCAAACGTTTAAAAATAAATTTCTTTAAATTCTACTAATTGCACGGTTGGATTAATTATTTCATAGTGCACGTTAAAGTTACAGGGCTCATACAAAACTGGGAAACCAAAAAATGCAGTTACTATGTGACCTTGCACCTAGGAATATCAGGGAAAAATATGGGAAATAAGGCTGGGAATGTCAGGGAAATCAGTTTTCCAAAAGATGTATGATCACGGAGTTAGCCATAGCTACAAACCCATGATTACACGTTCATGAATATACATAATATATCGGAAGAGGATGTTGCAAGTTTGAAATGTCTTAGGGTTGAAATTAAAGGGTGTAAATTCCCTTTCTAATCAACACTGTTGTCTTCTATAGTAATGCACGGGTGTACAAAACACGTCATATGGAAAATGACACTCATTTGATTCCACGTATTACGATATTTTTATTTAAAAAAAAAGAATGCAAACTTAGCTTACCTCTAACTGAATCAAAAGGAGCATGAAAAAGAATAATTGTTGAAAATTGAGAAATAGTGAAGAAACCCTACTCCAAATAAATATAAGCTTGGCAAGGAATGCATACAGTTAAAAGGAATAATTATGTCCCCGTGTTAATTTTATTAGTTTTGCTGGATTTTAAAAAAACCAATTTATTTTCACTATTTCAAAATTAATATATTTCTGATGGTATATTATCCCCTTTTTATGCGCTCAATGAAAAAGTTGAATTTCACTTACACAAGGCAGCTTATCATTGTGCATGAAAAATTCCGTGTAAAAGATAATTAAAATTAAAGTTTTCTTCGCTTTTTTACGCACTTAGTGAAAAAGATGAATTTCACTTACTTAATTGAGCTTATCATTGTGAATTCATGGTACGTGTAAAAGATAATTAAAATTGAATTTTTTTCCGCGTTTCATGCAATATATGAAAGAGATGAAATTCACTTACCTAAACTTTATCGTTGTGAATTAAAAATTGCGTGTAAAAGATAATTGAAATTAAATTTTCCCCCGCGTTTTTACGCACTTAATGATAAAGATAAATTTCACTTACGTCCGACTAATCATTGTGAAATAAAAAGTGCGTGTAAAAGATAAGTAAATTAAAATTTTCAATATAAATACTTTCCAAATACAATTAAAACCGCATATATTTATTTTCTTTTTGTATATTATCAGGAATGTATGGAGGGGTTGGAATGGCTAAGGTCAAATCCTAATCGGCGTGAAATGATTTTGGAAACAACTGGCGTGGCTTAATTTACGCTAGTGACGTCATAGGACTCATAGCCTGACGTAAAAATCGTATTTACCACTTAAATTATTTTCATTCATTCATTGGCTGCCAAAAAACTTGTTTGCTATTATTCTCCACCCTCTACCCTAGGTCCTCTGCCTAGGCTGAGAGAATCGAATATGAACGCGAACGGCGGCGAATCAGCGCATTTAACTTTAAAAAATCTAAAAGGTCACTTCTTCCATGCCTCTTTTAACGAGTCATGACATTTTTCGCCTCCGGTAGACAGCTAAACAGACGTAGGGGGAGGAGCTAAACTTCTAAAAAAAAAAAAAGGGACTCGCCCTATGTTTCCACCATCAACGGTACAACGAGAGCCCCCTTAGCCATTCAAGCCCCTCCATACATTCCTGACATTACCTATTATTTGAGCAAGTAAAATACTAAGCCGAATTGTGGCCATTTTTCTAAACCTTGTTTGAAGTTGTTCCCACTTTTCAAACAAGATTTCCATCTCTTTCTACTTTCATTTAGGTGTTATTTGACGTAAATAAGCATTTTAAAAGCAAGATTGTTTTAGAACTTTCTTTCTAGCAAGTGAATTCGCCAACTCCGCTAGCACGAGAATGGCAATAGAGAATGCAGCAAAGAGGCGAAACATTTTGTTGGAATACATCTTGCAGAGAAGTTATATTACTGATCGGCTATAATAACTGTAAAATTATCGGCACCTATAGCAAACTTAGTTATGGAACACGTGGAAGGGAGTATCTTACAAAAAACTAGTATATAGGATTATATAAAACTATGGAGGAGATACATGGATGACATCTTTTTAATCAAAAGTAAAAATTTAGAAACCAGTAAATTATTAGATATAGTAAATAAAACGTTAGAAAATATACAATTCTCATTTGAAGGAGAGGAGAATAGAAGTTTACCGTTCTTAGATATCTTATTTAAGCATAATAATGAAATATGTATATGCTCTATGTATCAAAAACCGACCCATGCAAAATCATTTTTAAATTTTAGCTTGGGAACTTGCTTTTATTTTGTCAACTTGCTTTTATTTTCTCAGCTTGGAAACTTGCTTTTATTTTCTCAACTTGCTTTTATTTTCTCAACTAGCTTTTATTTTCTCAACTAGCTTTTATTTTCTCAACTTGCTTTTATTTTCTCAACTAGCTTTTATTTTCTCAACTAGCTTTTATTTTCTCAACTAGCTTTTATTTTCTCAACTAGCTTTTATTTTCTCAACTAGCTTTTATTCCCTCAACTTGCTTTTATTCCCTCAACTTGCTTTTATTCTCTCAACTTGCTTTTATTTTCTCAATTTTTTTCCCCAACTTGTTGTTATTTTGTGCTAGTAATCCTACAAACTTTATTATTTTCCTTCGGAAGTAACTATATTTAAAGCCAAATTTGAAACTCGCAATGTCTTTCTTAAGATGGGTTCTTGGAAATATTCATAAATGTCGGTACTCAAAATCAATGTACTGAAATCGATGACATAATGATTGACCAATTTAGTCAATTATTTATTCAAATACATTTTTTATTTCGAATTGCATAATTATAATGTTATAAAAGGCATCTTCGTAATTTAAATATTTTCCCCTTGAATACTATTTCCATGGCCTTAGTGTCCGAAGATTCCGGATTCCCATTAACGTATCTTTTCAGTTAATCCATTGCCACTTTGACCACCTGTAATTAAATTGATTTTGTATAAATATTAGCAAATCATGCTAAAACCAGGAAATGCCATTGAAGTAAGTTGTTTTTCTAAAAATTCAGGAAAAACTAAGGAAATCTGGGATATTTTTGAGGCTTGGGTAAGTTTGCCACGAAGGGGCTGTTCCTTGTAAAATAACCAATCCCGAAGTTATTACTCCAAAAAGTCTCTTCCGCAGTCGGTGGCCTTGCAAGGTTGCACCTGGGAATATCAGGGAAATATACGGGGAATATCAGGGAAATATACGGGGAATATCAGGGAAATATACGGGGAATATCAGGGAAATATAAGGGAATATCAGGGAAATATAAGGGAAATATCAGGGAAATATATGGGGAATATCAGGGAAATATATGGGGAATATCAGGGAAATATATGGGGAATATCAGGGAAATATATGGGGAATATCAGGGAAATATATGGGGAATATCAGGGAAATATATGGGGAATATCAGGGAAATATATGGGGAATATCAGGGAAATATATGGGGAATATCAGGGAAATATATGGGAAACAAATATGGAAATGTTAGGGAAATATGTTTTCCGAAAGTTGAGTTAGCCGTAACCACAAACCTATTATTACACGTTCATGAGTATATATTTCGAGTCGGAAGAGAGTGTGCCAAGTTTAAAATGTCTTGGCGTTGTAAAATTAAAGGGTGTAAATTCCCTTTCTGTGAATGTACTTCACTAATCAACACTCTTGTCTACTATATTAATGCGAGGGTCTACAAAGCACTTCGTGTATTAAATAGGGCTGTGCGAGCCGTGGTTTTTGGGTTCTAGTCGAGCCTCTAGATACTTATCGAGCTTCGAACCTTAAGCTTCTTGGTGAAAAACTGGTTTCGAGCTTTTATCGAGTCTCTAATTTCTATGGCTAGCCTTAACGACTATCAATTTTAGCTCTTAATTTGCAACGCTATTGATTTATACTTTCAATTACTTTCCTTAATAAAGAAAAATCCCTATTAATTGGTAAATATAGCAAATAGACTTTTATTTGACTATAATTACACTTTAACCCTTCTATCACTTATCGAAAATACCGATGCTCACTGACAATCACATTGATAAAACAAATAAAGCGTATTTCTCTTTGCCCAAATTTTATGGATTTTATTCGCCCTAGGAGGATATAGGGGTGAAAGAGTCTTCGACTGCCTGTTCTCAGAGCTCAGGTTTCGGCCTCTCCGACGGGAGATTCGTGCAGGCGCACCTAGTTACATTGGTTACGCGCATCACGTGACCACGCAAATCCAATTCAAAAAAATAGCGGGTTTATCATGCTAGTTTAGGCCTTTGAAGCAACGCCGCCTATATTACGTGTTCACTACACATGCCCAGTGATATTTTTTAATTTTATCGGGCGTTAATTCGACCTTCACACAGGCTTTAATCCACCTTAAACACTTATCTACTAGAGTTTTTGGTGTTGGGAAAGAGTAAAAAACCGTTACCTTTACTTCAGTTATATCTAAGAACCATAATTTACTATTAATAAAAAATAAAATAATGATAAATGTTCCGTTAAAGCACTAAAAAATGCAGCGCCTTTAACAAAAATTAAAACAAACGAACAGAAGACGCCCGATGACGATGAGCGCGGAATAAGGTGCGCGGCTAAGAATCTCCCAGAACGGACGATAATCTGTAAGCGCGTTTCAATGGGAAAACGGGCAGTCGAAGACTCCTTCACCCCTATATCCTCCTAGCCGCCACGAGCGTCTCACGTTTTGGATTGAAAATTCTGAAACCGCTACCAGAGGGCCAACCGTTGGTGGGTTATCAAGAATATTCACTTTCGTCAAGTGAAGAATTTGGTTAGCAAGGTACTTCTAGTCTCATCTCACTGGTAAAACTTATAAAAAACTTTAAGAGCTAATCAAATGCGCGCTTACAAAAGGGGTACGATTTTTACCATAAAACCTTGCAATAATAAACCCGTAATTTAGTTTTTCCTCTTTTTATGCACTCATAGAACAATATGAATTTTACTTACCAGTTATAAATTCTTATCATTGAAAATTAAATGGTTCGTGTAAAAGATAATAAATACTTAAATTTCTCCGCCTTTTAATGCGCGTAATGAAAAAATTGAATTTTACTTACTCACAACTTATAATTGTGAATAAAAGGTTCGTGTAATAGGTAATTAAAATTAAAGCTCTCTCCGAATTTCCATGCACTTTAGGAAAAAGATGAATTTCACTTACACTCAACTTATCATTGTGAATTTAAAGGTGCGTGTAAAAGATAATTAAAATTAAAGTTCACTCCTCGTTTTTACGCACTTAATGAAAAAGGTGAATTTCACTTACCTAAGTCAGCTTATCATTGTGAATTAAAAGGTGCATGTGAAAGATAATTAAAATTAATGTTTTCTCAGCTTTTTTACGCAAGAGAATAGGAGGACATTATAGGGAAAGGACCTCCTCTGCGACCCCCCTTGCTGACCCCCATTTCTATTCCAGGTTTCGAGAGGTAGAGAAAATCCTTTAAGGTGAGTTTTTCTTCTAAGAAAAATTTCAATTTCCATATCATCGACGAGACCGAATGTAAGATGTACCAAGATGAAATTTAGAGTTAAGTTTCTTAAGACGTCCTTCCATCTTCCTTCTTTTAATAAAGGTAGCTTCTGAACTATCGATAGGTCTTTTGTTAGAAATTTCGGAAGTCATTTTGGTGAGATGTTTTTCGTTTAGCGTCAAAATAATAAATGTCGATTCGACGGTGAGTTTGCGGTCCTGAATTCTGAACCCCTCTTATATTCGAAGTGAAGTAGAGTATTTTTGTTAGCAATATATCTATCACTTGGTCTTTCTTGAAACATTGAAAAATAGAGTATTTTTGGTTAATAAAATTTTACTTTATCAATGATAGGCACCCTCCCGCCCCCAAGATTAAGTAATTTATAGACTTTTAACGCTGTACATCCCTTTGATTTCAATTTGTTGCCATGTTGACAATAAATAATTATCGGTCGTCTTTTACTTGAAATTCTCTTTTTTTTTTTGACACGTAGAGAAAAATATTATTTTTGGTTACTAATATTTCACTAGGCAATGATAGGAAACATATTATTTATGTCCAAAATCTCAGTTTCAGTAACTAGATGGAGTAATTCTTGACAATATATTTACAATTCTTTTAGAATCTTATTTTAGAAGTTAGGTTGTAGTTGAAAACAAGGTGGTCAAGACCCAAATATTAAATTAAATAAAAAAATTTTTAAATTCAAAGATACTCAGATCTTTCACCAAAAACTTTCTATATCTATATTTCAGTAAAATCGTAACTTTAAAAAAACGAAATTTTATATTCATAAAAGGTCTTATGATAAATGTATATAAAAGAACAGTGCTTATGGACATAAAACTAATCAAGGGAAATAACTTAGATAGGTATTCTTTAAGAAACCAATTGTAGGCCACATGTCGTATGAAAAAATGAACGAGATCCTAATAATATATTTTCTAGATATTTGATAACTATTACGTAGTCTCACGAATTTTATATTATGGTAAATATCGTAGTTGAAAACAAAATGGTCCAGACCAGAAATATTAGAATTAAGAGAAATGTATTTGAAAAAAATATTTTTACAGTTCAGTTTTAAATTTTTCTTGGTAACTTAATTTATAAAGATAAAAAGGCTTTAAGTAGAAGTAGAATTTTTCTTTGCTAAAGTGTCCTTAAGTTTTTGAACTATTCACGCATGTCTAATATAATTCATAAGATAGTGTATTATGTCATTGGAAGTGAGTAGCATGATACTAGATTACGTACGAAAGGCTCATCTTGCAAATAGATATTTCTTAATCTTAAAAATAATTTCAAATATAGGTACAGTCATTTACTGAATAGTTAAGGTATTAGTATAAACAAATTTTAGATTTTTCATTATATTTGTTATTTGTCTACTTAAAGTTTTACTTCTTTAAGAGGTACTCTAAAAATTAAAAATCATTGGGTTTCTCGAAAATTAAGGATTATTTCGTCGATAGATACGCAATGTTTATATTAATAAAATATAAACGGTACACAAGAATAGTCATAACTTTAAAAAGAAAATAAGACATAAAAAGTTCTAAATTTTAAATTTAAAAGATAAGGCTAATTTTAGTTTACCAATTCGTTTCATCTTTCCATTAAATATTTCTATGGACGGAGAAAGATAGACAAATCAAAAGTACTACAATATTTGTCTCTTTCAAAGAAGGAATTTTTACAAAAAAATTAATGAATTTTGGAAGTTCATGTATGGGAAATAGTTTTGGAACGTATGCTAACATCAAAATTTTCTATAACGACATTATCAACTAAAACCGTAAAAGATAAAGACGCCGCGAAGACTTCAATTGGTGTCTCTCTCGAAAATTAAGAACTTTCATGTGTGTTTCAAAAACATTGTTGGTAGAAAAGAATGGAATTCAATTGAACGTAAGGGTTATATTTTAATGTTCTATTAACACTTCCAAGTAAAATCATATCTTTAAGCAGTTAAAAAACCAATCATGGAAATTTATAATACATTTTAAAGTACCTCTTTGACATACTATCATTGCAACTGTTCAATTCGTAAAACATTTTGCTACAAAATTTTTTCCCTATTATATCATAATTGGGAAAGGAGAAATTTAATTTGATATATTTCTACAGACACGACACTTTTTCGAGCAATATTTCCTGCGAATATGATTAGTTGATATACTAAACGATTTCACGCGTAGTTCGTGGTATCGCGAGGCCGTTTTAAGTCAATTCAAACCTACAGAACATATTCTTATAGTAAAAAATTATTTTAAATTACCATTAAGGAATGAACTAGAGGTATTTATTAAGGGCTAATGAAATAGACGATCTAATTTTTGATAATTTTATGAGATATATGGCTTGTGACGATGAATAAGATCACCCTTAATAGACGTAATTAATATAGTATTTCACTGTCGGAGATTGCTAGTGAATTAGATGCACGGAGAATATTCGGGCACTAGTAAATGTTTTAAAGAAATGCTGTAGGAAAAATTGTCAAAGGCTAAACTTAAAAAATAAAAAAAGCGAAAATAATGACTCAAATTTGTTATGAATTCGGAGTTTGAGCGAACAAGGATTGTGTCAATAGTTAATTTTATTGTTTAATATAACAGTAACAATTTCGAAGAAACTAGACCTAGTTTATTTCTGATGAATGAAAAAAGTCATTATAGCTTTCTAATTAGCATGTTTTGATCACAAAACCTTTTGTTTAAAAATATAAAAATAACCTTGGGTTTCTCTTTAATATAATTCATAACTAAATCTTCATTAATGAAAGTCTCTCTTCGAAAAATTAACTTGATCAACTAAAATAAATTTGTAACATATCCTTTTAAAAAGCTTTCAAAATTGCTAAAGTACACAAAGACGTTTATTTTTCGTAACACTATAACTTTTTAGAAGTAAAATTGTTATTCAGTTATACCATATATTTAAAATGGGCCTTAAAAACGCTAGATTTATTTTAAATTTATATCAAAGTTAATCGAAGTCGATTAAGTACCACACTATAAAAATACTTTTCTTCAAATCATTTAAAGATGTTCCCTAATTTCTGTTGTATAGTTTTTGGAGGTGAGCTATAACAAAATTCCAGGTCTTCTAGATAAAATCTATAATTCAAACATTGTCATTCCATTTGCCACACTAAATATACTTACAGTGTTACATTTCGCTATGTTAAATTGTCAATAAGAAATAAATTATCCTTAATTATTTCCTTTTCCTATTGGCATATATTAAAATAGTTATGATAAATTGAAAAATATTTCATAATGTACCACAATTTTATTTATCCCAAACATATAAATGGATCATTTTGCGATCGTAACATATTTAGAAAAATACTGCTAAATTTCTTCAAAGAAAAGATATTAAGAAAATTAGCGAATAAGGAAAAAATTATATTTACAACAATTACTTAAGAAGAAGTAATTTAAGAATAAAAAATGTTAACAAACTTATCATTAACTCTATGTAAAACTGTTGTACAGTTTTGGTAAATAAGAACGAGGTACTGTACCTAAAATATTATATAATTTTAGTTAATAATAATCATTAATGCTCTAAATTAAAAGTAAAATTATATCTTATTGATTTAAGAGACACTAAAATGTTTTTGGTAATTCCAAATTATTATTTTTCAAAGAGTGTTTCTTCAAATCGAATTTCTACGCAAAATTATAACTCTATAGAAGAAAATTTTAAAACCAATTAAGAATTATACTCAGAAAACAGTCTAAGAATTATAGGCTTTTCAAACGGTTCTAAAGAAAAAATCCATAAATATTAAAAAGCCTTATGTTTAGATACTACCATATTTATACAAAATAATGAGTTTCCTGAAAAAAGAAAAGGTGATTTAATACATTTACCGTGATAAACTATTTCAGATTTCTTTAAATTCATGTGCAGTTATAAATGGAGAAACGAACCATACTACCAAAATAAATCACGTCAACTGCTTACTTTACGTATTAGATCGGACACAATGGCTTACAAAATAAAGGGTAGGCTTGCCTTATTTTAGCGTATACAGGGTGTTTCTGAAAAGTCCATCACAAATTAAGGGGCGTGTTTATGGGACCAAACTGAGCGGAAAGTACCAAAGAACATGGGGTGTACAACATTTTGTTACGGAGATATGGCCTTTCAAACATTCGCCCCTAAAACAAGGAAATATCCAAAAATGAGGAGTAACACTTAAGACCGACTAACCAGCTTGTTTAAAATTACTAGACAATTTCAATAGCCTTTAATCGAACAATTGATTTCTACCTTTACTAATCAGAAGCGTATAAATGAGTAGAAGTATGCCTACGGTGGTAATGTAAAATTAATCCCAAGTGACATGATGTTTCAAGATCTTCCCAGCACCAAGTAAAATGGTTCTGATTGAAGGGACTTTTATTAGCACAGCGTAAACAACGTTATTTTCAGGAATTAGTCCAAATGTCCACGGGCGGCATTACAAAAACGAGGCAGTCTTTCGAATGATACTTGGACATGTTGGAAGATCCCTGGCTTGTTCCTGTTATCTCAAACCGTAAAAAGCTACGCAAATCTTCATCATCACGGACAACACTCTTGTACGTTAGGTATGACCTTGAGAAAACCTAAAAGGACATCTCGAATGTATTTGAAAAACCCATCTCCAATTAAGGGGCGTGTTGTTTGTTTCCAACAGAGTAAATTCGCCCAGAGAACAATTACAATGCAGAGCCACGTTTCGGCGTTAATGGCCCACAAAGGTGGTCCCAAACAAAAGAACAAACTTTAATTTGTTTCGTTCAGTAAGTGTTTCATGTGTCATAGATAAAACGCCATGATTAATGCACAAAGAAAATGTTATTGACAAGTTTTCGGACCGCGATGCTGAAATGTGGTGGTGCACCATCGTGCATGAACCACATTCTGTTTATTAAACCTAAGGGTACGTCTTCGAGTAGTTCTGGTAAATCGTCCCGTAAGAACTACAAGTAAGCCACACCGTTTAACCTGGGCTCTAGGAAATATGGCCCAATTAAATTGTCACCCACAATACTACACCACACGTTTAAGCTGAATTGTACTTTGTGAATTCTAACGCAAGTTGCGTGTGGTTTTTTCTTAATCAGCAAACCAATTGGCGGCTGCTTGTTTTTGGATCGTCCTCGAAAATAGTGAGAACTTCGCCTATTCTTAAAAAACAGAGCACTAAAACAGAGCACTATGTTTTTTAAGAAAGGAATAAAAGAGGTTTCACGTACATGTGTTTGTTTTATTAAACTCATAATTCAACGAAGTCTGTTACAATGCCTTTCTTCACAAATGCCGAATATGCGGATATGCACCTAATGTATGGACTAGCCGAGGGGAATGCCGCTGCAGCTGTACGCTTGTATCAGGAAAGATTTCCGCAGAGGCGACTACCAAATCGACTGACGTTCGAGGCTGTGGACAGACGTTTGAGGCAAGATGGACGAATCCAACCGGCTGGACCTCAACCTAGAGCGAGAGCCATCCCAGAGGCCGTAGAAGACGAAGTTCTCACCATTTTCGAGGACGAGCCTGAATCAAGTACCCGCCAAGTTGGTCGCCGATTAGGCGTAAACCACACGCTCGTGTGGAAAATCCTCAGAAGCCACCGGTTTCATCCTTTCCATGTTCAAAAAGTTCAAGGTTTGAATCCAGCGGACTACCCACGACGCACGGCGTTTTGTCAGTGGTTTCTGGCTAAAGTAAACGATATCGATTTCCCACGGGATTTGTTGGTTACTGACGAAGCTAACTTTTCACGGGATGGTATTATTAACTTACATAATAAACATCAATGGTCCCAGCTAAACCCCCACGCAACTTGCGTTAGAAGTCACCAAGTACAATTCAGTTTAAACGTGTGGTGTGGTATTGTGGGTGACAATTTAATTGGGCCATATTTCCTAGAGCCCAGGTTAAACGGTGTGGCTTACTTGCAGTTCTTACGGGACGATTTACCGGAACTACTCGAAGACGTACCCTTAGGTTTGGTAAACAGAATGTGGTTCATGCACGATGGTGCACCACCACATTTCAGCATCGCGGTCCGAAATTATCTTAACGCGACCTTCCCTTTGCGGTGGTTAGGTCGAGGTGGACCTGTGGAGTGGCCTGCTCGATCACCCGATCTGAACCCTTGTGATTTCTTTCTTTGGGGCCACCTGAAAGACTTAGTTTATCAGACTGAAGTGCCCGATGTTGAAGAGCTACGTCGACGAATAATTCACGGCTGTCAAACAATTCGCGAAACTCCAGGCATTTTTCAACGTGTAAGGGAATCATTTGTAAGACGTGCTAATGTGTGCCTTAACGCGGGTGGTGAACACTTTGAACAATTTTTGTAACTAGTTGCAATTAAATGTTAAAACTTGTCAATAAATTCATTTTCTTCGTGCATTAATCATGGCGTTTTATCTATGACACATGAAACACTTACTGAACGAAACAAATTAAAGTTTGTTCTTTTGTTTGGGACCACCTTTGTGGGCCATTAACGCCGAAACGTGGCTCTGCATTGTAATTGTTCTCTGGGCGAGTTTACTCTGTTGGAAACAAACAACACGCCCCTTAATTGGAGATGGGTTTTTCAAATACATTCGAGATGTCCTTTTAGGTTTTCTCAAGGTCATACCTAACGTACAAGAGTGTTGTCCGTGATGATGAAGATTTGCGTAGCTTTTTACGGTTTGAGATAACAGGAACAAGCCAGGGATCTTCCAACATGTCCAAGTATCATTCGAAAGACTGACTCGTTTTTGTAATGCCGCCCGTGGACATTTGGACTAATTCCTGAAAATAACGTTGTTTACGCTGTGCTAATAAAAGTCCCTTCAATCAGAACCATTTTACTTGGTGCTGGGAAGATCTTGAAACATCATGTCACTTGGGATTAATTTTACATTACCACCGTAGGCATACTTCTACTCATTTATACGCTTCTGATTAGTAAAGGTAGAAATCAATTGTTCGATTAAAGGCTATTGAAATTGTCTAGTAATTTTAAACAAGCTGGTTAGTCGGTCTTTAGTGTTACTCCTCATTTTTGGATATTTCCTTGTTTTAGGGGCGAATGTTTGGAAGGCCATATCTCCGTAACAAAATGTTGTACACCCCATGTTCTTTGGTACTTTCCGCTCAGTTTGGTCCCATAAACACGCCCCTTAATTGGTGATGGACTTTTCAGAAACACCCTGTATACATCCATGACTTTGCTGGCTAGGTATCTGAACATTTTCTTATGCTTTGATTATTTTGATCACTACAGTCTCCACTTCGAGCCTCGAAAGTTAAGAGCTGAGTTTTGCCAATTGGAAATTTTAGGTTCCAACGTGTTCAATATATTTTCTTGCGGTTAGGGCGCATTTAGTAAATTAAATTTGAAATGGAAAACGTATTTTAGTCATTCTTGTTTGTAACCAAGGAGTTTGATTAACCAGCCCATGTCGGTATTCATGATAGGTTTACTCAGTTGAATAATAAAATGTCTATTAGGTTTTAAAATCAATGTTTTCAATTTAAAATATCGTAATTATTATTAAAATGGACCTTGGTAATGATTTTTTTCCAAGTTGGCTTGAAATTATACTGATTAAACGGGAAATCGTTCCGTATTACGAATTCGTAAAGTTGATAAAAAAAATATCCCCGAAAGTTTTGTTTATTAGGTAGAGCATTTATAAAAAGAGAATTGATATAGTGAAACATTTTTTGCGTTAATAATGATGTTACGTATGGGGAATTAGAATGTTTTGCGTGAATTAAGAGGAAAATAGCCCTTAATTTATCTTACGAATAAAAATGGCATTAGAAGTAAATAACGATCTATTTCTCATACTTTTATTCACAATCAAATATCTGTTCTTATTTCTGATGAAAAAAAATGTAATGAATAATATAATGTGTCATTCAGTTACTCCTTCGAAATATTTATTAAACGTTAGTAGTAGTGACGAGATTTCACAACACTTTTTTTAAAACGTAATTGGGATCATAGTATCATACTCTCAATAAAGCTTTTGTTCTATCCTAAATTCTTGACTTTGCGGTTGGGCAAAATTCAATTAGAAGCAAACTAGCTGACTAGTTATTAAAAAAAAATACTGAAATGCATATTAAGTGAATATTTGTATATTATAAGAGGTTTTTGTTCTTGTAAATCTATTTACTTGATATATGAAGGAAGTGATCATGGCTATTAAAACTATATTTATACCCTTAACTTACTAAATGCAATTAGGTCTATAAGAACTAAACTTTGGAAGACCCGTTGATGAAAGCCTTAATATAAAACAATTGAAATGCATAGGGTCCGAGAAGTGTTAATCATATATAAAGTAATAAAAATGACCTTGAAATCGTCAACTTTCTTTCCCGCCGCCGATGGGCTGGCGATTCGCGATTTATACCGCGTCGCGGCACGGACGCGCTCGCGATTTATACCGCGCCACGAAACGGAAGCCCTTAACGAGAATTGCTTGTTTTCTTTTCTTAGAAGGGCTTCGTTTGCCTTACAATCACAGACAAAGAGCATTTCCAAATGGAACGCTGATAGTTCAGAGTGTGGAACAAGTTCATGACGAAGGAAGATACGCTTGCATCGCCCAAAACACCGACGGACAAGCCGCCCTAAATAGTTTACATATTACCATTACAGGTAAATAAACCAAGATCCAATTCCAAAGTTTTAGCGTATTCACCCGAAATATTAGGAAGTATTGCAGCATAAAAAGAGCATTAAACTTATTAAGATTTATAATGAACAAGGGAACAAATCAAAAATAGTTTAATGTACATTTTCGAAGGTTGTTAAACGCGAAGCTCTAAGCGAGTATGGGATGCTATTATTCTAAGGCAATAATTGTAATTGGGGGACGGTAATATTTAAACATTGATACAATATCTTCAAGGAAGAGAAATTGCTCAGCAGATATCTCTTAACCTGAGTAAAACACGAAATATTTTTTTGGTTTTCAGTTCGTCCTCACATTGAGCCGTTCACGTTTCCGAAGTCACTTCAACAGGGACAACGTTACTCAGTTTTGTGCTCGGTGACCAAAATCAAAATGATCTGGATGAAAGACGGCACTCCTGTGTCGGATCGGAAGACGGGGTCGGACGGCATACATTCCATCGCCGTCACCGAGTTCAGTTCCACTTTGGTCTTCGAGTCGTTGCGACCAGACCACCGTGGCAATTACACTTGCGTCGCCTCCAATTCGGTCGGGACTGCCAGTCATCACGCCACAATGGTAATTCACGGTATGACTTTATGTTTAAACCATGGATGGGATGGCGGTATTCATTTTCATAAGATTATGGGACTCCGGCAAGATCTTGTAAACCCTATAAGGGATACCTTGTCAATATAAACACCACGTGATTGAAGAACAAGGTGATGTTATTGATCAAGTATATCAAGGTTAACTCGAGCTTTAAAGGGAACACTTTTAAAAGATAAGCCTGCGCGAATTAGGGGACGGTAAAATCTGTATTTTTAGGGTGCTTGAAATTTGACAATCACATTTTAAGGCTACTAGCGCGAGGATGGGGACGTACATAGTTTGGATTTGTATTTTTCATCTGGTGTATCTATGTCACAAGAAGTAACATTTCACTGTTTAAAGACTAGTGCGCGGCGAAGCAATGTGAAGCTTTTATTGCTCGAGTATCATTACAAGTTAAGAAAGTAAGAATAGCATTCTTGTATGTACACTCTAGCTGAGGGGTAATAAATCTGAGTCATTGTACACTGATTACGAAATAGACAGAGACGATCACTGCATATCAAGTAAAATTGGCAGACACGCAAGCAATCGGTGTGAATAATTTCAGATCTGAAAATAAATGCTTTTCAGTTGTAAATTATCGATATTATATTAATGGTGACGTTAATGGTAAAAATCGTTATGTTCTTTTAATTTCAGTTCCTCCTCGTTGGAAGTTGGAGCCGGAAGCGACGTTCGTAGTGCAAGGATGGACTTTGCTCTTGGACTGCCAAGCTGAAGGGTTTCCACTTCCCAGAATAAGATGGTCCAAGTCTAATGGTGAGTACTTTTCAGTCTACTCTCCATCAGAAAGGGATCTGGATGCAAAGTAGCTGTAATCTGGGGAATGAATATAGATGTGAAGTTAACGATAACTGTTCAAAAAGGATAGTTACGGATTCATACTTTTCGGTAAAAATAAATGAGCGTTTAATCGGCAACTTTTCTTGAATTTTAAATTATATAGCGTGATAACAATAATAGCAAAAAGTATGACAGTAATATGGTTTTAAAGTTGCACGTATTTGTTAATGTTCGCGTATTCAAGCAAAAACCCAATCTATGATAGGGGACTAATTTTCCTCTAGAAATGCAGTATTACGACAGAGATAATGGTTATACCCAAAGTATCTATATACTTTTGTTTATACTTATTATTTAATGTAAGTCGTGGTTTTTACCTCTCCGAGTGACGATGACATCACGGAGAGGTATTACACTGGACGTGTGGGTGTGTCTGTCTGTCTGTCACACCCCACGTGACCGCGTTCGCAGTTTGCGTATCGGAGCAAACGTGTTCCCAATTTCCGGACTGCATTGACAGTTCACGGAAATTTGGAAAATTGTGTTTGTCTCCGATGGCTATTCTACTTGAGTTCCAACACCACCAGTTTCGGTTTTCGTCCACTCCACATGGACACTAGTCTGTACTTGCTGGCTTCCAAGCACCACCATCTTCTGTTCTTCGTCAATTTCACCTTGACACCAGCTTCTACGCACCACCATCTTCTGTTCTTCGTCAATTCCACATTGACACCAGCTTCTATGCACCACCATCTTCACGTCTTTGTCCATTCCACATGGACGCCAGTCAGTATATTCTGGCTTCTTTTCCTTCGTCATCGTTTGTTTCAAGATATACGCGGCGATCGGCTAGGGTTACGAGAAACGTCTAGCCTCCCAATGGCAGGGCTTCCACCATCGGTTCACGCGAATGCGTTTTTATCGTTTGGTTTTAAGATATACGCGGCGATCGCCTAGGGTTACGAGAAACGTCTAGCCTCCCAATGGCAGGGCTTCCACCATCGATTCACGCGAATGCGTTTTTCATCTATTATTATAATGGAAACGAATCGTATATATATATATACCAAAATTTGAAGAAAGCGGGCAAGAGGGGTACCCTTCACTTTAAACGTCAATATTAGCAAAGTTTCGAAAGATAATAGGAAAAACTTTATTTTAAACGATTTAACTAATTTTAAAGTTATTTACTGGCGATTAAAATAATTAATATCATTTATATTTAATTAATTATTTAAGATAAACTTATTTCTATGTAATGACACAAGTGAGAGTTTATATAGAACGAGTAGTGAAGATTGCATCCGAATCGAAACACTACCACTGTTAGAAGTAAAGGTGTTTCATGGGTGTTCGGAAATACCTTGAGGTGTTTATACACTCTTTTTGGAGTGTTTTTTAAATGAAATGGTGTTTTCTTCGTAAAAAGGTGCTAGTTGACTCTTTTAAGGTATTTTTTAAGGAAATTGTGATTCACTGGTACGTAGACACACCTTTAGGTGTTAATTGACCCTTATTAAATTGTTTTTTAAACGGAAATAGTGTTTTTAATATAAATCTGTTCGAATGGTGCGAATAAACACCTTTGGGCTTTACTTTACACATTTTAAGCTGATATGGTGTCTTTTTAAGTGAAAGGTTATTGATATGAGCTTAGAGGGAAATAATCTACTAATTCTACCTGCACAGTTAAGCATCCTAAAAATAACCCAAAGATTTTAAAAATCTAAATTATTTAACATTTCTTCGGACTAGCTTATTCTAATATTTGAAGGAATTTATACTTATTTTGATTTTTCAATCATTGGAAAATAATTCACGAAGAGTTCAATATGCTGGAATGTCTTGGAATTAATTCATAAAATTATCACTTGAATTTCCCCTTGACACAGGTTTTTATCTCTCCGAGTGACGATGACGTCACGGAGAGGTATTACACTGGACGTATCTGTGTGTCTAAGATGAAACAAAGCTTTATAGCTACACAACTACTAAAAGAATCGTAATGCCGAAAAATATTTAAAATATTTCCATTTAATATT
The DNA here is from genome assembly GCF_054372755.1 of Phalangium opilio. Taxonomy (NCBI): domain Eukaryota; kingdom Metazoa; phylum Arthropoda; class Arachnida; order Opiliones; family Phalangiidae; genus Phalangium; species Phalangium opilio. The sequence goes on along the minus strand of NW_028324146.1, from coordinate 6,404,915 downwards.
CTGCAAAAAAAAATTTATCCTTTTGGAAGAGATCTTATCATCCTACTCGCTTTATATTAACTTTGATATGCGTGTTGTGTCTCGATTCAGATGCAATCTTCATTACTCGTTCTATATATAAACTCTCTTTTTGTCATTCCAAAGAAAGAAGTTTATCTTAAATAATTAAATAAATAAATATAAGTGCTATGAATTATTTTAATTGTCAGTATTTTACGTTAATTATAATTAGGTACGTTTAAGAAATTTAATTCCTAAAATAATTTTAAACATAACTATCTATAAAGTTATACTTCTAGGAAACACCTATATCAGAACTTTTGTAAATTTTGGGTATATAAGGTAGAGATGGGCCGATACCGATACTATATCGGTATCGGTACCGATATTTGGCTTTAACCGATATATCGGTATCGGTTAAAAATGAACCGATATTTCTATCCGATATTTTTTGAAGAAAATAAATACTTAAGACCTAAACTCTGAGACAGCACAGTTTTTCATCTATTTTTGGATAACGTAACTAGTGTCTAAAATGGATTTTTCGTATGATAAGCCAGTTTTCTAGTCTCAAGTACAGAAATTGGATCGAGAATCATCTATAGAGATGGGCCGATACCGATACCATATCGGTATCGGTTTGATATCGGTTTAATCGAAGGATCGGGTAAAATATCGGTATCGGTACGTATCGGTTTCCCAAGTATCGGATCATATCGGTATCGGTTTAAACTGGTATCGGCCCATCTCTAATATAAGGTGATTGATTCACACTAAGAGATAAGAAATGCGCAATTGCGTGAACCTTTGGTGGAAGCTCTGCCATTAGGAGGCTAGACGTTTCTCATGTCTCACGTGTGGACGTGTGGCGTATGTGGTGTACACGAAAGACTACTGCATGGTGTTGTTGTTAGAAACCATTAAATACCGGTTAGCATTGGGTGAAACAATTGGTTGTTAGACAGCAGATGAAGGTGTAACGGATAGTTAATGATTGACGTTAAATAAGATGGATATAGCAACGAAGTAACATTTTCCGAATTTCTTTATACTGCGAACGCGTTCCGGAAATTACGAACACGTTTGCTTCGATTTGCCAACTGCGAACGCGGTGACAGACAGACCCACAGACACGTCCAGTCACTCGGAGAGAGGTAAAAATTCTACTTCATTACTCTATCGCCACACTTGTTTTTCTAATGGTATATACCACATACACGCTAATCTGTATTGTCTTCTGACAACACCATCATATAGTCTTCTGTGTATACCACATACACGCCAAACTGAAACATTGGCTTCTACTCCATTATCATCGTTGGGATTAAGATGTACGCGCGATCGGCTTAAGTTAAGAGAAACGACCAGCCTCCCAATGGCAGGGCTTCGACCAAAGGTTGACGCAATAGCGCTTATTCCTACCATTTGTGAATCAATCGTCTTATATACCCTAAGTTTCCAAAAATTGTGTAAACGGTTTACGCTAGAAGTCTAACTTCAACAATAGATATGTTTAAAATCATATTAAGAATAACGGTTCTTAAAACCACTTAACTAGAATTAAGGTAAAATACTGACGATTAAAAAAATTAATATCATTTATATTTATTTAAATATTTAAGATAATTTTCATTCTTCGGAACGACACAAGTGAAAGTTGATATAGAACGAGTAATGCAGATTGCATCTGAGTCGAAACACTACACGCATATCAAAGTTAATATAAAGCGAGTAGTATAAAATTATCTCTTACAAAACCATAACATTTTCTTATTGTAGAATATTATATGAAAATATGTTAAGTATGATTCGGCATTACGATTCTTTATGTAGTTTTGTAGCTGTAAAGTTCTGTTTCATTTCAATATTCCAAGAAGATCTTTTATATTAATATATCAAATTTGGTGTTTACTTTTTAATTCAGCTTTACTACATTTATATACAGTGTAAACTTGAAATTTAACTTTCCTAGTTTCACTAAATGTTACTTCGAAATGTTATGGTAGGCGTTGTTCGGATTGGTTCCTTGAATTCCTGTGTCTTTGAGGAGGTCTTGACGGTTCACAGTGAGCCGAAAATTAAATACACATTTGAATGATGTAAATCAGGTCCTTAAATAGAACTATTGAGGATATACAGTAAAGGTTAAACGTAACCATTTCACGCGCATATCAATTCTTACACGGTTGAATAAGGCTTACAGAAGAAAAAACGTTTACCCTTAATCCACTGGATTTGAGCAGCAGATTTTGAGCAGCTATTTTGATAGACTAATCTATGGTAACTCATGTGTTTTGAAAAAAATAATTTCAAAAAACACCTTTTACAGAGTTTATAGACACCTTTCTGGTATAATTATAATCCTCTATTAAGAATGATGGTTTAAACCTAACAAGAATTAAAAAGCACCAACGTCAATGGAATTTAAAAACACCAAATTAGTCTCAAAAAGACCTTTTTTTGAAGGGTTTATTAACACTTTTTCTGGTATTAATATTAGAGATGGGCCGATACCAGTTTAAACCGATACCGATATGATCCGATACTTGGGAAACCGATACGTACCGATACCGATATTTTACCCGATCCTTCCATTAAACCGATATCAAACCGATACCGATATGGTATCGGTATCGGCCCATCTCTATAGATGATTCTCGATCCAATTTCGGTACTTGAAACTATAAAACTGGCTTATCATACGAAAAACCCATTATAGACTCTAGTTACGTTATCCAAAAATAGATGAAAAGCTGTGCTGTCTCAGAGTTTAGGTCTTATGGCGTCATCTACTCTCAACATAAGTATTTATTTTCTTCAAAAAATATCGGGTAGAAATATCGGTTCATTTTTAACCGATACCGATATATCGGTTAAAGCCAAATATCGGTACCGATACCGATATGGTATCGGTATCGGCCCATCTCTAATTAATATACACCTCTATTCAAAGTGATTAAAACACCTCACAGGATATAAAAAGCACCTTCAGATAAGGTATTATTTCGCACCGTTTTGAAAGGTGCGTATTGACATCCTCTCGAATGGTGCTTTTAAACACCAATAGGGGTGCTGCTGGGGATGCATTAGGAAACACCTCTAAAGGTGTCAAACAGTTCCATTTTTTTAACAGTGTACACGCATATCAATGTTAATATAAAGCGAGTAGGATGATAAGATCTTTTACAAAACGATAACATTTCCTTTTTGCAGAATATTAAATGGACATATTTTAAATATTTTTCGGCATTACGATTCTTTTAGTAGTTGTGTAGCTATAAAGCTCTGTTTCATCTTAATATTCCAATAACATCTTTCGATATTAACATTTCAAATTTGGTGTTTACTTTTAATTCAGCTTTACTACATTTATATATAGTGTAAACGCATATTTGTATTCACCATGTTGTCTAATTTATTAATATTTCATTTTCAGGAGAGTCTGAGTTCAAAGGCATCAGTAGCAGTTCAAGAGTTCAAGTTTTTGATAATGGTTCATTGGCGCTTCAAAACGCCCAAAAGTGGTACACCGGTTCTTATCTTTGTGAAGCTTCCAACGGAATTGGAACGGGATTGAGCAAAGTAGTTCCAATAGCGGTCAAAGGTACTTTTCATATCGGTCATCTACAGTGGCGTGCTCGCACAACTCCGCCTTTTGATTCAATTTGTAGAAAAATATAATTTACGGGGGTCCAGATTTTTAGGTGTCGAGTAAACTTCGGGTAATAGAAAAATTTGCCCGCGGGTATCAGGTCCAATTTTCAATTACCCGTCTGGTCTTTGGGTCCTGCAAAATCCCCAAAATTAGCTTTCGGGTCCAATTCGGGTCTTTGTTTTTCCTTACAGTCCAATTGAAAGCTAGATTTCCAAGCCGAGCCATTATTCGATCTTGTGTAATTCATTAAACAATATTAATTTATAACTCGCTACTAATTAAATTATTTAATTATGAAAGGCAGAAGTATTGAAACCTCCGCGGTAACGTCATGAACTGGACCGGTGGGGATTTTGTCAGACTTGAAATTGGGACTCGGGTTCGGCGGGTCCTAAAAAATATGTTTCGGGTATTGGGTCGGACCCGAAGACGGGTACCCGCACACCCCTGATAATTTAGTTGAGAAGTCACTTAGCAGATAAGTTTTGACAAAACTAATAATATGTTGTGTAGTTGAGTATAAGTAACTGCGAGTGAGATTGAAACTAAATATACTTTATTACTGAATATTAACAGCTAGTCATTTTAAGAACTTTACAGTAAAAGTTTAACCCGTGAATGCGTGATGTACAAAAGGAATACCCGGTATTTATAAAATGTAAATTAGACTAAAAAACTAAATAGTAGATGAGCCGGGTTTTTTAATAAAGCGGCAGTAGAGTTTTTTATGGATACGACATAATATTTCAAAAAATTGGCTTTAACTAAAGTAAAACGCGTACTAACTGAATTCATTCCTGGAAGCAGACAACAGGGCTAGGTACTCACCAGATAACTCCAAATTAAAACATAGGCTGTACCCAAGTGAAACGTGTAAGGTTGTAGGTAGCTCGTAATATCTTTAGCGGTTGTTGACTTTTTACAGTTATTGGCTTTTTGAAGTTGATTTAGTCTTCATGAAATTAGGACGTAAAAATATCATATCTACAAAAAACTGCTTCTGAAGTTCTGAGACTTGGAATATTATTATTGCACATATGAAATGGCGCCAAAATTTCTCAACAAAGACTGAAACTCTAATAAAATCCCAAATAAAATGCATAAATCCGAGCTCAACCCCGTGCGCAATCGCAGCTCAGTTGAAGTTGAACCCTGGAGAAGTAGCTTGTGTGGAGATTTGATGGAAACATTAAAAATTACTTAAGGGGCTTTTTTATTCTCTTGCCCTGAGGGGAAGAAGGCGGGAAATCATCTCTGCTCATCCTTATATAATAACATAAGCCTTTCGTACTCTCCACAAGTAAGCGCTCAGAGGACTTTTTCGTATTACAAGCAAGCTTCCCTTAGATGGTCATCTTGTGGTGGAGAGGCTGTTTCTGTAGAAGAGCTTCTCTGAGAGGCAGATTTGTAGGAAATGGAAATAAATTGCCTTCCATGATCTGTACCTGGGCTGTAATCCGACTTTACATTGGCACCAAGTCACAGTTGATTATGTAACTATTATGTTCCCACAGAGACTTTCATTTTACGTTGCATTTAATAGAGACTTGCCCCTGTTGAAACAATCTTTTGCTAAAAACGGACTTGCAAAAAAGAGCACATCTGGTGACGGACAGAAGTTACGTAAATTAATCATGAAGTCAAAAAAACGGGAAAAATTATCTTAGTAATGTATTTGGCGCAATTTCGACGCCTAAGCTTACATTTATGTTGATATTGCGCTGCAGTCGTTGAAGCATGGACCATGCGGAAGACCCATACTTAGTGAGGATATTATAAGCTTATGGAAAATGAGCGTCGCACAAAGTTTGCAGTTCCTGTGGACTTATTTGAATAAATGCGGTATTAAATGAGCATTTTTCACGGCGCGTCACTTTTATCTGTTTTCTGAAGTAAACTGGGCTTAAACGATTACTATGATATTATCATATATTTGCATGATGCCCTAATCAGTTCCATCCCTCCCAACACCTCAACTCCTAGTACCAGATCATACGCTCGTCTTCACAGCCAAATTGACTTTAGTCCAAGAATAAATGTTTTCGCAAAGGCTTAGCACGCACCACACTGTTTTCCTGAGCAGAATCTATTTTATTCCCTCCTGTTTTACGGAAGCTAATGTTGCATTTTTCTACTACTTCTTTTCTGCCTTAAAGGGAGTAGAAACTGTAAAACTAGGCTTTCAGTTAAAATTTATGAAATGTGTTAGAAAAATATTTTTGCTTTATGGTGATTAACAACCATGATTTCGCAGTTCAAATCTAGACATTTTACTCGCGCAATTCAAACGCTAGTTTTTAACTAGTCACCTTCTCTATCTTGAAACTAGCACGAGTATACTTCTAAGAGATATATGTATAAAATACACTCCTGCTATAAGTGTACGATTCACGTACGCAAAGTTTGGACTAAAATAGAGTTATTCTTCTTGATAAAGCGTCTTGTAACTAAAAGTGGTCTTTATTTCTTTTTGGAGGTTGTGTTGACAGTGGCGGCGCATTTTGAAAGCAAATACAAGACGGAAAGCGTGAGGAAAGGGCAAAACGCTCGGCTCAAGTGCGAGTCGCTCGGAGATAAGCCCATCGACATTGCTTGGTTTAAAGATAAGCAGCAGTTCGACCCCGACACCGACCCGTGGTAAGATTTATGTTTATCCCCGAAAGCCCAACACGCACGCACTAGAGACCTTAAGAAACTAAACTACGTCAGCGTCTGCCTAGACCTCGAGCGCCTTAATCGTCCACCAAGAAAAAGTTGGTAGGTAATAGAAAATTAGTTTTTATTGCAATACACACTGAGAAACTAATGTCAAAGAAACAATAGTTTTCGCCATGTTTTTGATTGTTTAATGCTGTTATCCAGAAAAACCTCTAACAAGCCTTAATATATACAGGTAGTCGCTGTTTTTTGAAATTACATTACCTTATTTTTAAATATACAGCAAAACATTGTTCTTTTATGTTAACGACTGTGGAAAAACAGCTAGTTTTTATTTCTCAAACGGAAGTGCAAGATATGTTATTATTAATAGAATGTTGCTGTTTTCCGGGAAAAAAGTATTCTGCCGTGAAGAATACAGTAGTGTATAATTAAAAACACAGATAGTTACACTATTAAGTATAAATTTAACGTATATTTTACTGTATAATCCACCGTAAATTAAAGTTTTGCATACTATAATTTGAACATTAAGTACTTTACTTTAAACCTTGAAGCACTTTATTTTAAACCTAATCTTCCCTAACCATGCTCAGCTTTTTGGAAAAGGTCCGCGTTTATTATGAAAGGACCCATATGAAGATAAAAATATTTTGGAAAGTCAGTGAATTGCTAATTTTAAAACCAATTTTTTAACTTTGCAATTTCTCTTCTTCATTATAATTTCAACCTACTTATTTCTAAAATTGACCGAAAATGTACAAAACGTGTTAGCCCACATAACACACATTGTCTAGAAGATATCCATGAAGGGTCCAGATATCCCTAGTTCATCCAAACCTAAAATCGTATACCCAAGGATGTCTTATGGAGTAAGAAAACGGAAGAAACTTTTTTGCCAGTATTTGACGTCTGTATGATATCCCATGGTTTAAAAGAAAAGGCCGAAAAGTTGGTACTTTTCTGGATGTGATCTGGTTATCCCATGGTTTAGGCTGTTCTGGATATTAGCTAATTAAGAGCTAGTAATTAAGAAAACCTAGGAAAAGTAGTTTTTATAAGGGGAAATTTTATAATCTAGTGTTTTTATTCGATATTGAGCGGTGTAGAGAAAAATAACGTTCCACAAACTTTTGTCTCTTGTTTGATCTTATTTGGAACAAATATTGAATATACAAGTCGGATAGACCAATAGGTGCTACAAGGTACTTCCGGTTTTCCACTGACGTGTTACGGAATATTAAGCATAGTTTGATCTCGAATTTACACCTATAATATACAGGAAAATCTTTCATCATGGTGTATAGCAGTGTAATATATTTCAATTAGTTCAACGATAAATTAGGCCAAAAATATCAATGATGTTAAAATGTAAATTTCTAACTTTATATATCTCTTAATAAGTAAAGAAAAGTATCATAATGCTTGAATCTAAATAATATCTACTAGGTGTCACTGCTTTTGCAAAAACCGAAATTATAGTTTTCTTGAAAAATTTAAAGTGGTACAGTAAAAGACGTGGTATATTTTAATTAAAGTTAGTTCTGTCAGTATTTTCTGAAAACTCAAAATTATTACTTAGCAAAGTAAGTTTTAATTACAGTTTATTTTTAATTTACTCTTCATATTTAAAATGACAAATCAGATGGCGCTTGCCGCTTTGTAAAGCTAGGTTAACTTCAGGGGAGTTAAGTTAGGCACGATGAAACCTTGAACCCTCATACCTCTAACGTTGCCTCTGTACCCCCACCTACGGCACCGTAGTCCTCCCAGTATCCTTAGCGTTTAAGCAGGGTCGTACGGTACGAAATCGTAAAGGACGCCCTCTGTCTTAAAAATATAAGCTAGTTCTCATACAAATACAATGGCGCTGCGTGGCAGCACTTAACAATGGTGCGAGGTACCGTGGGAGATTTACAGTGTCACAGGTTGCTCGTCATCATTTCCAACACATCTTACTTTATTTTATCTTTTGATGAAATAGGCAAACGTAAGATCAAGGATGCCATATTGGGCAGGATAGCAACCAATTGGGCTCTAAAATGTTGGCTGGAAATAAAAGAGTTGGCTTAAAACTGAGCTTTTCGGCGGTTACATTTTTGCCCTTAATTGTTGGCTTGTTTTAGGTCTGGGTAGTCTAGATCTTATTCAGTTTTTGGGCTTTATTGCGAAATATCGATTGGCGGGTTTTTTCGGACTTCTTTCCAATTTTATTTTGGAGGGTTGAAGGTTTTAATCTGGCATATCTGCCTAAGATGTGCTTACTTAAGTAATTTCTGAAATTTTTTGTGAAACTATATCTCAATTTAAAATTTTTTTTATCATTTTTCTGCTACTAGAATAAATGTTTGCTAAATTTTGAAAAGAGTTGAAGCATTGAATTATATTCAACCAGTTTAGTCGATCATTAATTTACACCTTTTCTGAAATGCTCAATTAAGCAATGTTTAACAACAGATCTAGCTGAACTATGATTGAAGTTGTTTAACCACAGATTTAGCTGAAATATGATTGAAGTTGTTTAACCACAGATATAGCTGAACTATGATTGAAGTTATTAATATAATATACGCCCGATTTTCATGCTTCATACATTTAGGAGTGATCTTAATCGGAAATAATGCTCCCCTAAATCATATTATATGACTTATGAATAAATTGTTTTTGTAAACTAAACAGGTATTCAAAGTTTTCAGACTAGGAGGATTCATACCATTTACACAAGGAGGGCGGGCTATCGACTCCACCACGGAGTCTGCCCTCCTTGTGTAAATGGTATGAATCCTCCTAGTCTGAAAACTATGCATAACGAGTCGTCAAATATAACATCAAATTAACAGTATCCATTTAAATATAGCCACACAATCGATCACCATGATGAATTTTTGAATTGGGACATCCATAATATTTGAAAATTTTTCAAAAGTTTTATAAAAAAACTAGCAACCTTTAATTTTCGAATAAATTAAAACTTAAGGGTTTACAAATATTATGTAGGACAGCTGATTTTGAAAAGGTGGAAAAATTTACCCTCCTTTCCTCTCCTCTCCCCCCCCCACCAGAACTAACACATCTAAAAGCAGCTCAGGAGACTGGATTTCGCTTATTCTAGGAATCGTACAAAGGGCATCAAGGACATTGAGGAGAGAATTTTCGAGGGGGTTATTATGGGGAGGACTGTCCGATGTCCGATAACGATTTTAACCCCACCAAGCCCGTTTCTATAGAAAACTCAAAAGGCTCCCTTTTTCTGTAAAAACCGAGAGGCAATTTAGTCTCATCGATTCAGATTTCTCCAATGGAAGTTAGTAAGGCTGATTTTGAACTACAATTTAGAATGATGTGCCCCTCGTTTAGAACCTTGAAACTAGGCTTAGCAACCACCAACAACACTGAAAAATATTTTTAGGACTTAGTGGTATACTCTTTAAGTTATTTTCTTGATTTGCACTTAAAGTACTGGTGCATATGGTTCAAATTTCCGCGACCATCAAAATTAGTGATTTAAAAAGAGTCAATCCACAAAGTGGATCAATGTTGTAACGAGTCTTTACAGCTAATTAAAGAGCACTATTTTACCGAATATTATTTGCAATTGTTCCATAGTACTTGAAGAGCTGCAGTCTTAACCCACAAAAAACCAATAAATAAATAAAATAAAAATCAAAACACGTCAAATTAGTTTTCGTTGTATTCTACAATATACACTATTATTTGAATACGCCTTGTGTTTCAGACTCCTTAGCATCTTGGGAAGATGATATATCTTTAAATTTTGCAAAGCCTAGCTTTAGAAGCGGGGTTTGATGAGGTTTTTCCAAAATTTATTAAAGAGCTGGTGGATTCGGACAGTCCTAGCAATGCTCGTTTGTGATCGCCCCCTTACATGGCTCAATAGTTTGATTCCAAAGTCTTTCTAGAACCTAGTTCAATTTAACGGTCACAATTGTTGATTCAGGCACGCAAAAATATTTCTAACCATTTTTATAATAGTTTTCTAACAATTTTTATAATAGTTTTTTTAACATTTTTTATAAACGGTTTTCAAACAAAATTTATAAAAGTTTTTCAAACTAATTTTACAAAAGTTTTTCAAACAACATTTATAAGTTTTTCAAACTAATTTTATAAAAGATTTTCAAACAACATTCCCCAAACCCTTTTTGGAACCTAGGCCTATCGTACTTCATCTCCCTCCAGCTAAAAGGTACATTAAAGGACTAGTACCAAGAGATCATGTTCTGGCTTTACTTGGAAGCGTGCAAAAATATAGGTGAGTTGGCACGATCTAGAACCTTTTCAATGTCACTTGGCCTTTAAATCGTTACCTGTCAAATATTCTCCCGACACTGGAATATGTGTCGTTCTATCTCCTCCCTCCTGAAAATGGACCAAGCCTTATTTTTCGCTCTATTTAATGATGTGGTTCTTATTTGGAATGTGATGTACCAGATAAGTAGTAGTGGAGCCTCTAGGTGGGGTCGAAGTATTTTCAAAATTAATTTTCAACTTTCTGGGTGGTTGATTGATATAAGGGCCAAGCAGTGAGCTTATATATTAGCCGTTATCAAGTAAAGGAATATATAAAATCATTAGAAAATAACACCGGCAGCTGAGGGTAAAGTTCGGAAAAGAGTCGGAATTAATGAATCTTCCACCCGATATCTAAAATTTGTGTATATTTGAATATTTATAAACAAGGCTGAAGATATAATAGGAATGAATTAACACAAAACCCACGACAAAACCATCGTTCTTATATTCCATTTTGAGTAAAGATAAAATAACACGAAACACATAGATAATCTAGAGTTTTAATCTCTCACGCGGGCATTCAAAAAAGCGTAAGGGATTTCGTGATATTCCCTAAATTTTTCTCTTTCATTCGACTTCCGTTTAAATTTTGGACTCGGACCTCTCACCGGCCACTATCTTAATGTGTAGCGAGCTTGTGGCGACGTTATTATGGACTTGACAATCTAGTTTTCTTCAACGGAATAGGGAAAGTAGGGTTAAGGTTTTAAAATAATACAACAGGTTATTATTAATCTATAAATGCTATTGCAACGAAGTTTTAATAAGTATAACTTCTGTAGGACAAGGATTTTTCCGCGAGCAATCACTGACCGTTTATCAAAGTCAATTTCAAATGGAAGGCCACTGATTGGTTAGGGGAAAATCTCCTTAATCGAAAAATTGAACGCATCCAAAACCGTTTTGCGAAATGGTGTTAGGCTAAACGATTTAAAATCACAAATTTCAACAAAATTATAAATTGACAAGAAAGTTTTTGGCGAAATGCTATTGTTTGTAGCAGTTGAATGATATAAAATCCCGTTATAATATTTTTTTACCCTCCTTAACGGATTTCGGAAGTTCCTACAGAGTTAATAGAACGTTAGAGTCAAGAGTTTTAAAACTTATTCAAACTGAATTAAAATATGGTCTGAGAGCACTGCGCATAATTAAAAAATATACATATAATCACTAATAATTTAACAATCTCGGTTTGCTTGTTATTAGTAATCAAGATTGATTGTCAAGCGTATATTATATTTGTGCAGGATGAAACTGTTAACGCTTTTTTTAACTTTTCTTGTCAAATTCCGAGTTTTTTTTCTTTCGTTAGGTCAAGTTAATATGGGGTAAAACAAAGACATTCTCCCGGAGAGATATAATTTATGAATGCAAGATTTTGTAGAAATATAACACACTAAAAAATCAGAACCAACTGAAATGCTTAGCAAAACAATTTAAAATAAAAATATTCAGAGGTACACCTCACCAAATTATATTACATTTGTGGAATTTCACCAATCATACTATATTGATTTTTCCTTTAATATATTGTTTCATATTGGTCCTTTGAGTGCCATGTGTACTTTTTTAGTTGCTAAATTTTCTTGTTTCACAAGAAAGTATTTATGTTTAGTCATACTGAATGTGGTCGAATAGGGAGAGGGCAAACCCATTCTTGCCACGTCATAGGGTTATATCTCTTACCTCGATTCAATCCCCCTAACGGGGGAAATTCAGTATCGTGCCTACAAACGCTCCCCTAAGTAGAGGTATAAAATGACGTCGGATGTTCTTTCCCTCCCTGTCAAACGCCCTCTCCCTATTGGATTTTCGTGAAGTTTTACAGTTTCTCACTCTCTACAGTCTAGAACGATGAACAAGGTAGGGAACGTAACTTTAACCCTCCCCTCACTATACAAATACATCGGGGGAGAAGCTTTACAATCACAGTTCCACGAATGTCCCTTCTACATTGCTTATTGAATCCTACCGAAAAGAAACGGTCCCATATCTTTAGTGACGTCTTAGTATTTTGCGCGCCAAAACTTACACGGCGCGGTGGTAATCTGCGTTTCATAGGTCATAGCTATTCGCGAGGAACTCGGACGCGGCGGAAAATAGACAGACAGGCTGCTGGACTTCGTATTTCTGTGTTTGAATTTTTGGATTCAAGAGGTTAGGTCAGTTATTGCAAACTAGATCGTCACTAATAAGTTGCCTACAACCAGTGCCTTTTTCTTTGGATTTATTGTTGTTCATAACTGGAGACTACTCAAGGTAAGGTAATTTTTATATATAACTAAATAATTTATTGGTCAACCTTCATTATAAATTTAATTTAGCATATAATAATTAAAGAGAAAAAATAGTAATGGTAAAGGTGCTTGTCGCATAGAAAGGATCTGAAAATCTTGAACAATTGTATTTGTAATTCCACAACTAGATTGTAGAACATCCTTTCTCCACCCGCTTTACGTTTTGGTTAGAAACATTCAGAAAGTACAACTAATTATATTAAAAATTTACCAAAACATTTTTGTGTAGAATTGTAAAATATCAACCGTTCACGCTAATAATGCATGATTATTAATAATGCTTTTGAAGTGCAAATTAATGCGATTTTATCAAGGATAATATAGTTAATTGGAGAATGAAATGCACAGAGGTGTCGGTTCTATTTAGTTCCAAGTTTTAAACCCGTTTTCATAAAAACGTCTTCGATTTTATAATAAACCAAAATATTCCATTATGTTATATTAGTGATTTCGATGTTATTTTATCAGGGATAAGTGAGGTCAGATAGATTGGAAATGATGATGGCGCACCGCGGCACCGTAACTCTCCAGGTGCACCTCGCGCACGCCCCCACCGTAGGCGATTGTTAAGCGGCCCCGTAGCTCCATTGTATTTGCATGAGAACTAGCTTCTATTTTTAGAAAGAGAGAGCGTCCTTTACAAGTTCGTACTGAACGACTCTACCTAACCGTTGAGGATACTGGGAGAATTACCGTGCAGTAGGTGGGAGTACAGAGGCAACGTTGAGGTATGGGGGTTCCACTCCATTCCTCTCTCCTTGAAGATTTTATCAACGTGAATAAAAAAATGGTCTGACCATTTCATTCTCCCTTTAAGTAGTTTCAAGTTTTGAAAGGAGTACATAGTTTATGGCAGAAAACCGGCTTTTCATGGGAAGATGTACCTTTTCTAAGGCTGGATTCTATCGATAGTTCGATACTATATAGGGAGCTAACAGTTCTGACCCTGAAACGTCACACCCTTCTATCCCTTACTGGAGTTTCATCCCCCCTAACGGTTGGAAACAGTATTCTACGCGCAAAAATGCCAACCAGAGAGGGGCTGAGTGACGTCAGACTATCTCTTCCCCCTAGCCAGTTGTTAGCTCCCTATTCCCAAGAAACGGTTATGTCTGGGTTATATAAAGTACGCGAGGTCCTATTGTGAAACAACTAGTTTTACACAAAAACAATACTGCGTGTTGCATTTTTTTAGTAGAGGAAATGGAATTTTTTTGTCGGGAAGTTTCTCGGAGAAATGTTTGAGAATTGAAAATTCAATATTTTTATATTCTTTTAAAAAATGTTCAATAATTTTGCCCTGTTTCATTTCCAACTTCTGTTCACTTATACCTTACGTACATGGTTTCAGGTTTATGCAAAAAGGTGTTAAAAATGCCTAAACGTTCTTACAAAAGCTTATCTACAATATCATCGAGGCATAAATCCCGGTTGATCAAAAATGCTCTCAACTCCAATTCCTTTGCTGATTCGGTGCTCATGTATAATGATGATGTATTAGGAAGTTCTAAATCAAATGATATAGTTTTGGCGGATGAAACGCGGGAATTTCCTAGAACTGAACATTTTTCTCGAAATGAAAATTTCGAACCATATCCGCGTCAGCCTGTTCAGCCTGAAATAATAAATGGGTGTAAATTCAATTCTGATAATGATAGTGAATCGGATACCATTTCGGACTCTTCAGATAACGAAGAAATAAGGAACCTCCCTTATGAAGGCAATCTAGAAACCAGTGAAGTTCCAGAAAGCTTTAAATATGAGCTAGCATTGTGGGCCATCGAAAATAAAGTGGACAAAACTATCGTTAACAAGTTGCTTGCTGTTTTAAGAAAACATAATTGTCATACGAGCCTTCCATCTGATTCTAGAACGCTTCTCAAAACACCCAGATTTGCAGCAGTTAGAACTGTTGAACCTGGTGAATACTATCATTTTGGGTTAGGAAACGCTATTCGGTCAGAAATCGATAAATGGGCTCGATGTTTTGATATAGCGATTCCAAATAATTTGAAGTTACTATTCAATATAGACGGAATTCCATTGACAAAAAGTTCTAGCAATCAGTTCTGGCCTATATTAGGTTCTTTATCATATTCATTGAAAGAATCTAAGCCATTCATTATTGGAATATATTGTGGAGTTAAAAAACCAGCTTGCCCCAATGAGTTTTTGAAAGACTTTGTTGGAGAAGTTATGGAATTACTTCGTGATGGAATCAAAGTCAACAATGGTTTAAAAACGTTAGAAATTGTTGGATTTATTTGTGACGCTCCGGCTCGAGCGTACATAACACAGATAAAATATCACTCTGGTTATTATGGGTGCGGAAAATGTTCTTATAAAGGCGAGTATATAATGGGGCGAGTGGCGTATCCTGGAGGGTTTAATCGTCCTTTGAGGTCTGATGAAGATTTCACAAATAAACTTACACCCGAACATCACACAGGGACTTCTATATTGCAAAACATTCCAGGACTGAAAATGGTTACTCATTTCCCATTTGAATATATGCATTTAGTTATTTTAGGCGTGATGAAAAAAATTATGCAATCTTGGATTGGTTCAAAGAAAACTAGATCGAAATTCAGACTAAAAAAACGGGAAATAACAGAAATATCTAGGCAACTTGAGTCACATAAAGAGTACACTTGCTCGGAGTTTGCCCGAAAACCGAGGGGATTGGACGAACTTGATAGATGGAAGGCTACTGAATTCAGACAGTTCCTTCTCTATTCAGGTCCGTTAATCCTAAAAACGATTTTGCCAAAAAAGTATTTTCAACACTTTCTTAGCCTTCATGTGGCAATTAGAATTCTATCAGTGACAGACCAAAGAGAAGATCTTATTAACTTTGCTTCGGAGTTATTAGTTTTTTTTGTTAAAGAATTCAAGTCTTTATATGGATCACACCTAGTTAGTTATAACGTTCATGGTCTTTTACATTTATGTGGTGATGTGAATGAGTTTGGGGCTTTAAATAAGTTTAGCGCATTTCAATTTGAAAACCACCTCCAATTTTTGAAAAATTTACTGAAAAAAAACGACAAACCGTTAAAACAAATAATATATAGAATTTCCGAAAGAAATAATATTCCAGTAAATTTCTTAAAGGTTAAAAAATCTCACTCTTTGCATAATCCACATCAGAATGGTGCTTTACCGGAAGGTTTTTTCGGGGAGCAGTTCAAAAAAATTAAACTTGGTACAGAACAGTATTCTATATCCGATTCCAAAAATGACCACTGTTGCATATTAAATGATAATACGGTTGTTCAAGTTGAAAATGTAGTCCGAAGTGAATCATGCAATCTATATATTGTTGGCCGACAATTCACCAAAGTTGAAAATGTTTACCGAGAGCCGTGCGAGTCAGTTATAGTTGGTGAATATGTAGTTGAATTACTTGATCAGGAATTAAAGAAATGGCCAATAGAATTAATATCAAAAAAGGCTCAAAAATATCCAATTGTACAATCAAATGCATGGTATATAGTTGAACTTATTCATAAAGAGATTTGAAAAAAGATTGGAAAGACGCAAGCCTGCAAACCTATTATGATAATCACTATCCGGGTTTTAATTTTGGCACGTACAATGGCAGTCTTTCTCTTATCTTTTAAAACATAAACTGTTGAAATAAGATGGAAATTAGCTTTGAAGTTCTGTATTTTAAAGCTTGTACTTTTTCTCTGCAAATAGAATGTAATTTTCTCAATTTCATATAATTACAGGCTGTATTTCAGACCAAACCTACTTTAACAATAATGTTACAAAATCGTTTTGAAATAAATAGAACCTTTTAGCAGGATATTGTTTGCAATAGATCAAAAATGCAATTATATGAAAACAAGCTTCCATTAATACACAAGCATGCACTGATTAAATCGATTTGCATTAGGTCTTACGATATTTTATTTTTGTACACTATTCTACACAAAATAAACTTTTCGGAGGAATTTATTACTAGCCTTTATGAAGACAACTAATCGAAGATTGACCAAATTTTAAAAGAATTTTTTAATACTGTGATAACATCTAATTTATATTTCCAGAACTATGGATCGTGGATATTATGTTGTAGAATTTACAAAATCTAACAGTGGTGCTATAGTACCGAAGTCGTGGGTTGATTTACATGGACCCGAGAAAGAAGCCAGTTCGTGGCCAGATAAAAATGCCTCAAAACTTTCAAAGACAGGGGCTGATCCAGACGACAAGTGGCCAATTTATGAAATCAAATGCAAATATACATGTGGTAATTTTTTGTTTAATATATTAATTTTCATGGTAGTACACGTTACCATGAGTTAATCATATATTAGCTCACTAGGGACCTAATATGATTCACTCATATATTAAAGATGAGGAATATAATAAAAAGGTCCTCAACGAGTTCCAACATGGATAACTTTTATTCTAGGTTGTTTATTAGTATTTCAAGTTAATTTTTAAACCAGTATAAATATATAAAGGTGAAAGCGTACTCCAATGAAATTTTTCCAAAATATTTCTAACACTTTCATTTATCTTTGAGGGTTTGATATGTAGATGCGATTATGTTTTTGTGCTTATTGAAAAATTTCATCTTAGGTCTTCATTCCTTTGCCTTAACTGCTAACACAGAAAATGAAGAGGCGCTAATTTGTAAAATCTAATTTTTACCAATCTTTATATTCTTCCAGATACATATGAAATAGCGGATAAAAAATTGAACAGGTATTTGGAGGGAAAGGAGACAGCGAGTTCCAGCAATGAGGACATAAACAATAAAAATAGTAGGAAACCAACTAATAGTCCATTATCATCAGAGGACGAAGCGGATGAGCCTCCTTCAAAAATGCCTGTTTTCGACGCTACATTTCACAAGAACAAAAAAAATAATGGTATTGGAAGTATTTTGCATTGAAGCAAGGGGCCAGTCAGTCACGAACCATAATATATGTATCTGCTGTAATTTAGACTTCAGCAAAGAGAATAGGCGAAAGTACAAAAATGACTAAAATATCCCATAATTAATAAGCAAGGAATATGAAAATGATTAGCCCCTTTCTTTTAAGTGTATCAAATATTATCTAAACCTTTTTTAACCGCAGCTAAAATTATTAAGTCATTCTCAACTAATTCGTCAAAAAGTTCAAAAAAATCAAGTAAGAATATTTGTATTACATTGAAGATTAATTATCACAGTAGTCTAAAAAATTTTATTATGAGTCCCTTTGACTTTCGGGAACCTCTAGTATAGCATGTTAATAAAACGCTCCTATTGGCGTCGGAATAAATATGTGTGCTATCTTATATTAGATAACACAGGAGATTTTTTTTGCGATAATTAAATAATAAAAATCACAAATATAAAACATTTCATGAAATGGTTTTTAGACGTCTGTTTTATGCAAATTATTTGAAATGATTATATGAAATAAATTAAATCCTTGTTTTTTCCTATATTTTAGGTAAAAGTCCCAGAAAAACCTTGAAAAAAAGAAATTTATTTGGGTTAGAAAGATCAAAAGAATTAGTTGTAAATAATGGTATACAAATATGAATTTGTAAAATTATTGAAAGCTAACCATGTGGATTTTCTTTCAAAGACCCTTGTACTGAGTTGGAAGATTTCGATAGACCCACGTCATCATTTTTTCCAGAAGAGATTCTAGAGCCAGGCACAAGTGATGAAGGTAAGTTGTTTTATAACTTTAATTAAGTGTTCGTGGTGAATGGTATTTACTAGGAATTCAGTGAATATTTACAAAGGTTATTCTAACACGTTAAGATATATTTCTAACAAATAAACTGGTAAAATTAAAGTTTTTATATTTTCATTTAGAAATTGTAATTAAAAATAAAAATAAAATCGATGTGGGAGAAAATAACAAAACGGACGCAAATGAAGGTAAATAATCTTCGAGCTATTCTTTGAAAAACAATGCAAGGAAGAATTGGTATACTAGGCTTTGAATTCGATCCCACAAGCCAATATGGCTTTTAAAAGGAAGAGAGTTGGTTAATTTTACCGGTAAATTACCTATTTTCACATACCGTATTTTAAATTACCGCAGTAAATAGCCATAAATTACCACCGAACGGCGAAAGGAACTTAGTACCAAAAGTTTACTAATTTTCAAGTTTACTGAATAATTATTTACATTAGTGTAGCGTCTTCATAGTCACACATTGGTGGACCGTTTCATTTTATATCGAATTATGTTCAGTTACCGTTTGCCGTTATTTGAAAATTTATCCTGTAATTTACCCGCTTAATTACTTATTTTTAAGATACGGTATTTTTACATCCCTGGGCTTTTATTTCTTTGAATTTCTGATAACAATTTGGCAATTCATTGACCACCGTTAAAATCTGCTTTCCACTTGGTGAACTAGTGAACCAGATCTGTGCACACCCGTTTCATTTCTCAGTAAAAATTCCAAATAAACACCAAGTGGGATACTGCAGGCAAACCGACCTGTAACTTATAATAGCAACGAAAACTATTTAACCGTTATCGAAATTTTTAACCTAAACTGTAAATAATATTAAATAAGCGAAAATATTTGTTTTTTATAGATCCTAACTCGCTCAGTCGAGATAACGATATTTCTGCAGGTACTGTTTGTAAGCTTCTGGCGTTCTTAGTTTTATAGTATATTCTGCTTTTTACTAGGGATCATAGAAAAGTCTCCTTTTTGTACTCCTGTAAACACAAAACAAATTCGTCCTGTAACTCTAGGTGATCAAAAAGATAATTTTATTGTTTCTATAAATTCGTTAATAGAAGCAGAAACCATATTATTTTACAGATCGCTTATCTGCTGTCAGTGTTGATCGCGACAATTCCACAGGTAATGTTAAGAATTTGTAAATAACAAGAGCCAAAAATTTATATGCTGTTAGTTATTTCAGATTCAATTCAATGCAGAGATAAATTGGTCATGGTTCATAAAGGTAAATATTGGAATGAAACTAAACGTTGGCAATTTTCGTAGAGGATTAAATATGCAAAGGTTTCGAAGGGTTGAACATATAGTAAAATCTTATTAGATGGATAAGAACTTAGTTTTGAATATTTAAACAAAAAACTTTGAATGAAAATTTGAAACGATGACTCTAGCTCCATTTATTTCATATTTAAAGGGAGGGTGAAATGGAAAATTAAGTGATTTTTTATCGTTTCTTCTACTAATTGTTAGACCAATCACCATCGTGAAACATCCAAGAAATAACACCTAATGATCTTAAAACTTCAATTAATTGGAAATTTTATGGATAATTTCAAATAAGTACCTCCGACCAATCGCGTAACGCCCTGCCTTTTTATTAACCAAATTTCTGAGGCACGCTCCGTGTCTAATGAAATTTATCGGCAGATTTGAGAAAATTTGCGCACGATATGACAATCGTGGTGTGAGACATTTAGTTTGCCTTGAAAATTTTGTTAACAAAAAGGCAGGGAGTCACGCGATTCCTTGGGGGTACTTATTTAAAATTATATATAAAGTTTCAGACTAATTGTAATTTTAAAATCATTCGGTGCTAGTTGTTGGCTGTTTCAGTATGCAGATTGGTCGTATAATTAGTAGAATAATGTATAAAAAATTACTTGATTTTCCTTATCATCCTCCCTTTCATAGAGTTTATAGTTTAGCTTAAGGTCTATCTTCAGAGTTTCTTCAATATAGATCTATGGTGAAATTAAATATTCCTATTTTTCGCAAGTAAATTATGCATGAAAACGTCCTATTTGATTTTTTTAGCAACAATTAACCGGCTTGACAGAAATATGGAGTTACTAAAAATGGAAAATGCTCAAATTCTCCAAACACTTGGAACAATTTTAAGAAAATTGAATGCCAAAGATGCACCAGCAACTGAAATAAATGAACAATTTAATAATGAAACAAGGAAGAAGAGTTTTAAACTACCGTTAATCACGACAAGTGATCTTTCAGAATTAGAAGAAAAACTAACTTCAGAAAGTCACAGAGCCCAAATGGTGAGACCCATATTATTTATCTTATTTTATGATGGAGATATGAAATAAGTATTATCATGCTATAGCAATTTCCTTAAGGGATTTCTTGTGGTGTTAGATTTAAGTTGATTTAGAAAACTTCAGAGTGAAAATCCTAACTTTAATTTAGTGGTCGCAAGTGTAAATATTTAATTAAATTTAGCAGAGGCTAAGACTTATTATTCACGATCATTTGTTCAATTTGCTTGGAGGGCTTTATTATTATTTAGAAATTCTGATGAGAAAGACAAATAAAGTAGTTGCTGCATCAGAATTTCAATAAAATATATATAATTTTTTGCTTACAAATATATCAAATATATATGACAAGAGGTCATTGTCCGGGCCGTAAAATTAAAAAACAATTTAACTTATATTTTTGTTATAGGCAAATATTCTGAAACAAATTGGAGGAACTCATTTATCTGACTGCATTAAACGAATTCTTAGGATAACATTTAGTGATCGTTTGGCATCTCAGTTCTCTTGGGAAGGAAAGAAGGGAAAGAAACCACTGAAAGGGCTAAATTTAATTAATTTAATTATAGGTACATATTTTTAAAATAAGTAACATTTATTTCAGCATAATTATTTTTAATATTTTTTATTAGATGTTGCCTTAAACGATAAAACTCTGAAAGATGTTACTGAAAAAGCCATAGAACGCGAAGTTAAAGAATGGTTTAGACACGCGAAAGGTCGTGCCGACCAAAGGGATAAAAAAAACGCTGAAAAAAATAAAGAAATTGAAACATTGTAAAATTTTACTTTCAATGTGGAAATCAAAAATAATTAAAGAAAACCATTATATAATAATAGTTTTTATCATTTCATAATTTCCTATAAAAATCCTTACAGCGTCCTTGGTTAATCCATTGGATGTAAGCCTTAAATCCATGATACATCTGTATTAAATCCAACCATTATCTCGTTAAAGTGAATAGAAAGTAGATAATACGTCTATTGCTAGTTGTAAATAAGTACAAAACAAAGATTACTAAAATCCCAAGTTCATCCACGCTATATCCTAACAAACTCCAAAAATACCTCCCACGGATATAGTTTGGATGTTAGGTGGACGGACATATGGAGAGTCAGATGATGTCCAAAATACGTTTTTACCGAAAATCTGGATATCCGAGGGATATGACTTTAATCCATAACATATGTCTGTCGTACGTATTATGGACGTATTTGTGTTGGGTGGGAGGCGACATTTTTAAAAGCGTTATGCGACACTCTTGGAGTGGCGTCGCTAGGCCTTTTATAGCGCCCCCAAATTTCAAAGTTAGCCCCCTCAAAAAAATCCGTACACTAACTTCTAAATCGTCCACTTTAGTTACAGTTAGAGAAATTTCCGCTTCAAAAACGTCGTTAGTGTCAAACTGTTCCAAGTTCTCGCACTTCCATGGATTTTCTTTTTTTAAATATGGTAGAGTAGATTAGGTCAAACGCGTTTCTGGTGCTCGAAAAACTCTTCATGAAAAGAGATTATTAAATTTAACGAATACGTCTGTATCTACTGCTGGGATATTAGGGCCTCCAAAACCAATTTAATACCCGATGCATTTATACTAATTTATAAATTTCTGCCTTTTTCAGAAGTTATTAAGTCGGTGAAAATGACCAACTTACCATGCAAATTCAAGCTGGATTTTAAGTCGATCAAGTGGCCAACTTTTTATGTAGTTTCACATTAATGCGAGAACTACCCTTGCTTGTTAGAACTGTCCTCTTAAGTTCTCTCAAGGTTGAACCTTGTTTAGCAAATAGCGCTATTTGCTGATAAATCAACCACTCAGAGTGGTGTCATGCGACACTCAGAAAGCGTTATTTAAACTCGGAAAGGTGTTATGCTGCACCCTTTAAGGAATTGCACAACACTCATAAGGGAGTAAAAATTAACTTTTACTTCGATATAAGAGTTAAAAAGGTGTTAAACTGAACCTCTGTTGCACCATTTTATTCTTATCTTTGACACTAATTGCTCAACTAAATGTTATTAAACCCTTTCTGGGGTGTAAATGAACACCTGTAATGGTGTCAAATTTGGACCCATATAAACTACTTTTAAAGGTGTTAAAGCACACCGCATTTTCCTAGAGTGTATAACAACAACCAGTATAAATCTACCCTAATGGACAGTCTGTTAAAAACAGCTAGTCGTCTTATATAAATGACAAGTTGCATCTTAACCAACAGAGCTTAGTGTTTTTAATAAAGGTTTGAGTGCTTTTAGTTTAACAGCAAAGAGCGTCTTTATCAAAATAAGCTCCGGGATTTAAAACTGTTCTAAGAGCTGTTATTTTTACAGCAACCCCATTTTTTTAGTGTACTCTAAGCGGTTTGAAGCAGCGTGATGTGTTTTTATTTTTACAGCAAACCACGTTTTAATCCACAGTGAGTTTAAAACCACATATTTTGCTGTTAGTTTTATAGCAGAGGACATTTTATGTAACTGTTATTTATTGGTAGTAAAACAGCATATAGTGCTGGTTTTTTCATTGACCCCTACAATATAATCAACGGTTAAGACTGTCTTTGAAACAACCTCCGAAGCGGTTATTTTAAAAGCTACGAACGCCCCTGAATACACGAACAATTAATACTTAAAACTGTTAGTTCCACTGATTAGAAAAACAGCATTGTTGACGGTATTAAAAACAGGGAGGATGTACAATTAAATTAACATGATCTTGATGGCGTACGCTATTGCCATTACCATAGTGTTTATTTTACAGCATTTTTATTCTGTGTGTATTTCATATTGAAACATTGGATCTTATGCGGTAGGGTGTCAAGTCACATCTACAAGGGCCTACCTTCCCTGTAGATTTGATAAAAACTGCCTTTTGAAGAAAGACTTGAAAAAGAGAAAATAGATTGGCTAAAGTTCTGAAATCTGAATTTTTTTTTCAGACATTATAAAACATTTATTTCAAATTAATTACTTATTTTTAGAGGTATGCGGTTAACCGTTTCAATCGAATAATTCGATTCGGTATTCGATAAGAATATTTTCACTTTTCGATTCGAATATCGAATACCGAACTGACTATTCGGTTAAAGTTCGACTACCATAAATTTTGGTCCTTGGCACTAGAGAGACCCACCTTATTTAAAAAATATCATCCCAATTTTATTTGTCTCCCATCAAAAACTACCAGCAAGTGCATAGGAAAATTTTAAGAAATACTTGACCACCAATGAGGAGAGGTATTATGAAATTTAGGAGCTTCTAAATGTTCTTCTCCTTGCTTTGTAATTTTATTGGCGAATATTAGGGTTACTACACGATTAACCCCGAATACTTGGCCTAGTATTCACGAATATTAGGGTTAAATATTCGCGGTTACTAGGCTTAACTATTCGCGATTAATCGGGAAGGAAAAAATTACCAAGGCCCAACTATTCGGTGTTCGATTTGGAATAAACTATTCGATTCAGTATTTGATAAGGAAAATTTTTTGGTATTCGATAACCGGTTCGATACCCAAAAAGTGGTATTTGCACACCCCTACTTATTTTGGTTTTTTTACCAACTATATTCTATTTGGTGAAAATATTTGATCATGAAATTTGGCATTACTAATAAAAAAAATACCTCAAAGATGCTTGCATCTTTTGAAATGGCGCTTGAATTTTCCCTAGACACTCAATTTCTTAAACTCTCTAATATTATACTCCCCACTGAAATCCGAAATGGGTGGATTAGGCTGATACCCCCTAAACGTACAGGAAAGGTGATATTTCTTGCTTTCTTGGCGTTAAACGTCTGTTAGGGATGAAGATCAGATGCGTGGGCGGTTGCATGAGGAGGAAAGATTGCAAAATCAAGAACCTTCCCTCAAAAATATCAATCAATAATATCGATATTATATCATAAAATATTTATGATGCCGCACAAGGAAATTTAGTTTTCCTCTTTTTTTTCAACTCCCCAAATAACCAAAGCTACACGTACTAACTGAATACTGTACTATATTAGCGTCTGTAAAGTCCTTGTATATTACCTTGCTAAACACTAAAGTACCTGGAAAATATTAAGTCATCAGTGGCGAAGGTCTCAAAAATGTATCTTATTTTCATTCAGGAAGTTCGTGAAATTTGGAAAAGTACCCGCATCACTTGGTCTCTTAAAATTCGGTACCTGTAATTCTTTGGGGTTCAAAAAGGTAGAATATATCTTTATTTTATAGTTTCCATTTTGAAACGAAGGCAATATTCGTTGTTTGTTAGTTTGTTCGCTTTCCTCTTTGTAATGGAACTCGGCGATAAATAGAATCAAAACCCGCATTCTTCTAAAATTCGATTCAAAGGAATCAAGTTAATCAACCATCATAACTATGTACCTCTCATACGCTCACAATAAACATAGTTTCAAGAATTGCTATGGTTAAACTGTAATGCAGTCAATTTATCTGTCGTTTGGCTGCTCAAGGATCTCATACAATGCCATTAGTTTCTTGTAGAGAAAGGAACGCACGGGCAGGAGGTCGCTCTCTCTGGTTATTTCCCTGGCGCCAAGAGGCAACGCTAGAAGGAGCCCGAGTTCACCACACGCGAGAGGAGAGAGTAAGGGTAGCCGTATAAACCCAAAAATTTTACCCCCCTTCTTTCCCCCCTTTCAGGGGGGGGGGTAAAATTTTTGGGTTTATTAAGCCACCCACGTGGGTTGGGGGGAGAGATGGGGGGATTGATGACGTCACGTGATGGTGTTGGGGGAGGAGAGGGGGGAAACTGATGACGTCACGTGATGTGGTGTTGGCGGGAAATTTGAATTGTTGAGCCACCTAGTGGTGGTTTTCTTGATGACGTCACGGCTAATTTTTGATGAAGTAACGTGGCTGATACCTGTAGGGATAGGCTTATGCTATGGTAGATCCTGCAAGATAGGCTTATGCTATGGTAGATCCTGCAAGATAGGCTTATGCTAGGTTATTCTAGGCTTATTATTGTTACGAATCGAATTTTAGTCAAAAACTTTTAATTAGCGTGATAATAACATTAAGTTAAATTAAATTAATAATAAATTAGTTGAATATTTAAAAAAACGTCCTCCTTAAACTTGATTCAAGCCGTATCTGAAGATGTTTTTTTCTATACCGGACTAATAAAGCGCCGTTGGTAGGAAGTCGAACCCTGGAATGGAAACTCAAATGTTGTTGAAACAACACAGAGCTGGACGCATTACCACCAGGCAACCACACGGTTTGTTAATAAGCTCCTTTTACTCTTTTTTAGTCGCCGTATATGATTTTGAAATTGTTTAGCAATTTTCATATCGTTTATTTTTCGATTTTCGGTAAAAGCTTTTAGGAAAGCTTTCGTACTTTTCTTCTTACTTCTATGAATAAGATAGAGGGCGCTATACTGCCCACATACGCTACTTTCTAACCTCTGAAGTTGTCGCTTACCAAAAGTCCATTTTCTGCAGTTTAAAGATAAAAATCTTCTTATACTAGGCAGAAATGGTGGTAAACCGTAGCTAACGAAATAATACCCTACACGAGCTCCATCTATGAAGGCCGATACCCAGTGAGACCCCTTTTCATAGTGCTGATCTAAATTTATAATTAACGATGCGGGATATCTGGTAACCTTAGGTAACCTATTTGATGCGAAAACACCCAAAAAGTTGGGCGTATCTGATAAAGCGAGAATCAAGTCTACGGTGGTGGTTGCTGACATTTTAATAATCTACAATTACGTTTCTATTTTTATCGATTTGAATCATGCTTTGAAATTCGGCGTATACAATGCAGACTGCGGCTTCCGACAAAGGTTTAGCGAGTCCCATGTGCAATCTTAATTGTCCTTGCTTAACGGGGTTCCAGTGGTTTGTTTCGCTAGCAGATAGGTCCGGTGTCAGATCAAAAGCGTAGAGGGTTAACCCGTTGGCAAACTCGTTGGGAGTAATATCGTTACCGTCGCCTTTATAATGAATACCCGTGCCCGCGAACAATGTTTGATAAGCTTGTATATACAAGTTTTTACCGAAATCAGGAGTCAACGGTTTCGAAGGTATTTGTTCGTTATCGAGGTACAGAGACAAAAAATTTAAATCCCAAGTTTTAAAGTTAAAGGGATTCAAAGCGTAACTGCCCTTGAACGCCGCGTTGGAAACTATTCCAATAATGACGCGATTAGGCTGAGGGCCTAGATATATATTGTTAAAACTCTCGGTGCTACTTTCGGTAGAGATAGTTTTAGTTTTAAGTTCGGTGCGCGTAAAATTATATTTGGCAGTACCGTTATTAAGCGCTGCTTCATGCGCTAAGAATATTTTAGGACTGAGTTTAACTTTACGTACCGCGAGTGCAGCGTCTAATATCTTGAATTTACAGTTTTTGAGAGTGGCTGTTTCTTGGCACATTAAGGCAAACTCGTCCTTGTTGCGAGTAAACACGACTTTAAGGTCCACCCCGTTTAAGAGATATTCGGGAATATTAAACACGTCACTAAACACGGGTGTAAAAAATTCAATCACGGCCGATTTAGCAGTTTTAGCCATTCGGGCGACGAAACCTTTATTTGAAAAGTCGTCAAACTTTCCGGCTTTTCCCATCCGGCCATCATAAGGTGAGATATTTTGGCCGCGGGTCCGTAATTTGAGACAGTTTCGATAAAAGACGTGAAGGCGTAGTTTGAGCGGCTGAAGAAACTCGGGTATTGTTCAAGAAAACATCGCAAGTTCTCCACAATGCATGGCCAGCGTTGTTCACGAAAGCTACCACGGCGGCATCAGGAAGATCACTTCCATCTTCGTTGGTGATTTTGACTTTGTTGTAATGCATGGTGTGGGCTACATCGATGTAGCTATCTCCATTGCCCGAGATGAGGTATTCGAGGGTAGAACTATCACCAATGGCCGCCAAGGGTTTGGCCCATACACCTTGAGCATGTTCGACACTAGTTTGAATCGGCACAGGGGCAAAAATGTCCAATTCATTCTTAAGAGCTTGGAGAGAAAACATGATTTTTTCAGGAGCTAAATATATCGCGTGGCGTCTGCTTTGAATGACGGTGATAAACTGACAGGCGTTTAGCTTTGCGTCTCTTTATCTTTAATCCTGAACCTTGCTGAGCAGCAGTCATGTTCTCATAAGTTTCCTGCAATCTCTTTTTCGCGGCACTTTTCATATTTTGACCTTGCATTACGTCACTAAGAATCTTTTGTCCCGTACTAATGGCTCTAGGTGCCAGATACTTTGCACCTCTAATTAATAAGGGGCGTGACCATCTAAATAACCCTTTCAGGGCGCTCCCAACCCCGTGACCTTTTTGGTGGGGGGTCCCGACAAATACTTTTGACACCCCTCCACCCCCCTACCTGATCTAAATAATACCTCCTATACTCGCAACGAGACTCTAATGTTTGGGGTTTTGGCATGGTCTAAAGTGTAGTTTACAGGTCGACGTTCCAAACTCGAATGACGCGGCTTGGCCTAAACTATTCCTCATATCAATGTCTATAGTATCAAAGTAACGTTTAGCAACTTTAACGTAATGGGGAGAGTTAAATGATTTAGTTATAGTCGAACCGTGAGGTTTTTCGCTGTCTACGCCTACTATACGAAGTAGCGGGGCTACCGTATCGCCTATAAATTCATTAGCTACTATGTCGGAATAAATAAACAATTGGTCGGGAATATAATAATTTAAATTAGCGGGAATAGAGCTTCTATACGATTGGCTGGTTTTATCTGAAGGGCAAGAGAAAGACGTACTTTGGCCTTTTGGGGTTTTAAATCCTAATATCCTTTTCAAAGTGGGAGAAAGAGCCAAGATACCGTTAGGTTGAATAGTTAAAGAAATGTAATCAGAGAGGGGATCCGAATCAAATTTAAACTTTGAACCGTATTGAAAGCCGCTTAATCCGGAAGCTATTTGTTTAAGGAGGGCTTCTAATGATTTGTAATAACCCCCGGGAACTATAAAGGCCTCGGCTTTAACAATAGGCTGTGATTTTCCGTCCCGACCTTTTTTATTTTCATGCGAGACCACCTGCACATGACCTTCCTCACTGGGTATGTTAAAAAAGGACATTGGGTACAAAACTTCTACAAGAGCAACCTCCCAGTCATCCCCGTTCAGCTCTATAGCCTGGGGCAACTTGGTAGTGTAAGAGGAGGTCTTGTTGTTGTCATAAATTTTCATGCTAGCGTTGCTCGGTAGCGTTAGGTAAAAGGGAGACTGCATCTTTAGCCGGAATCCAAGAATTCATAGAAGGGGAATAGCCTAGCCACTTTACAAAGAGCTCCTTTTGTCCTTTACTAGTGCGCTTGCGAATTACTTTCTCGATCTTGTACGTCTCGGGTCTAACTACCGACTGAAGTTCCATCCCGTAAAACACCCCCTTTATTGGTTCCCCGTTTAAATCTTCTAGTTTGAATACCGGAGGGCGTCTGTCAATTTTCCCCACTATTTTAAAAACCTCTATTGTGTAAGTTCGCTCGTACCCTTTTTCAAAAATCATCTTATTCCTACTTACTCGGACGTATTCGCCCACCTTTAATTTTTTCCCGTAAACTTTCTTTTCGCTAAAGTACTTTCCGTAAACATTTTTAAAAACCTGAAGGACATTGGTGCCAGTAACTTCCAAAGGAGTCATTTTTATCGCGGAATGCACCGAGTTATTGTAAGCATTTACCAAGTCATCTAAAACATCTATATATCTATTGGTATTCTTTTCTGTAAAATACCTGTACATGCGTGACTTTAAAGTTTGATTTAATCTTTCTACCATACACGCTTTTATATCGTCATTCTCAGTTGTAAAAAATATAACCCCTTTCTCCTTCAAGTATCCTTGTAATTGGGAATTTCTAAATTCGGTACCTTTATCCGTCTGAAGCTTCCTAGGAACCCTTTCTCTAAAGACAGACTTAAAAGCCTCAACCGTTTCAACACCGCTTTTTGATTTTAAAGGTACGGCCCAAGCTCTTCTGCTAAAGCAATCTATTACGGTTAATATGTATTTGTACCCGTCGTTGTACTGACTCAAAGAACGCATGTCGTTCAAATCCGCCTGATATTGATCTCCTATGTTAGTTACAACCACCTTGTTTCTTTTAAACTTTCTAAAAACTCTCTTATGTAAAGTGTACGCGTCTTTTCCCTTTAACCAATCTAGCACTTGTTTCTTACTAATCCCCTTTAATTTTACTGCTAAATATAATTTTTCAGCACCCCCGAAACTGGCGGGGTGGAAAGGGTTAAAGTAGATACCTTCTAAAATTTTGGAGATTTTACGTACGCTGCCCATTTCGGAGACTCGGTTTTAAGTTTTTTAGCCGCTGACTTGACACTAACTTTAGGAGCTCTAGTTCTTTTGATTTTAATTTGTTGGGGTATTGTATACGAGGTTAGAGGGGAAAAACTAGAAAGTAGGTTTGTAAATGCGTAAAAACCTCTAGGTTTTGGGTCTTTGTTAGAGGAAGGCTTGACAAATTCTAAAGCTATATCTCTAATATTCGAGCCGGGTAGTATTGCATCATTAACTATAATTTCCCCACTATCTGTCCACCTAAGCTTTTCAGGGCTAGTGGACAACTGATCAACGATACTTTGTACATGCCCTATATATTTAAGGGGGATATCGTCTAACCACGCCAAGTTATAATAGTTGGATGTCGGTTGGGGGACCGTGGGTATAGGTTGCCTAGCGATAATATGTAAATTATTATATCTTTGTAGAGTCTGTTCGTATAAGCGCCATTTTGAAGCTTCGTCTAAATCTTTACGAGCTAAAATAACATTCATTTCATTGTCCAATTCCGAAACTACCTGTTGATGGGGGTGGGGAATGGGGTCGTTTTTAAAGGTCGAGCTAGGGACAAGGACCATTTTCTGAGCGTACTGCAATTTTTTTACTGACTACCTCCTGTTATGGCGCCGATAATAGAGGAAACGAGAGGGAAAAGGAAAGAAAAGAAACTACCCCCTACAAAAATCTTCTTAAGAACTTTTAAGAAAATTCCTTGGGAAATTTCTTTGGAAATCCTTAAGGCTTTCTTTAGGAAATTGGGGAATATTGGCCTCTTTTTCATTGGAAATTGCTTGGGAAATATCTTTGGAATTTTCTTGGGAAATATCTTTGGAATTTTCTTGGGAAATATCTTTGGAATTTTCTTGGGAAATATCTTTGGAATTTTCTTGGGAAATATCTTTGGAATTTTCTTGGGAAATATCTTTGGAATGTTCTTGGGAAATATCTTTGGAATGTTCTTGGGAAATATCTTTGGAATTCTCTTGGGAAATATCTTTGGAATTTTCTTGAGAAATGTCTTTGGAATTTTCTTGAGAAATGTCTTTGAAATTTACTTGGGAAATGTCTTTGGAAATTACTTGGGAAATGTCTTTGGAAATTACTTAGGAAATATCTTTGGAATTATCTTGAGAAGTGGGTAAACTAATTTAGCCACTTGAAACGAGGATAGTTCTTACACGCAGAACCATATCCCAATACAGGGAGTGTAGTGAACTACACCCCATATAGGCCTAGCGAAGGAAGTTCTCGCATGCAGTGTGAAATTGCTTATAAAGTCAGACATTTAATCGACTTAAAAACATCCGTAAACGGCAGAAAGTTTTAACCTTGTGCAATTGTATGGTGTGCTATGTGGGTTTTGGAGGCTTTAACGGCCAAGCAGTAGATACAGACGTTGTTGTTAAATTTAATAATGTATATTCACTGAGAGTTTCTCAAGTATCAGAAACACGTTTAACCTAATTTTCTCTACAATGTTTTCTAAAAAATATTTATTTTAGACTCTAATTACGCTCGAAAAAAAGATAAAACATGCCATAAGAGAATTAAGCAAAAATTCCGACTGACAGCGTAGATTCCCTGTAAATCTAAACATAACGATTTTAATTATATACTCTTATTTTACTTTTAAAGAATTAGTGCCAGCCGGGAGTGTGGCGCACTCCTGTAAGCCAAGCTTCTGGGCGGCAAAGTTTGAGGGAATAAGACACATGCCGGCGATCCTACCCTATAGGTGCCGACTGCCCCGTGTCCGCCGGAGGTAACTTGACCCCCACACCCCTTCCGTCACCTACCAAGTAAACCTCATTTCCTTCCCTGCTTAAACACATACTGAACCCTGACTAATCGCATCCTTGTCGCGGACGTATGTGCCCTACTTACATTGAAACATCCACAATAGAAAAAAAAGAGTTAGTGCCATAATTTTCGTCATCCACAAACTTAAAATGTGAAAAACTTTGGAAAATAAACCCTAAACCTTCTTTGGAAATTGATCTCAAGAATTCCTAAAGAATTTCGTTGGAAAATATTCCCTAGACGTTCTTTGGAAATTTATCTCTAGAAATCCTAAAGAATTTCTTTAGAAAATAACCTAAGAAATTCTTTGGAAATTTATCTCTAGAATTCCTAAAGAATTTTTCAGAAAATAATCCTAAGAAATTCTTTGGAAATTTATCTCTAGAATTCCTAAAGAATTTTTCAGAAAATAATCCCAAGAAATTCTTTGGAAATTTATCTCTAGAATTCCTAAAGAATTTCTTTAGAAAATAATCCCTAGACCTTCCATGGAAATTTATCTCTAGAATTCCTAAAGAATTTCTTTAGAAAATAATCCTAAGAAATTCTTTGGAAATTTATCTCTAGAATTCCTAAAGAATTTTTTCAGAAAATAATCCCAAGAAATTCTTTGGAAATTTATCTCTAGAATTCCTAAAGAATTTCTTTAGAAAATAATCCCTAGACCTTCTTTGGAAATTTATCTCTAGAATTCCTAAAGAATTTCTTTAGAAAATAATCCCAAGACATTCTTTGGAAATTTATCTCTAGAATTCCTAAAGAATTTCTTTAGAAAATAATCCAAAGACATTCTTTGGAAATTTGTCTCTAGAATTCCTAAAGAATTTCATTAGAAAATAATCCCAAGAAATTATTTGGAAATTTATCTCAAGAATTCTTTAGGAAATTCCAAGGAATTCTTCGGAAATTGTTTCTTTAGAAAATGATCCCAAGGGCTCCGTAGGGTTCCAAAGAAATTCCTTTAGAACTCTTAAGAAGTTTTTTGTAAGGGACCACCCTCCTGAACTAGTATATCACGTTTTGTTTTCCAAGATATTCTCTTATTAGCAATTTTTCTAAGTTTTGCTGAATGCCTAGCTAATCTAGCTTTTTGACTTTTATTTAATTTAACGTTACCGTGTAAAGTATTTTCTACACACTCTGAGATTGCGTCAATTAAGGGTTTCTTGGCGTTACGCAATATGATTCTGCGTTGATTCCGAGGGGATTTGGCAATAACGGAGAGCAAATTTCTTTGCGACCGAACGGCATAAGGCATAGTGACTAAATGAAGAGATGGCTAAACACTCGTCTATTATTATAATTATTTGGGAATGTAAACTTCGCAAGGGTTGTCGGGAAATATTCCAGTATTAAGTCTATGATTCTCGGGGCATCTTTGGTGTAGATCGAATAATAAATATCCGAAAGGTAAACTAGTAGCGTCACGGTAGGCGTCGACAGCGAAACGCCATTTATCGGCAAACATTTGTCTAGCTATTATTGAACTTTGCAATTTGTCTCTAGGAGATTTCATAAGAATAAGATAATGAGCGTTCAAAGAAACATCTCTAGAGTCTTTGGATCGATGGAATACGTTTTGGACGATATAAATTACGCTCAAGTTGCGATGATGCGTTCCCTTGGTAAAAAGAGACCCAACTTCTCCTTTGTTCTCGGTCATCAAGTCATCAATGATTAAAAGGCAAGGCTTACCGCCTGTATATTCTGATAAATCTGGCATACCTTGTTTGAAAACCACAAATTTTCTCAAACTTTCGAAAAAAGGTTGCCATTCACCGTAGAACCAATGTATTTCGCTTACGTTAGGGGAAAACATGGCTTCCCTGTTCTCTAATATTTTTAAAACTAATTGAGTTTTCCCGCTTTGAGACGGGCCTGCTATCACCATGTTAAAAGGATGGTAGAAAGGATACATGACCTTACCCTATGACTTTCAACGAACGAATGAGATAAAGATTGTAAAGTGTTTGTATATATATATATATAGATGAGATCGACACGTAAAATGAACAATTGCAATTTCGAAAATACATGGGGTATTTAAGGAAGCATTGACGAAAAAATTAGTTAATCACAGGACATTTCACCGAGACGAAAATGACTAATTGATAATATTGATCAAAAAAACAATATGACTAGACTTTATATAATGACTAAATACATGCTGACTAGATAAATAAATAAATAAATAAAAAAGAAGAGACCCCTCACAGAAATAGATACTGTCGAATGTGCTCAAACTCGGTAACCGTAAGGTAGCGTGCGGAAATCTTCAATTAACCTAACCTTATCCACCACAGTTCTATAAACCTTGGACTGGTCGACACTTATAACAGTGTGATCCGCCTTTCGGCGTATTTGCTTTGGGATTGGTACTTGGATGGGAATTTGCATAATCTTCGTTCCCGTCATTATCACTTGAGGTCGCCATGCTTTGATGGCTAACATGGCTTTGTACAGAAATTGTAAATCGTAGCCCTTCGCATTATGGGCTATAACCGTTATTTTCGGAGAATTGTGGAATTCTTGAAGATAATTTAAAAAATCCAGAACAGGATCATTCCCGAGAAACACCCGTTCTCGAGGGCCGCAGGTGGCGCAAGTAAATTGATCAGATTTCTCGAGAATGCATTGATCACAGATTTTTTGAGAAATACATAAGATAGGAGTGTGTAGGAAAGCATTAGGGTTTGAAGGGTCTGGGGTTCGAGATCATAAAAGATAGTAACCGAAGGATGGGTCTTAGCTTTTTTAGCCGCAGGGTGGGCTTTAGAGTCGGTAACCTGCATGAAACAATAGTGGGGGTGTGGGTTGAATTTATTACAGATGACGCAATAGACTTCCCCGCATTTGTGAGGTGACTTGCGTTTCCCCATATCTATTGTTTTTGCGCAACGGAGGCATTTAAAAACCCTTTGGCAGACGGATAAAGTTTTGCTTCCACTAGCCGTATGGGCGTCAAAGCATTCTTGCCCCCTAAAATCACGATGGCAGGTCCCGCATCTAATTTCTCCCCCCTCACATTCCTCGGCCCTTTGACAGGAGTAGCAATACTTGTTGCAAGCGTGGGTAAAGTCCAAATGATTATATCCCACAAGGCACCTCTCGCAGAAATACTCGAAATGGAAGAGAGGCTTGGGTTTGGTGATGACGTCAAAATGATTTTGATAGTTAAAAAGGTATAGCCGCGGCTTTGGATTACCATCGGCACCAGGTATGAAATCTGCCTCACCGAAAATGCGGTGGGGGGCGTTTGCTCTAACTGTAAAAACTATTATTTGGTATTCAACCATGTACGATTGAAATCTAGTTAGAGCACCTGCCCCCGCGCATTCGTCCAATGGTATTTCCGCCGCCAGGGCTAATTCCTCCGCCATCTTCCTAAGCCTCTCCCCTGCCTTTTT
This sequence comes from Phalangium opilio, assembly GCF_054372755.1. Classification (NCBI taxonomy): domain Eukaryota; kingdom Metazoa; phylum Arthropoda; class Arachnida; order Opiliones; family Phalangiidae; genus Phalangium; species Phalangium opilio. The sequence continues at coordinate 6,369,498 of NW_028324146.1, read as the reverse complement.
CCTAATATCAGGCCGGCATAGTGTTTTGAAATTCGCCTCGAGGCTTTTGTCAAGGGGATGCATTGTATGATCCCTGTGTAACCTACTTAAAATTAGAGCACGTGGGAGACATAGCTGATCGTTATTTTTAATTTGTATAATGCATTTCTTCTCCCTGGCAAAAGTCTCGAAACTACAAATTCCTAACCGTTTCGAACGGTAGGCGCCTTGGGGCAATCTCACACGCTGTATGGTTATTTCTATAGGACCGAGAAAAAACTTTGAACCCCCTTCGGAATTATAAGCCTTATCCGCGACTACTTCTAATATAAATCCAATATCTATTTGGTCTCTTCTTCTAAAACTAAAGTCCGCGGTTTGAATACCTGGATTACTAATGCTTGTCATTGAAATTGCAATCATGTCATCGGGCAAACAGTCGTCCGAAACGTATTCTAGGAAGTCGCTTACAGATTCGACGATGTTATTGTCAAATTGTACTTCCATTTCCCATCCATCAAGATTAAAATTGGGGAAGGACACTACCCCGCTAGAAAGTACGTTTACACCTGGTGGTGCAACTAGCGGAGATGGAGGTGGAGGAGTAAGAACCCCACCCCCTAACTGTTCTTCCCCCAAATCCATTGACTCATTCTGAGATGGAGCTATAGGAGGGGTAGTATAACCGTATAAGAAAGAAACATCGTCGTTTTGATAAAGGAGGAGAAGGGCTATTGTTTGCCATAGACTGCGGGGTAATGTTAAACATAGACGGGGGTGTAGAATAGTTTGCCATAAACGTGTCATCGGCATTTAAAAAGGCTATTTCTAACGAGTCTGGAAAGTCGACTAAAAAACTATCAACTTCAATAGGGAGTTCAATTTCTACATTAGAGTTGGCCATTGCGATAATTTAAAAATACAGATACCACAAAATACTAATAATAAATCTGAATAGGCCTAAATAATAATACTAAAACACAAAAATATACTAAAACAATAAAACAGTAATGTACTTATAAAAAACTAAAATGAAAGTACTTATAAAAATTGAAAGTACTTATAAAAATTTAAGTACTTGTAAAATACTAAGTTAAAAATACTAAAACACTTGTAAAAAAATTGAAAATACTTGTAAAACTAAATGAAAATACTTGTAAAACTAAATGAAAATACTTGTAAAACTAAATGAAAATACTTGTAAAACTAAATGAAAATACTAAAACACTTGTAAAAAATCTAAGTTAAATTGAAAACACTTGTAAAAACTAAGTTAAAATACTAAAACACTTGTAAAATACTTATAAAAAATTTAAAATACTAAAACACGTATAAAAACTAAGTTAAAAATACTAAAGCACTATGATATGGGCACGGAAAAACTCACAAGTTTTGTTTGGGAGCAGAAGATTTCTTGGCTTGCATCGACAGCGGTCAGAACTAAACTGATGAGTAGCCTAGAGTGATCCGCCCTTTTATACTTTCGTGATACAATAAGAAAAAAAATAGATCCCCCTTAATGTCATAAACATGTCTTAACACGTTTGGGCTAGTCATAAAACACTCTAAATATAAATTCCATTGATAACAATACAACTGGTTCGACCACGCCCCCTTTTAAGGTCCTAAATCACCTGGTGGGTGGTCCAATTAAAGAATTGACAAAATAAATTCTTTTGTTCAAGTTCAGCCCTCTTTTATGGCCATAGAAGTCTTGGAATGACCCAAAAAGACAAAGGGAATAGATACTTTTGTTCAAGTTCAGCCCCCCCCCTTTTCAAGGTCATAAACCAACCTGTGGGGTGGCCCAATTAAAGAAAAATAAATTCCAATGCATCTCAGGGACCCGAGGTCATTCACCCCTCCCTAAAGCTATAAATGATTTTGAGTAACTGTCAAAGACCAAATTGAAAATAGGAATGATTTTGATAAATTTAGTTAGAATTTATTTCAACGAGGTTTTATCAAGACTGTAGTAGGTATAATAGCATTACAAAGAACAAATTAAGGAAAAAAATTATATTTATTTCGAGTTACATTTCAAGTTTTTTGATTGGTTCTTTCATAATTTAAAAAACGTAATAAGGTATGGAATATATTACAACAATTGGATCTAACTTTCATGTCGCAAAAGTTCTTGAATAAACATTTCAATTATAGCTTTCTCGAGATTAACACGTTTAATTCTTAGTACAATATCGTCATTCGGAGTAAGTGTTGTTGGTATGGGTTGGGTTGGCGGAATGACTTTTTCTTTCTCCCACTCTTCTTGAGGGACATCTCTGTACTTTCTGTTTGGTGGTATGTCTTTAGTCAATGGGTTTTGGATGAATATAGGCATGTTATTTGTTGGTAATCCTTGAAGTAATGGACAGTCTGCCTTGAATTTCTGATGCTCTTCGAAAACATTATCGTTAGGTTCCCATCCACGTAGCGTTAAGTCACAAAAATGGCATTTAACAGCGTCGGTCCCAGAACTTAAATAGTAAAACCCATGACGGGCTAGTTCTGACGGTTTTACAAACGTACTCGTAAATGCACCAAACGTTTCTAGACGGGTAATTTCTCGATTCATTTTATCCTGGCGGTGTCTAACAATCTAATGAGGTCCGTACCAAATCAGACGCTATTTATACCCCAAATAAGGGGATGAAAGGTTAGATTAAAATGGACGCTGTTACTAAGCAGACGTTAATTCGCGAAGCTCTTTCAAAGCCAGGGAAAAAACTGGCAGTTACTTTCATCCTAGTAACTGTATTTCTAGTTGAATTTGCATTTTGGTATTTTAAAAATATTACTTTAATTTCGGGTAACGCAACAAAGACATAACATGTTTTGACTTGTCAGGATAATGCCTTCGGGGCAAACACCTGGAATCAATTAAATGTTTCGTGGTAGGAAGAGACACCAACTAACAAAGCAATAAATCCGAAAATAGATTCCATTCATAACAATACAACTGATTCGACCATACCCCTAAACCCATTAAAACACGTCTTTATAGTAAAAATAAAAACGGATGAGTATAAATTCTTTTGTTCAAGTTCTGTCCCTTTTTATGGCCATAGACCAGTCTGAACGATGTTACGTATAAATAAAAAGCCGATGGAATGTCTCAACACGTTGGTGTGAGTCATAAATCACTCAGATTCCATTGACAACAATACAAATGGTGAACCCTCGCCCCCCTTTTAAGGTCCTATTGGGTGGCCAATAAAGGGCAATAAAAAAAAAGCATCAGTCAATATACCCTAAGGCTAATTATGAACCCCGCACTCAAGAAAATCTCGCAATAAAGATCATTCAGTCCTCAGCTTTTAAACCGCAAAGACATCTCGTAAGAATGTCCACCAAAGTAGGAGCTTACCGCGTGAACGCCCGTGTTAGACTAAGTAATGAATGTTATGCCGTGTTCGGGGTCAATGGATTCGAGCCAAGCCTACTTTTGACAAAGAAGGACGGGACTATTCTCGCAATCTCGGAAGACGTTTTGACGGAATTTATGGAGGAGTGGACGGAGATATATTCAGCTATAGAAAGTGGCGACTGGGGTAATTATCGTTACTTGAACTTGAAAATAAAAATAACCGTTATGGAGGGGAATATAGTATTCGACGATGGTAGCGTATTCACTCTAACAAAGGCCGAGGCAGGGAAACTGAACGAGAAATTTAGTTTTATGAGATTTCACTTCAAGCTTTTAAACGATCAAGCCGAAGTTATTAAATGCATGTACGAAGCTATTGTAAAACGCATGAATGATATATATCAAAAATATTATGTAAGTCGCGGTACTATGTCTCACAGTGATTACGACCGTGTAAAAAATTTCCTAGCGGCGTGTATAGTTCCTTCGAGCATTTTCGAAGATTTTTGTAACTTGGTTCGTGACAAAAACTTGACGCGTAAACTACAATTATATAATTTATTCTACATTTGCTTAAATAACGACGCGTACATTCGCGAATTAATTGGAATTGATTGTGTTCATTAAACGTTTTTGACTAAAATTCTGATTCATCATTATAATAAGCCTAGAATAACCTAGCATAAGCCTATCTTTCAGGATCTACAATACCATAAGCCTAGCATAAGCCTATCCCTACAGGTATCATCCAAGTGACGTCATCAAAAATTAGACGTGACGTCATCAAGAAAACCACCACCAGGTGGCTCAACAATTCAAATTTCCCGCCAAAACCATCACGTGACGTCATCAATTTCCCCCCTCTCCTCCCCCAAAACCATCACGTGACGTCATCAATTCCCCCCATCTCCCCCCCCCCCCAACCCCGAGGGTGGCTTTATAAACCCAAAAATTTTACCCCCCCCCCTTGAAAGGGGGGAAAGAAGGGGGGTAAAATTTTTGGGTTTGTAAGGCTACCCTTACTCTCTGAGAGGATAAAATAAAAATCATCACATAGTAGAGAAATTGATAGTAGAGAAATCCTTCAAATTCTCTACTATGTGATGATTTTTATTTTTTATAAAAAAAACTATTATAGTTGGAGACTTTAAATTTTACAGGATAATATCAAACCTTTCAATACACGTCTCATTAAACATTCAAGAGATTTGAACCAGTAGATGCACTAATATTGTCAAAAACGTTAAAAAAACTGGTCCCCTCCCATAGACGCCCATGTTAAAACCAGACGGGTTTGAAAGTTTAGACCGAACCTATGTGAAGCGCCGTATTCGCGAATTAACATGTAAAAAAAATCGTTTGGACGGGCTTCTAGAGCGCGTGCAGCCAGCGTGCGTGATCAAGTGGGCTATGAAATTACTGACGATTAAAATAATTAATATCAGTTATATTTATTTAATTATTTAGGATAAACTTCTTTCTATGTTAAGTGAGAGTTTATATAGAACGAGTAATGAAGATTGCATCTGAATCGAAACACTACACCATAGAGATACATAGAGTCACTGTTGAATTCCCGCAATTGAGGCCGATTGTTGCTGACGTCACAGCATTTATGTATTTTACGTCATATGGGGAAAAAAAGGCCATGCGACACTCTGCGGCGGCGGCGGTAACTAAAATATATTTTTTTAATTTAATGCTGGAATATGATTGGTTAACTTATTTAGGTCATGCGCACCAGCGTCACGAACGAAAAATGCCGAGAGTGTAAAAATAATACAGTTTAATTATACGGTAGGGCATTATTATTTACTTTTTCAAGTAAATTAAATTATTAATGTTCAAGATAAAAGAAAATAAATGGTAAGCAACTTTAATAGTTTTTCTCCTTAAAGAGGGAGAGAAATATATAATTTATTATAAAGCAAAATCATCTCTTTTCGAGTTAGGGCTACTGCCCTTGTCAAAGGCTTAATACTTGGTAAATTGGTAAGGTAGGTTTTTCCTTAGTGTTTCTCTATTAATTTCGTTGTAAATGTTTTTAGTGGTTTTTGTGTTGACGAAAAGTAAAATAAATCGTATCAATTCGTTTTATCAAAGCTTTGAGATGATACTATCATGCTGGGAGCCTAGTAACATCATCAACACGATGGCAGCATCGATAAATCAGTATCAATGAGCTACTCCGATACACTGATACCCTCAGAATTCCCATTTCAATTAATATTAACAAAGGTGGTCTTTTTATATATATCTTAAAGGTATTTACTTCTTGGCAACAACAATTTCGTGGTTAAAGGAAGAAAATTATCTGGGATTTGTAAAGACGTTATTCGGAGATATTGGGTCATGATTGCAATTTAACGTGTCTCTGTGTTAAATTTTTAAACTCTTTATTCAATCGTTATGTACACTTTTCAACTGGATTCATTAAATCTTTTAATTAAAAAACAAAGTTATTGTGTCATCATTAACATCTTGCGTCAATCTCACTATCGTTAGCCTTGATAAAGTGGTCTTAATTTTCCAGATTGTGACGTTCTTCAAAGTTTGTTGTTTTTACTAGTAGTGTTGTGTTTTCTTATTGATTTGTTTACCGAATATCTACATTTTAATAAACCTATTATAGGAATGAGTTAAAGAGTATTTAGGCTTACCAAAGTTGTTTTAAGAGTATTAGTTGATTATTCACGATGAGCACTACTCTATCAGAATATTCTTTGTGATTAAATGACTGAGTCCATAGGTTCTTGTCCGAAGCAGCATGACAGCTAGTCATTTAACATATATTATCCGAGTATTTATCAAAATAAGTATTTTTATCTAGTATTTATACAACTAATTACTTGGTAATTGTCTGGATTGGTAAAAATTGTATATTGAGTATATTCGTATAGGTGATAAAGGTACTCAATATTTGTTTCTATCTAAACATTTGTGTCAAGTTTTATATTGTTTCTTTAACATTTGGCCAATGAAAATTCACCATTTAATTTATTTTATCATACTAATTTTACATACGTATGTAAGCTTTTGTGTGTGTTCGTTTTTATTGCAACCCGTTAACTTAACTCTCGTATTATTCACTTTTACTATTCGGTCTACACAAGTCTCAAGTAGACTTTCTGTGCCAATGCAAAACAAGTAAATAACCACAAACAGGCTTGCCTCTCTGGTTTATGGTAGGCCTCACATAGTTATTGTTCCAATTAAAAATTACACAAATCCAATATGAATACCACTTACCAGGTACTAAGTTCAACAGCTTTATGATACCGAGTCATTCACAGTATAGTCCTTTCTTTAAAAGTAGTAATAAGAGTAAAATATCGATACCTGGGATATGAAATTAGCCCTCAGGCTTCTAAGTACGAGTCGAAATAAATAAATTATATAATTATTTTATGTATATCACATAAATTAAGAAACCTCATGCTCGCAAAGTTTAATTATTTATGAATCTACTTCACCTGTCTGGTATATGCCAAATTCCGGCTTTTATTTAATTGAAATTTACATAAATAAATAGCAAATGCATTTATATCTTAATAAAACCTAACTTCCTTAATATAATTTGTCTATTTTTATGCCTTCTCTTTTAAAAATACAGAAAATGCAACATAAATAAATAGCAATTAAATGCTTTTTTATCTTAATAGAACCTAACTTTCTTAACATAATTTGTCTATTTTTATGCCATCTCTTTTAAAAATACAGAAAATGCAACATAAATTTACCGCCTTTTTGGAATTATTTTGATTTTTAGTTTCTCCGTCCGCCGCTATTGGCCGGTAGGTAAGTGCGCTAAAATCGAGACCCATTGCTAAGCCTAACAAATTTTAAAAAATTTAATTTTCATTGAAAAAATTGTTTGAAAAATCAGAAAAAAATTTGAGGCTTCATATTTAATTGAAACGAACCAGGAAAAAATAAAACATGGCACTAAGATTTTCAGCTGAGAGTCTCCCTTTAATATAAAGCGAGTAGGATGAAAATATCTCTTACAAAACAATAACATTTTCTTTTTGCAGAATATTAAATGGAAATATTTTTCGGCAATACGATTCTTTTAGCAGTTGTGTAGCTATAAAGCTCTGTTTCATCTTAATATTCCAAGAACATCTTTCGATATTAACATTTCAAATTTGGTGTTTACTCTTTAATTCAGCTTTACTACATTTATATATAGTGTAAACGCATTTTTTATATTCATTAGACAATATGGATGTTAATTCTTCAACTCTCCACAAGTGTTGAAACTATTGGGTCTGTGAAATAAGATACCCTAGATTTAAACTAGAATTGACCTTGTTTCGTGTCCTCTTATAGGAGGTGTTAACGGTTCAGAGTGAGCCGAAAGTTAAATACACACTTAAATGATAGATATTAGGTCTTTATTAGAATAACAAGAATGTGTTAAACGCTTATGCCTTTACAAAAGACCTTGGCAATATTTCGCCAATTTGAACTACGTATTTCCGGTTTTTCTCATTGGCTGGTGGACCTGTCTTTAGAAAGTAAATTCGTCTCGGCTAGGAGAGGTTTTTTTGGTTTCCCAACTTGTATAGAAGATACGAGCAATTAAGATTTGTCAATGAACACTACGCGAGAGGCTTTCCCGCGGAGAAGTCTAACTTGCAATTTCGGAATCTTAATTCGAAATTGCTAATTGAATTAATCTGCTATATCTATTAATATTGTTGATAGAAACATGGTTCTAATTGGTATAATTTTATACGCTCTTTCGATTGAAAAATAAATATTTTAGCCCAGTGTGTAACTTTAAGATACGAGATTCCGTAATGTTGTAAAAGATATTTATTTTTGAAGATTTTGTGATTTCTTAATAACATTTTGTCCTTGGGATCAAATATTTCAAATTTTCGATTTTAAAGTGTTAGTGACATAATTTTCGTCATCCTCAAACTTAATATGCGAAAAAAATCCTTGAAAAATCTAGTTTATTATGATATGTTTACTTTTTTATTTGGTTTCGTAGCAATTTATTAAATTGCAATCAAAGTTTTGTGTTTGGAAAAGGCCTAGTTGAGATTTTCTTTCGTTTGATGACGTAGTAAGGAGAAATTTTCACTCTAGATGTCGCTCACGTGACGCGCCTGTTAGTGTCGCCGCGCCGCGATAACCTAATTTATTCAGATTCGCGCGCGCGCCGCATTAGTAGACTCGGGAGTCTCGCGCTTGGCTTTTCCGCGAGATGCCGTGAGTGACGTATCAAGGAGAAAAACCCGCCAAAAATCATCTCCGCAAATTTGCCTTTGTCCCCCAAATTTCAAGTTTTCAAAGTGTTTTTTCTGTGTTTTCCCTCATAATTAAATATTATTCAAGCATATTTTTGGAATCAGAAGAGTTTAAACTCTCAAAAAAGTAAGGTTTTCTTTAGATTTGAGATCATTTTTAAATCACGTCGCTATTCCTTTAAGTAATTGACTTTTAAACATTTTCTATTGTTTATCATTCCCACCACAGAAAGACGAAGTCTTCGAAGCGTGCTTTTGTAGCAATATTTTATATTTTTTTGTGTTGCAGATACGAATCTAAGGAAACAGTGTTATCAAACGGCATCATATCCGAAGTCATAATTTTAAGAGCCGATCGACGGGTCTCGGCCCTTAACTCTTGTTCCTCAACCAACTCTTTCGGACAAGATGAAACTAACATTCAGCTAATTATTCAAGGTAATTAAACTTGTCGGTAATTCTACCTATTGGTGCCAACTACCCATATCTGCAGGTGGTGACTCACAGCAAATGGCACCATCCGTCACCACCTGATCAAACCTCATAAACTTCTCTAGTTTATGGCAGAACAAAACCTGATTCGCTTGCCAGGGACCCTTTGAAAATAGATAAATATAGATTTACCTATAACTTGGATTTCTTGCAATTTTATTTGAAATTAGGACAGAGATGTCCCATTTTAAGCCAAATTAGGACAGTATTCTAGCTTTTCAGACCGTCTTTTTCTGGAAACCTATAGGCCCAACCAACAAATAAACAAGTTGGCTTGGCCTCGTCTCCATCACGTAACTAACGAAATTGACTGTAGTACCATCTGTCGTTGAGCGACGAAAATAAATCGCTTATTTTTCGGATTGGATTAGAGTCTGACTCTTGGGGTAAAACAGGTTCTGCGCATGGCAAAATCAAGCCAATCGGGTTATCCCTTTCTCGCCTCAAAACCCGTGAACGAGATCTGAGCCGTTATAAAAGTTTAAAAGATTTGTTGGTTGGGTCTATTGGTCGAACTCGGAGAAGTGCAAAAATTGGTGCAATCTTTTCAAAATAGTTGAAACCACGTGTATTGGCTTTCCTGCTCATCACTTTATTAATTTATTTGACATTTTAATCTCCAATTTTCTAACAAGTGTTCCTGATCCTTAGTAAACTTTATTTGACGTTCTTAGTTTCAGAGGCACCGGACCCACCTCAGGATCTGAAAGTGAGCGAGTACGCCAGTAGAACTTTTCGCTTGCATTGGGTGCCTCGTGATTGGATGGTTCCGAACAGGGAACAAATATCGTCCACCTTCCTCAATACGTAAAACCATTAAGCGTGTTTTGCGCGGTCTACATAAAGTGAACCATAATTGTGCGCGATTTACAAACAATAGAGGTGCTCAGTAAACCAGCCTATAGGCACTTCGCCCTAGGATCGCTTACGTACTAGAAGTTTTGTTATATCCCGAGTGATTTTGTAAACTCTAATTTGTTAACTGATTAACGCAGCATGAATAAATGAATACAATTTTTAATGACAACATGTTTTATTCTCAATAGTATCCCGTACAAAAATTTAGGGCTGCAAATTAGTGATGTTCTGAGTAGTACAATTGCACTTTTTCGGTATATTTTGAAGTCTTCAGTACCAAAAGTACATTTAAATTTTTGAGAGTACATTTTAAAATTCTATTTTTTAACATTAGTGTCTATGGGACGAAAATTACACCGCTAGGTAGCGTCAAAAGCCTTTCATGGTGGGAAACGCAAATTTTCCTACCCCAAGAAGGGATAGTACGTTTTTAGCCACATCGTACTATACGATGAGGCTCTTAGTTTGACTTGCCCTGTTGTCATTCTCATAGTAGTAGTAGTAGTAGTAGTAGTAGTAGTAGTAGTAGTGCCATAGTCCTGCCTTTGGCAGTATCGTTCGTCATTTTTGAACGTCGAGAGAAAATATTTTTCATTTTAGTTAACGTTACAGTTCACAGGTGGAGTTTTAAACTTGATACAGGGAAGAAATTATACTTTGTAAATTTTCTTCCTCCACGGAGAATCGAACCGCGGACCTATAATTATAATGAATACATGGTATTCATTATAATTATTTTCCAGTATATAAAAATTTTGTTTTTCACGTTTAAAGCTAATAGTTGCATATTTTTTAAAGGGTTTCATTCATAACTTTATAAGGAAAATTATTTAGGACACCAGAAAGGCTTTTGAGAATAATTAGTGATAGCTTCCTAACTGGCAAAAAATAGACCTTAACAGGGAAAAGCTATGAATAACTATAATTAATTTTAACTGAATCTAAAATGTAAGTTTCACTATGAATGCATGAGATGGATTAAAAAATGTTCAAAGACAGTCATACGTGAAGGTTGGATTTAAAAAGTGTGAAAAGTTCAACATTAACGTTAGAGCACCAATAATCATTTTGTTAATCTCTCAAGTGAATAATTCAATGATGAAAAAATATTTATACACATTTAATTCTAGTACTGTAAAATTGAGAATATATAATAGCCAGAAAAATAGTAAACATGGGTTTTAATGTTAAATTATTTTAGGTATAAAAAAGGGAAGGGGGAGTTTGTTAAAATACTGCTAATATACTTAAAGATGCTTTTTAAAAAGGGTAGTGATTTGTTGGTGTAGAATCTGCAGTTTAGCTCAGGGAGTTAATGAAGCGCCTTGTATTTCGTTAGTGACATCTTCAATCCAGTTGATTTATTTTTTTTCTATATTTAATACTATTGAACTAAGATGGCGTTAGTGGTTAATGTCATTAATTGGTAGCTTTTTTTACTGGTTCCATCGCGCTTGGTTTTGTTTTATTGATGTAGAGTCTGCAGTTTAGTTCACAGTTAATGAGGAGCCTTGTGTTTCACTATTGAACTAAGATGGCGTTAGTGGTTAATGTCATTAATCGGTAGCTTTTTTACTAGCTCCACCGCGCGTGTTTTTGTTTTGTTAATGTAGAATCTGCAATTTAGTTCAGAGATTTAATGATGTGCCTTGTGTTTGGTAGCGACATCTTCAGTCCATTTTATTTTTTTTTTATATTTATTACTTTTGAACTCAGATAGCATTACTGCTTAACGTCATTAATTGACAGCTTTATTTTACTAATTCCACCGAACTTGTTTTGTTTGGCAAACGTCCGTAAAATAACGTTCATAATGATGGTATATTACCTTTAAGGCGTTTTGATGGAAATTGAAATTGAAGTCCAAGGTGATTATGCGGTTAATCACAGTTGGGTTTTTTATAGTTACGAGTGAAGTACTAGAGGTTTAATCGGGTGGTGAAGGAGGGGGGATTTGGGGTATTTCACCAGCCGCGGACACGGGGTAGTCAGTTCCTGTAGGGTAGGCATGCTGACAAGTCCCTTATTCCCTCAAAACTTTGTCGCCCAGAAGCTTGGCTTACAGGAGTGCGCCCAAACTCCCAACATAGTAAAGTACATAATTTTAGTAACAAACCATTGCTGTTCTAAATTTTAATAACGTCGAAGCAACTTTTGTTCAAAAAAGTTTTTTTAGTGAATTCATATCTGTTATGAACTTCTATTGTGTTGATGAACTTGAAGGCAAGGCTTGCCAAGCCGTTATATAATTATGCAGGGAAACCAAATAATTGACATGTATTGTTTGGCCTTGATACAGCTTGACGTTCTATAGACACTCGCTCAACCAATACGAAGGTTATTTCTTTGAATATCTTTGCTGTTTTTAATCCAAAGTCGCTCTCATTCTTTGAACACGCCAGTCTAAAGTGTCTGTTATTTCGGCATAGAAGTTGAATATTTATATTTCTTGATCTGTCTATCGAAGTCTTGTGGTGTTGTTTTTTATAATGATGATGATCATATTTTTTAGCTGTGTAGTTTTAACCTTTTATTATACTGGTAAAGGCTATGATGAATTATCTTCCTGTTGAAGCTTAGCAGCTGGCACGTGTTGATACAATACGCTTGTAGTTGTACGAAAATAGTCTTTAAATTGCATGTTTCAAAGTTGAAAATATGCATTGCTCGTAGCATTTATGTCGAAATAATTTTGTTCTTCGTTATATTAGTTATGTAAAGGGGCGGAGGGGGAGGAGGCGAAAGAAAACTTTACCATTTACTGGCTATTATATGTTCATTTAAATATGAGATTTTGAGGGTCAATTTTTTTAAATTTTATCAGGTAACTCTTAGCTTTAAGTTTGGAAACAGTGCTGCTAGAACATGACAATTATTGTTTTGCGCGGGGGTTACCAAATGAAAAGGTTATTAAATTTTGAAGAAAAAAAAGCTATTCCAGAAGGCTTTGCAAATTCTACCCCTGTTGGTTTTACTCAATGCCACCCGTCACTCAGATTACTCCAGCTGGTGAGAAACACAAAGAGAATATGCAAAACTTCCTGGAATATTAATTGTAAAAGAAATGTTTTAGTTATTTTATTTACAAGGGTAATGTAATATATATATATATATATATATATCATATATATATATATGAACAAATTAATAAGTTCATATGGCTATTAAATAGTTTAAAAATCAATTTTTGTAAGTGGTATTAGAATGGGTCATCATTAATAAGTTATGCAAAGAAAAGGTTATATTAATAAATAATATTTAAACACAAAATCTTCGCTACAGGGGGTTGAAATTAAAACAGTATAATATTAGATTAAATTAATTTAGTTCATAAAATCTCGTGAATTTTTTTGAACGATTTGAAATTGTTAATACAAAAAAATTTATAAGCGTCTTAATGTAAAAAAAAATATAACGCGCTTAAAAGAGAAAAAATGGTAGTTGCGAAACTGATATTTAGAGAACTCTTCGAATATATTAATTTTAATGAATATTTATTTAAAATTTTAATACGAGTGTCTTAATCTCAGGTTAAAAAATCTGTTCAATGTTAACTAATAGGATGCGTTTGTGTCAAGAGTTTCACCAGCTTATTAAAGATTTAATTTTAATCACATGGCATTACCAACAGGGGCTACGTTTTTAACTTGTTTTTACATGAAATACCATTGGGGCAAGAATAATACAGCATCAAAATTATTTCATTAGAAAATTCTAAAGTTAATGCAACAATCGTCATCCTTTTTCGTAACAATAACATGGCCCTACAATCCTCCCTACAGTTAATATAGTCTGGGCAACTTCAAAATTAATCTCGAACCATTGTAAACCTTTAACTTGCTCGAGGATTAACAATTTTACCCAATCATAAATTACTTTAAAGGGAATATGAAACTATTAGTATATCCTTGACAGATATGATGCTCCTTTCTGGTACTAATATTGAAATTTTACTCTTTACCCGGGGTAAATTTGATATGGATTCTTCAAGCACGTTAGATCCTTTAATGTGTCTGGACTCTTTCCAAGAGCAGAACAGTCACGTCAGTCAAGTTACTGACGAATCTCTCCCTTTTTCTGATCATTGCATCACTGACCTCGTACCAGCTGTTGTCTTTTCTCACAAAGTTCACATAATGTCCCTCGGCTAACGATTGACCTTTATGAATAATCACCCCTTTAGTTTTAAAAAGCATCTTGCTCAAAGTGACATTTTGATTTTCAAAACTTGATATTTTGGTGGAAATCTTAACTGGACGACCATCTTTGTAATCGCCACGGAGAAGACACAAAAATACGTACTTCCCGCTGGATATCAATACATCACGCTCTTGTATTTTTGGGTTGTTACAAAATACGCATGGCACCTCTGTTAATCCCATCCTTTTTTCTAGAGATTTCCAATCAATTTTATCTCGGTTTTCTAGTGGAAGATTGAAAATGTTGCTTTCAACAACATTCTCCGAATTTTGTTCAACTTGACATTTGGGGCATTTGGTAACGTTTCGCGACTTTGACCAAAAAAGATCTTTTAGAGCCTTAGAGTAATAGGCTTCCATTTCTTGGCTTAGTGTCGTCAAGAGCACCATCAAAAATTCACTGGCGTCTTGTTGATCGTTTTGCGTAAAATGATTTCTCAGTTCCAACCCTTTACGACTGAAACTTCCTTGAGAACTCTCGATGTCGTTTATCGTGTTATGAAGGCACCGTAAAACTGGTTTTTCAACGAACGATCCATTGTAAGACTTAACCAATTCTCTTAATTCCGGCACTAATAAAAGCAGTTGCAAAACGCTATTAGAATAGCACGTTACTTGATCATCGTTAGCTAAACCCTTCAAGGGAAAACTATCCAAACTCTGCTGGGCTTTCCTTTTCTTCTTCGGTGTTTCTTCACATCTCTCTTCCTCGCCTTCTAAAAGGCTTTTAGATAGTGTAGGCGCACTTCTTTTCCCACCGCGCCTTTCTTTCGACTCCGTTATTTCCAAAACAGGCAGTTCTGGCCTATATTTTTTGCGAAGCCTGTTATACTCCATTATGGCTCGTCCATCCGCCTTAATTTTAGTCGGATCGAACTGCACACTGAGAAATTAATGTCAAAGAAACAATAGTTTTCACCATGTTTTTGATTGTTTAATGCTGTTATCCAGAAAAACCTCTAACAAGCCTTAATATATACAGGTAGTCGCTGTTTTTTGAAATTACATTACCTTAATTTTAAATATACAGCAAAACATTGTTTTTTTACGTTAACGGCTGTGGAAAAAACAGCTAATTTTTATTTCTCAAACGGAAGTGCAAGATATGTTATTATTAATAGAACGTTGCTGTTTTCCGGGAAAAACGTATTCTGCCGTGAAGAATACAGTAGTGTATAATTAAAAACACAGATAGTTACACTATTAAGTATAAATTTAACGTATATTTTACTGTATAATCTAGCGTAAATTAAAGTTTTGCATACTATAATTTGAACATTAAGTACTTTGCTTCAAACCTTGGAGCACTTTATTTTAAACCTTGAAGCGCTTTAATTTAAACCTTGAAGCAATATAACCTAATCTTACCTAACCATGCTAAGCCTTTTGGAAAAGGTCCGCGTTTATTATGAAAGGACCGATATGAAAATAAAAATATTTTGGTAAGTCAGTGAATTGCTAATTTTAAAACCAATTTTTAACTTTGCAATTTCTCTTCTTCATTATAATTTCAACCTACTTATTTCTAAAATTGACAGAAAATGTACAAAACGTGTTAGGCGACATTCTTAAAAGCGTTAGGCGTAGTGTTCGTACGGGGTAAAAATTTATTCGGGGTCGGGGTCGGGGTCGGGTGAAGCTTATCCCCGAAAAAAACAAGTCGGGGTCGGGGTAACACATCGCATGCTGAAATATTTTGGAAAAATGATAAAAAAAAACGTTAAATTTCTGGGTGTTAGGAAAGAAGCTTTATTAATATACAAATTCGAACTCAGTCTCAGAGAGACTCATCACTCATATTATCAGTCTCCGGCTCTGTCGGGGTCGTTGGCAGTGGCAAAACCCATGGGGTATCAAGAACAATGGAATTGACTTTGGCATGTTCGTATTCCTTAACAACTGCTTCGATTTCATAATTCATAGCAATCTGATTCGCACTTAGCTAGTGACTTTTAGCTAGTAGGCAAGAAACTGTAAAAAAGCCCAATAAATTCCGACTTTCCGAGCTACGCAGCTACGATTCCCACGAAAGACCACTACCTTTACAAAAGACGGGGGAGGGCCGCCGATCCACGAGAGGGAGGATGGTGAACTTTGGAATTTTGGTGACTGTTTTTACTGTATTTTGCTTGTTGTTAGTTACCCCCTTGCCCTTTTTTTTCATAAAGGAGAAGCGGAGCACTTATTTGAGACGAATGAGATGATTGTTTTTGGCGCAGGACAAATAATAATTTGCTAAAAATAACCTAACCAAAATCTAACCCCGAAAAAAACCCCAACTACATTTTACATGTTAGGCACCGGGGTCGGGGTCGGGGGAAAAAGTCGGGGATCCCCGGTTTTCGGGGTCGGGGTCGGGGTCCCCGTACGAACACTAGTTAGGCGACATTCTTAAAAGCGTTATGCGACACTCTTGGAGTGGCGTCGCTAGGCCTTTTATGGGGCTATAGCGCCCCCAAATTTCAAAGTTAGCCCCTTCAAAAAAATCCATACACTAACTTCTAAATCGTCGACTTTAGTTACAGTTAGAGAAATTTCCGCTTCAAAAACCTCGTTAGTGTCAAACTGTTCCAAGTTCTCGCACTTCCATGGATTTTCTTTTTTTAAATATGGTAGAGTAGGTTAGGTCAAACGCGTTTCTGGTGCTCGAAAAACTCTTCGTGAAAAGAGATTATTAAATTTAACGAATACGTCTGTATCTACTGCCGGGATATTAGGGCATCCAAAACCAATTTAATACCCGATGCATTTATACTAATTTATAACTTTCTGCCTTTTTCAGAAGTTATTAAGTCGGTGAAAATGACCAACTTACCAAGCAGTTACAAGCTGAATTTTAAGTTGATCAAGTGGCCAACTTTTTGTGTAGTTTCACATTAATGCGAGAACTACCCTTGCTTGTTAGAACTGTTCTCTCAAGGTTGAACCTTGCTAAGCATATAGAGCCATTTGCTGACAAATCAACCACTCAGGAAGGTGTCATGCGACACTAAGAAAGCGTTATTTAAACTCGGAAAGGTGTTATGCTGCAGCTGCACCCTTTAAGGAATTGCACAACACTCATAAGGGAGTAAAAATTAACTTTTATTTCGATATAAGAGTTAAAAAGGTGTTAAACTGAACCTCTGTTGCACCATTTTATTCTTATCTTTGACACTAATTGCTCAAATAAGTGTTATTAAACCCTTTCTGGGGTGTAAATGAACACCTGTAATGGTGTCAAATTTGGACCCATATAAACTACTTTTAAAGGTGTTAAAGCACACCGCTTTTTCTAAGAGTGTATAACAGCAACCAGTATAAATCTGCCCTAATGGACAGTATGTTAAAAACAGCTAGTCGTCTTATATAAATGACAAGTTGCATCTTAACCAACAGAGCTTAATGTTTTTAATAAAGGTTTGAGTGCTTTTAGTTTAACAACAAAGAGCGTCTTTATCAAAATAAGCTCCGGGATTTAAAACTGTTCTAAGAGCTGTTATATTTACAGCAACCCTATATTTTTAGTGTACTATAAGCGGTTTGAAACAGCATGATGTGTTTTTATTTTCACAGCAAACCATCTTTTAATCCACAGTGCTTAGTGAGTTTAAAACCACATATTTTGCTGTTAGTTTTACAGCAGCAAACATTTTATGAAACTGTAATTTATTGGTAGTAAAACAGCATATAGTGCTTGTTTTTCATTGACCCCTACAATATAATCAACGGTTAAGACTGTCTTTAAAACAACCTCTGAAGCGGCTATTTTAAAAGCTAAGAACGACCCTGAATACACGAACAATTAATACTTAAAACTGTTAGTTCCACTGTTTAGAAAAACAGTATTGTTGACGGTATTAAAAACAGGGAGGATGTGCAATTAAATTAGCATCATCTTGATGGCATACGCCATTGCCATTACCATAGTGTTTATTTTACAGCATTTTTATTCTGTGTGTGTAATAGATGGAGTCCGGCTAAGGTCGTCACTCTCGACGTACGCCATACCCGTTCCAAATAAATTTGGACCCAAATCCACAATGGCGCATTTTAAACTCATTCCTTGGCTTTTGTGTATCGTAATAGCGTACGCCAGGATGACGGGAAACTGCGAGCGCTTAACGTAAATGTTTGCCATGAGCAAAAATTTGACGCAAATTTTCTCAACTAAAAAGTCAGTGTTAGCGTCGTCGTTATTCGGTTCGCGATCTACTCTGAGAAAAATACCAATAACGTTTCCTTGTTCGTCCTTCTTAAATCCAGTTATGAAACCCATCGTACCATTTACAACGCCTTCTTCAAAACTGATATTCCTTCTGACCATTATGTGGCAGCCAACGCACAGAAATAATTTGCTCTCCAAACCACCCGTTTTGGACGGTTCGTTTTCTAGCCTTTGCAGTCTCCTGAGAATGTTTTTATTCATTTTTTTGCCGTAGTCAGCGAGTCTATCCTGGCAAGGAATGACTTCAACTTTCTCGCCGTTTTTTCGCAGCATTTCACAGTTGAATTTTTCGCACATGGCTAATTTAGGCATCAAACAAATTGGGTGAAACCCTTCATTGGACAGCTTAATGAAAAGGTCCATAGCCACCTCGATGTGTTGTCCGTCAGCAACCAATCTACTTTTTAAGATTGCAACATCAGCTTCGGAAATATTTCCAATTCTAACTCTGCTTAAAATGTCGCTGTAACTTTGGTCGTTGGCTTGTCTAACATTTTGCGTTAGTTCATCGTATTTAAAAAACTTCCAAAGATCACTTCCTCCGATGCAATTGAATCTAAGTCTGGCTTCTTCGGAAGTGATTTTGATGAACGCGGGATTCCCTTGAACCAGAAGTAAATAGGGGGAAGTACGTTTCTCCAGCTTTAGCCAGTGTAAGGCGTCCCTTTATTGTAAAATCACGCTTTGCGGCCCAAAATTTGAATTCATCCAATCAGAGTGAGGCAACTTTTCCAGGGAAAATTTCTTTCATTCGCCACCACTCGGTCATATAGTTAACTAAAATCGTTCAACTGGAAATTAGCATAGGCCTACAAAATTTGAAATAGTTTTTCGAAATCGCCGTTTTCTTTAAGGTTCTGGAACATATTTTTCCTATTTCATATAATGAGACCGACTTGAATTCCTCTTTAGCCTTTTCTATAATTCAGGCTAGTTGTTAAGCTTAGGCAGAGGCTTAAGTTCATTTTAAAATTTTACGCATCTGATTCTAATCACAAATAAATTAATATAACCAGTAAATATTTAGCTTTATTGTTCTATTTTTTATATAGAAAACCTTCAGTTATTACTATTTTCTTCTGGTTATTATTAAAAACTTACGAGAACAGGATATCAGGCCGAATAAAATTATACGCTGTTACCAGGGCCAGGCAGGGCCCGGCGGCCAGCTACGGAATACGGAGCCGACCTGACTCTTGAGTTGAATATGCTAGAATGAACAGGAGCAGACGAAAAGAAAATAGTTTCGGGGAAGTGTATTCATCCGCGAGTTCCCGCCAAAAACGCGGTAGCGGAAAGGCGCGAAAAAACCATAACTCGACGCCTCTCGAAATCCCCTTTGATACGTACTTCCCCCTATTTACTTCTGCTTGAACTGGAGGCAATTGGAAAAAGTCTCCCAAAACAAGAATAAATACAACTCCACCAAATGGTTGGTTCATTTCCCAAAATTCGTTGAGCCTCAAGTGAACATGAGTCAGTAACACCGACGAGACCATGGAAATTTCATCAATAATTAACAGTTTTAAATTTCCCAAAGTTTCTTTCATAATGCTCATATTGTCAGAACTTAGGGAATGGTATTCGGCAATACGCCCATGATCTACCGGTAACATTAGTAATCTGTGTAATGTTACGCCATTAACATTCAACGCTGCCAAACCCGTTGGCGCGGCAATTGCCACGCTAGCAGGATTTTGAAAGCGTCGCCTTACGGCGTTGGCGAGAGTGTCGATAAGAAACGATTTGCCAGTGCCACCAGGTCCCGACACAAAAAGGCACTTGTTTCCAGATTTTTCCCCCTCTTGGGAGAAGTGATCCATGATGTGATCATATATTCGCCTTTGATCCGAGTTTAGTAACGCCACATTGTCAACATCAGTCTCGAAATTCATTTCCATGGCAGCTTCTACATCAGCCATCGCATTCTCAACTTCAATAACAATTTCCTTCCCTTGCAACGCATTTTCATCGTCGTCACTTTCTGCTTCCGAAATTACGGTTTCTGGCTCTTTCGCCTTTTTAGAAGCCTCGCGTTTCTTTTCAACTTCTTTGGAAACCGAGAGTTTCTCGTGATATTCTCTCATATCTTTTAACACCGAAAGCGAGTTTTCGAAAGCATCCGCGTAAGTTTCAAACTCGCCTAATAGTTCAGTTTCGTCACGCCACGGTTTGAAGAGGATCAGTAGAGCGTGACAATACTTTTCTTTCTCCTCTATCGGGTCGTGAATGTAGTGCTCCACTATGTAGGGCTTAATTCTCTTTCTCATGAAACCCAGATTGTTTTTCAACTCGATTACATTCGCATTTTTCTCGACACCTTCAGAGTGCTTCGCGTAATCGTAAAACTGACCAAATTCCCGCAAACTAAGATTTTCCAAGCTGTCGGGACGATTCGGATACTTGTCGTCGACGAACCCTTTTTGGCAGGTGTCCTTGCTTTCGGGGTCAGTTTCCCTCAAACGAGCGAGTTCCTTGTAACCTTTCAAAATTCTCGATCGGTTTTCTTTCAAGTTAGTGTTTATAAATTTAGTGCTGTCGGACTTGTTGTAAAGATCTTGGCCCAGCACCATATCAAGAGCTTCATAAATTCCTATTTGCTTGCACGTCAAAGATTTCAATCTATAGGCAAATAATTTTTTGGACAAACTTTCATTCCCTAACTCGGCAAAAGTTTGGTCCATGTCAGCTCGGTCTCCCTTTGTCACGTACGCAGTGACATAGTTTGCCACAATTTCCGATTTGTCAGCGACAAATTGCAAATCCATATTGGCTTTGGAAGCCAAAAGAAGCGTGGGATTATAATCATTTATTAACTCTTCGTGCTGTTTTCTCGGCAAGTCGTACAGTCGTTTCTGCACCTTTTTCATCTTACGATGACGAGTAACTGATCTGACGGAATTCATAGTGGCAACGTTTGTTACGTTTCGAGGAAAACCGTAACGACACACTTTTGATCCCTTTTTAGAATTTTTCACCTTCTTATAACAACTGGAGGTGCATTTGTGAGTTTGAAATTTTTTTACCAGCCGGTGCAGCTCCGGACTTACCGATGCGCTTGGCATCGAACACGTGACGTGTTTTTGCACGTAATCCAAAATAGTCTCGGCCGAAGAAGTTCCAATCTTTGGAGCGTCCTTGGCCCACAAAAGCATGTGGTAGTGAGGTAAACCTCGAGATTGGTATTCAACCCGCCAAAAATGATGTTCTATCATGTCAAGAACTGGATTTTGCTTACACAAGACAAAGTTGTTTAACAGCGACCGCACTTTGTTGTGAAAGTGCAAATTGACGCTAAGTGGATCGAAATTCAACAATTCACCCTTACAAAAATCTTCTTAAGAGTTCTAAAGGAATTTCTTTGGAACCCTACGGAGTCCTTGGGATCATTTTCTAAAGGAACTATTTCCAAAGACTTCCTTGGAATTTCCTAAAGAATTCTTGAGATAAATTTCCAAAGAATGTCTTGGGATTATTTTCTAAAGAAATTCTTTAGGTATTCTAGAGATAAATTTCCAAAGAATGTCTTGGGATTATTTTCTAAAGAAATTCTTTAGGTATTCTAGAGATAAATTTCCAAAGAATGTCTTGGGATTATTTTCTAAAGAAATTCTTTAGGTATTCTAGAGATAAATTTCCAAAGAATGTCTTGGGATTAATTTCTAAAGAAATTCTTTAGGAATTCTAGACATAAATTTCCAATGAATGTCTTGGGATCCTTTTATAAAGATATTCTTTAGGAATTCTAGAGATAAATTTCCAAAGAATGTCTTGGGATTATTTTCTAAAGAAATTCTTTAGAAATTCTAGAGATAAATTTCCTAAGAAGGTCTTGGGATTATTTTCGAAAGAAATTCTTTAGGAATTCTAAGGATAAATTTCCAAAGAAGGTCTAGGGAATATTTTCCAACGAAATTCTTTAGAATTCTTGAGATCAATTTCCAAAGAAGGTTTAAGGTTTATTTTCCAAAGTAAGGAATTCTTGAGATAAATTTCCAAAGAAAGTCCATGGTTTATTTCCAAAAGAAATTCGTTAGGAATTATTGAGATAAATGTCCAATGAAGCTCTTGGGTTGGTTTTCCAAAGAAGATCTAGGGTTTAACTTCCAACGAAATTCGTTTGGAATTCAAGAGATTAATTTCCAAAGAAGGTTTATTTTCCAACGAAATTAGTTAAGAATTTTAGAGATGAATTTCAAAGGGCCAGATATATTGCAATTATGCTTTACATATAATTATCTCAAAATATTTTTACCCAAATAGTTTTCCTAGATAGACATTAACTTGATGGTTAAAAAAATTAAAAACGTTTCACGAAGGCTTGTCCCGTAGCTAAGGCTAGGCAAGCGCTGAAATGGAATGTTATATTTACCTATTTTTTTATTATTTTTTTTTTGCCTTCAATAATCCGTGAGGTGTTTATGTAAAGGATAAAATAGGTTAAAAGTAAAATAAGAGTAATTAAAATAGTTATGTTTAGATATACAGGGAATCTAAGCTGTCAGTCGGAATTTTTGCTTAATTCTCTTATGGCATGTTTTATCTTTATTTCGAGCGTAATTAGAGTCCAAAATAAATATTTTTTTAAAAAAACATTGTAGATGAAATTAGGTTAAACGCGTTTCTGATACTCGAAAAACTCTCAGTGAATATACATTATTAAATTTAACAACGACGTCTGTATCTACTGCTTGGCCGTTAAAGCCTCCAAAACCCACTTAGTACCCCATACAATTGCACAAGGTTTAAAACTTTCTGCCGTTTACGGATGTTTTTAAGTCGTTTAAATGTCTGACTTTTAAAGCAATTTCACTCTGCATGCGAGGTATAGTTCAGCATATAAGAACTACACTTCCTGTATTGGGATATGGTTCTGCATGTAAGAACTATCCTCGTTTCAAGTGGCTAAATTAATTTACCCACTTATCTTTATATTTCCCACGAAAATTCCAAAGATATTTCCCAAGAAACTTCCGTAGACATTTCCCAAGAACATTCCAAAGATATTACCCAAGAAAATTCCAAAGATATTTCCCAAGAACATTATTCCAAAGATATTTCCCAAGAACATTATTCCAAAGATATTTCCCAAGAACATTATTCCAAAGATATTTCCCAAGAACATTATTCCAAAGATATTTTCCAAGAAAATTCCAAAGTTATTTCCCAAGAAAATTCCAAAGATATTTCCCAAGAAAATTCCAAAGATATTTCCCAAGAAAATTCCAAAGATATTTCCCAGGAAAATTCCAAAGATATTTCCAAAGTAATTTCCAAAGAAAAAGAGGCCAATATTCCCCAATTTCCTAAAGAACGCCTTAAGGATTTCCAAAGCAATTTCCCAAGGAATTTTCTTAAGAGTTCTTAAGAAGATTTTTGTAAGGGCAGCCACCGTCATCGACTCTACTCCTGGAACGTCTGAATTCACTTTTCTCAAGTGATCGTGCAGTTCCACGTCATCATATTCGGCCGGATTAAAAGTCAAGAGCCAGGTGGGAGGGCCAAATTCCCGAATCATCGCTAGAACGGATCTAAGGACTTTATACCAGTAGTCCTTAGTACCTCGAATATGGCCCAAGAAAGTAGCTAAATTACTCTCAAGTTCTTTATCGCCAGATTCAACCCGACTGAGCAAAGTTCCAACTCCAATTGGCATGGGTTTTTTAACACGAAGAACGTAGTTCAAACTGCGAGAAATCGCTTTCATTTCGCATTCTTGATAAGAATGAAACAAATAGGCGTAATCTCGTCTAAAAATTGGACTTTTGTTCAAAAGACGGGATAAACGATACTCGGTTTCCGTTATTTTTCCAAATGGTCTATCATCGTGCTTGCCAAAGCGACCCCGAGGGAACAAATGAACGAAGCTCATGTATTCCAGTTTTTTGTCCCAAGTGCTAACCGGCTCGGCTTCGACGCGCTTCATTTGGTAAGTACCCAATAAATCCTTCGGTGGTTGGACGATGAATAGAGTAGTGATCGTACAGATCATTGGCTTCGTATTCGGAAAGTTTTCGCAACAAAGCATCGGGCTGCGTTAAAATTGCGTAGGCGTCGTCTGCTGCAAGGTTCAAGTGATTTTCACCCTGCACGCCCATATTTGAAGCGTTTTGGCCAGCTTGCATGTCGTGACCGCTATTCACCGCTTCCATTGGAAGCGCAGCGGGAGCACGTGGCACCGCATCACAGCCATCGTTGATCAGCGCTAGTGGATCTGTAACGCTCAGTAATTCATCGGGAGTCAATGAATTTTCTCCGCCATCAACATTTTGCGTCCCACAAATATAATCCAGATTCATTGCCGAAATATCAATGTCTTTGTAAAAAGGATTAATTTTTTTTAGCACACTGAATGCTTTCAACACTTTTTCGAGGCAAACAACCTGCTGCCAAACTTTTTTGTCCGCAGTGGGAACGCCATTCACCAAGATATGCAGTTCGTGATTTGTGGGCAACGTCTTAGGAATCATCTTCAAATTTTTCTCCACGGGAATTGGAAGATAAATTACTCTTCCCTTTAAAGCTTTAACCGTACCAAACTGCATGTTGGAATTGGTTTTGGTGCCTAACCGCACCACAGTGTGGAACGGCTTCACAAGCTGAATTAAAACTTTCTCAAACATGTTTAAAGAGGTGACATCTGGCGGAGGATTGTCAACCGCCAAGTTGTTCAGAAAACATCTAATGGGAACTTTACCCTTTCCCAAATCCGTGGCGCAGTAACGACATAGAAGCATGTCTGCTTCTCTCGTGTCGGAATTATTCATTATCCAACCAGCTCTTAAAATCAAATAGGCCTCGTTATCAAAAACGGCACTGTTTACCAGTTTTTCTACCGCTCTTAAATCAGATTTTTTCAGTAATCTTAAACAGCAGTCGCAGGGTGTATCGTGAAATTCGTTGGTATGTAGCATTGCCCGAGCGAATTGATTCTCGTGAAGACTCAAGATTTCACTTTCATCGAGACTCGGCCGAGGAGCGTTAACGCTTCCTGTAGGAGCATCGTTTTGTTCCTTATTCAAATTTTTTCCACGTGTGACAAGGATTTTTCTCAATTCTGCCATGACTTTTGTCAGAGACTCGTAATCACCATGTTCAATTTCAGTTGAAATTTTAGTTAAAGCGTTGAGCAACGCTTTGACGCGATAAATATTATTCAGAATACTTCTAATTCCCGAATAATGAGGAGCGAGTTCAGCGAAAGAACGCAAATGACTTTGGCACTCTTCGGTATCAGCGCAGTAAGCAGTGTGTCCTAGAAACGGAACTATTTTCACGACTATTTCGTCCCCATCTGGTGGTATAGACACGTTTGATTTTGCGCAAAATTGTTTTCTTAATTCGCAAAGGTCCAAATCTGACTCAATAATTTTAGTCAAAGATTTTTCATTGGCAGTCGCAACTATGTTTACGAAAGCTAGTACTTTTGAAATGGCTTGATTTCTAACTTTGCAAATATGACTGCATTCCCAATAAACTGTTTTGGGTTGGGTTTCAATGAACCCATCTTCGTTGATCACTAAATTTGCTTTGGGGTTCTTCTCCTCATTCTCAACAACATTGAAAAGATTCGTAACAACCCCCGACTCATTAATTTGTAAGACTCGTTCAATGACATGAGTTTTGTCATTGTTTCTTATTTCAACGAAATTTCCCATTTCATCAACAAACAGTTCTTTAGTCGAATTGGAAGCACGGTCTCTCAGAACCTTTCGTACACTACCATCAGAATTCAATTGAAAAATTTTGGTATAGCGTGACTCTTCGTCATTTTTCAGTATTCTGCCATTATTCCCAATTGCATAATAGGTAATTTCATGAAAATAGGCTTCTTTTAGGCTACTGTGAAGCCTTTTCCCACCCACAACTTCCGTCAAATTGTCACAAGTGACTGACCCAATTTCTTTGATTTTTTTGACAAAATCCTTAAATTCGCTAACCATCCCTGATAGTTGGGCGTGGTATGCCGAATACATTTGCCTTTTCAAATGCAATATTTTACCAGCTAACAATTGGCATTTTAGCTTGTAAGAGACAAATTTGGTGCATCTTTTACTAGTCTCACCGTCAAAAGACTTCAATACTGCCAGCCTTTCAGTTAAACGTGTGACTAGAAACCGTTTGTAACTTTCGGCTATAAATTTCTTGTTTTTCGTCTTGAAAATCCCCGCATTAAGGAGTCTTTTCGCAAAGACAAATTTATCCCGTTTATTTGGTTTTCTATTTTTTGAGCGCAAATTAGCGTCTCCACCTGGCGGCATAGTTCTCTTAGGTTTTTTCCCTGTCTCAAGTAGAGATTTACGCTCCACATAGTTTCTCTTAAACAACGCCTTGTTTTTAAGATAGTACCGTTTACACTTAAGTTTGTTAGTTTTATCATCTTTCAATGATTTACTCTGAACTTGCGATTTTAACTTGGCTTTCGCTCTTCTTTTTTGCATTACTAAGCGCATATATATTTTCTTTTGTTGTTTTCGAGAAACCATTTCGAATATTCGTAAAGAAATATAACACAGTTCTGTATTTTTGAAACAGATCTTAATTCCACACAGCAATTTTCAACTTGTGTTTGCAAAGAACCCGAATTAGCTATTGCACAAAGAACACCTTTGATCCGGAAAGAAATCCAATATAGCGTTGCACAAAGAACGCTTTGGAACCACAAAGCTATCCAATAAAGCGTTGCACAAAGAACACTTTGGAACCACAAAGCTATCCAATAAAGCGTTGCACAAAGAACACTTTGGAACCACAAAGCTATCCAATAAAGCGTTGCACAAAGAACACTTTGGAACCACAAAGAAGTACAATTATATACACTCTTAAATAAAAACAACATACAGTGAAATGTAATAAAAAGTAATAGGCTTAACGTGAAGGGAAAAAAAGAGTAAAAATTAAACAAGGGAAAAAATGGAAATAATTTAATACAGACGTTGTAAAGTAATGGGACTAATAAAAGCAGCCATTAACCCTTAAAAGATTAATTAGAAATGAAATTCATTGTAAGTCTTAACATTTATAGGCTGGGCCGGAAATAAGCACAGGACACTGGACATTGTCCAATAAAATTTTAAAATGTCCCATAATAGTTTTAAAAACACAGGGCGGCTCCTTTATGGAGCTCAGCATTCACACAAATATTTAAATTTTTAATTATTATTATTATTCCTCTCTTTTATTTAACACTATCAGTGCTTAGCCCACTCGATCACGCGCTCCACGACGGTGGAGTGCGTGATCGAGTGGGCTATAGTCAGTGTCTCAACATTCAAATTTTAAGGAACGAAAGTGAGTTCTATGCCAAAATTTATTTAAGAATTATTTTGTTTTTAAGCTAAGTCATATATTTAACAACTTAAAAGTTTATTTATATGATCTAGTTTGAAAATTGATAGGGAGCACTTTTTGTTGTTAAATTGTGATTTTTTTAATTCCTTGTTAACCGGCCAAGGCTTAGAAAATGGACAACTGGAAGATAGGCGGTAACGTTTACGTAACAAACAATGGAATTCGAGGTGGTCGCGGCGGTCGAGGTGGTAATGGCGGTCGAGGAGGTCGTGGTGGTCGAGGAGGTGTTGAAAAACGTGGGGGGAGGCGTCCGCGAGTGTGTTACTCGTGTAAAAAACAAGGGCATTTTACAAGGGATTGCCCTGCTCTCAAAGGTACGGGATCCTTTTTTAGAAGCTGTTAGTGTGACCATGGATAAAGAATGCGCGTGAGGAAATTAGTTTTCACGCTATAGGATAGGCAACTCCCTATCTCGAACTCTGTTACAACATCGGTTGTCAGCAACCGCAAAGCTTGGTCTCTATGTAACGTAGCTTTGTACGTGCTTTCAAGAGACAAAAAACTTCAGCGGCCGTATTCTGCAGAAAAGTTAAGCTCCTCCTTCTGCCCTTGGCTCGCTGGTTGGACAATCAACCATTGCCCTTGGCCTTTTAATTGGCTACGTCTACCGATGACGTTCCATGCCTTGGCTCAGTGATTGGTGCAAATTCCGCGCAGACTCAGATGTAAACTATCAAATTTATACACCAAATTCAAAATGTTGTTTCATAAACCGACAAATGAGTTACCGGTTAAACACCGGTTTTAATGGTTGCTTCGGTAACGCTATGTGCTGAACGCACTTACAGCAGACGACATTTCAACACTTTTGATCAACCTCCCGACGTTGATCAACGTGTCGAGTAAAGTGGTGAGTGTAATTTATGAAGGATTAATTAATTTATGAAGTATTCAACTAAACTCTTTAATTTTCCCCCTTAAAAATCCGATTTAAATAAAAACACACCATTTAATTTATTTCTATTATGATTTATTTATTGTTCAGATTGTGTGGCAACTGTCGATCGCAGGAAAGAAGTCACTGCAGTAAAAAAAGTGAGAGGGCTGTTCGCCCGTGGTAAGTGAATGGTTAAAGCCTTATTTGAGCACTTGGCAAGAGCAACTCCATGATTCGTTCATGCTCTTGTGGCACTAACAATTTCGCACTTATCATATTCTCATGGAATGGTGTGTTGATGAGCGAGATACACCCATACCCTTTAATCAATATTTATCCTTTCCTCTCTCAGACGAGGTATATCTTCCAACTGCTGACGAACAAGCTTATCCAGACACTGAGTGTCAAGCCATTTGACAACTAACACTGGAAGTCGCGGATCATCCGCTTAGCGCTTTACAACTGCAAGTCGACATAACTTATAAAACATAACCAGTAACCATATTTACACCTTCCCAATGAACAGTTACTTGAAAAGTAAGCATTTCAGTATGCAGCAATTGGTATAATCACCCCTTTGTTGCTCTTAATATGAATATGGTAAATCTGAAATAGGTCTAATGAATGACAATAGAATAGAGAAAGACTAATTTTGCGAAGAAAAACTCATGGTAATGATTTAATACTTTATTAGAAGTAAAATTTTTCTAATAAATATAACAAGCGGAAAGCTTTCGACCCGAGGGTCTTCATCAGTCTAAGCCACTATTGGCTCTGACAATAGAATAGTTATATTTAAAATAGGTATGTGGTCATGAAGACTTCG
The DNA here is from genome assembly GCF_054372755.1 of Phalangium opilio. NCBI lineage: Eukaryota > Metazoa > Arthropoda > Arachnida > Opiliones > Phalangiidae > Phalangium > Phalangium opilio. Next base: position 6,340,081 of record NW_028324146.1, on the reverse strand, counting down.
GAGGATGTAAATTGCAATCATGCAACAGAAAAGAGCAATGAACTCTTGACAGTCAGAAATATGTAAAGTTTAATACACGTGGAAAATAAATTGCCAAATTTTTGGGTTTGAGAGCGTATCGGGACTGATTGGGTGCTGGCATGCTGGTTATAAATAATGTCATCTTGAGTAAAGGCTAGACATCATCAACATAATTCTAATGTGAACAGATTGAAAACATGCCATTAACGGTTTTAAAGCATTAAAGGCGGTAACAGACTTTGTCTTCTTTTTTAAACCCCTCCCCGGCTCCACTTAGCTCTATGAGGATGACAAGCACTATCCACACAGGCTCACAAACCCTTTTAATAACATAAACAGTCAATGATAACAAAAATCCAAATAATTTAAAAAATGTTATGAAGTCTATGCCTATCTAATAAATTACTCAATGCATGCATATAACCCATGCAATAAATTTAATTGGCTTATTAAATGAAGCGTCTACTAAATTACAATATAAGTTAACAGTAAACTAACACGTATGCGAGAAATAAATCATTAAATACAGGCAAATAAATTAAATGGATTAAACGCGAAAAATAACTATTTATAATGAGAGAATGAGAAAAAGTACGTGTCAAATTGGATATTAAAGAAACTTTGGTGAAAATTAATTAATAGAATATCAACAATGAGTACTATAAAATCACAAAGGAGAATACAATAATCAGAGAGAGTTCATGCCGTCATGAAGAAAGTGCATGCCAAATTGAGCATTGAAAATAATCGAAATACAGGGAGACGTTATTCAAACAACCTATCATGGCATTTAGAAAATTATCTACAGTAAAGTAGAACATGCTTCGCTTGAGCATGTCTTCAAAAATCAAAACTAGTCATTATTTTCAGGTTGCAATTTTTCACTTCGGTCATGATGTTGGCTTGAATACTCTCGGTTTCCAGTCTAAACCTTTAATTTTCAAACCTTAGCTTTTCGTATTCATTCCTAGACCTTTCATTTTCAGTCATTATTTGCCAAACAGACGGAAACATGAGAAGGCCATCCAAACATGCATTAGCAGAAGCTATGAGCGTTTCTTTGCTTTTCTTACTAGGCAGTGACTAAGCTTTAAAAACGTTTAGCCCATTTATAAATGAAACAATAAAGGAAGGCCATGCATGCTGAAACAATAGCAAGGAATGATGGAAAAAATAACAATGAAATGTTGAAGTGAAGAATAAAATTAAAAGGACACCGCAGTAACTCTTAATGGTTAACTGACTTTGCAGCAACCCTCTATCTCAAAAAAATGTCCAAATGAAATTTTCAGAAGGTGGACTATTATACCCTACATTGAATAGAAACCATTCTTATGACCATTTCTGTGTTCTTCAGTGGCAAGTGGATGAGCACCATGTTCATGGAAAGCTGAAGGCTCTTTGAGGAATCTTCAGCAAAAACTGGAGGAAGGCTATTCAAGAAGCTTGCACCCACTTGCAACAAAAAATAATGTTAATAACATGGTTAATACATTACGAGAACGTACCAAATTTGCAATACGCAGAGCTTCACGTTCTTCTATAACAAGTGGAATATTGTTGAGGAATGCCTTTCATTCTCACCTCGGGAAAGGGTTCTCTCTTGGCGCTGGACATCATTTACCTGCTTTGTGATATGTTATCACATCTTTGTCCTCTCTTGGGCGTGTCACTGATGACCAACAAGGGTACAACCTTCAACTCATAGAGGGAATGTGGCGCCTTTTTCAGTTTTTTAAACATGTTTCATTACTATGTATAATTCAATACAATAACTACAAATAAATCTTACCAATGTTAGAACATATAAATGTAATTACAACTTCAAAATTTGAAGATAAATTACACAGGAATGAAAAAATTACTGTTTCACCATTACCAATATAACTACTGACACAAAAATCTGTGTGCCCTTCACCTTATGCCTTCATTAGGCTTAGGTAGTTGTGGTTCGATGTTATCAAAGTAACAACATGGAAACAGGGAAAGATTTGACGTTTAATACTTAATTCAGCAATTACAATTGGTTTTTAATTTTTCATATGTAAATATGTCAAGCACATTATTTACGTGAAAATATATAACTTACTCAACATTTAACGATGTTACCTTAACAAGCGGCTGTCTCAAATACGTTGACGTCATTTAAAATTAAACAAGTTGGGAAAGCCAAAATATTACCTCTCCGAGTGGAGATGACTATCACTACCCCTTAAACAACCTAAATATATGCATCTATCGCTTTTTTTTAATTCTTTGCAAATGCAGGAATTCAATTTTAAAATAGTCAATTGTTCAAGCCTTTTCAATATCTCTCACTTGCTGTGGAAACTCTACTCTCTCGCTGTACCTCAACCGTATAGTATGATTTGTAACATTTGTCCATATCAAAGCTGAATCATACCTCGCCACACAAAAAGCAAATGTCCCCAAAACATGGAAGCCATAACCCAATCACACATAAGCTAGGCTCCTAAGGAAATTCTCTTCAAAAATGTAAAATCTTCTTCTGATCTTGGTTTTCTTATATTTCTTGTGAAGCTATGAGCATATCAAACCACATAATATACTATATTTCTTGTGAAACTATGAGCATATCAAACCACATAATATAGGGACGATGTCATATATTTTAACGTTCACTTTATTAACTTTTCATTTAATTCAAGACCATAACATTCTGAAAGTACATTAGGCTCAGAAGACAGTATTTTTAACACTTCAACAATACTTCAATATATACAAAGCAATAAATAACATAATACATTAAACTGTACAGTAAAAGTTAAATATAACCTAATTAAAACCATAAAACCCACAATACATATGGGAACAAAAGGTTCTTGAAAAACCATTAACAGAACAGTATTTATAATACTTCAACGTTTCTATTTATATACAACATTGAATAGTTATTTAACATTATATATTGGAACCTTCAGTATAATTTAACATTAAGCAAATTCGAACCATAAAAACCCACAGCGCATATGGGAAAAAAGGTTCTGGGAAAACCCATTTGGGAAAAAACCATAATCACAGTTGAATTATTAATATTAAAACACTTATTTTTAAATTGTTAGTTGATTTTTCACTCTGACGTCTGAGCTATCCACGAATAAATTTATTAATAGCATTAACAAACGATGCAATGGATGTCAAATATTCATGCCATAATACAAGCTAATTCGAGCCATAAAAACCCACAGCGCATGTGGGAAAAACGGCTCTGGGAAAACCCATTTGGGAAAAAACCATAATCACAGTTGAATTATTAATATTAAAACACTTATTTTTAAATTAATAGTTGATTTTTCAGTCGGACGTCTGAGCTATCCACGAATAAATTTATTAACAGCATTATCGAACGATGCAATGCATGTCAAATATTCATGTCATAATACAAGCTAATTCGAACCATAAAAACCCACAGCGCATGTGGGAAAAAGGTCTCTGGGAAAACCCATTTGGGAAAAAACCATAATCACAGTTGAATTATTAATATTAAAAACCTCTTCAGACTGTTTAAGGATGAATGTTTGGTGGATAGCGTCTTAAAGAAAGCAATAACCTAGTAGATGAGGCGTAGTTCATTAAGTTTCGTTTTTTCGAAACTATTACATAAGTGTATTGGCGCTGTACGTTTCAGATAACAAAGACCAAGACGACTCCAGTTCCACAAAATAGGAAAACTCTGCCTCTTGGCGTTAAGTTTTTCTCCTTTCTGTATTTCCACTGCTAGACCGCTATGCAGCCCGCCCTTGTATTGCTCTACTTGCCGCTCCCATAACATTGAAGGTGCTAGAACTATAGTTCTAGTCGATAAATTGCGGCGAAGTCCAACTTCCGCTTTGAGCGTTGGCCAACTTTTGAGGACGCTGCAGTGTTACCAACGGCAGATAACGCCGCCAGGAACATTTTCAAAATCACCTCGGCGGTGTTTTGCCGAAAAAAGGGGATTTTCGACTAGGACTATTGAATTGTCGCCGATTATTCAGCCATTTCCGCTTCGCCATACCTAAAACATTTTTAAAGTACGCTATACAAAATTGCTCCATTCTTCACCAAACCTATGAAACTTGATGCAACACTTACACTTTGTTCAGTGGTTCGCCTTTACATGAACCCACAGTTGCCGCTCCAGATCTCAGTTATCTGACGCAACCATTTTAACGTTTTCAGAGTTGTATTTCACCTTTATTAAGCCTAAGGATAAGCCTTGAGATATATTTGCCGACGTATTTTCTGAAAAACCACAATAAATCACCTCAACGATTCTCCCCATTAACTAATTATCACTATTACATACTTTGTTTACAATTTCGTTGACCTTGTCCTCCATGGTTACCCATGAACTAAACCAATGCTGTAGGGTTACTCATGAATCACTCCAATCCTCTAGGGTATTCATGAACTACGCATATCCTCTAGGGTATTCATGAACTACGCATAACCTCTAGGGTATTCATGAACTACGCATAACCTCTAGGGTATTCATTAACTACACAAATCCTCTAGGCTACTCATGAACTACGCCAATCCTCCAGGTTACTCATAAAATATACCATATTTTTAAAAGGATTAATACCAAACTTATATGACCGTCAATTCCAATAATGATACTTACCATTTTTTTTTTTCAAATCTTTAAGTCAGATGTGGGTTCTTTAGTCAAGGATCCCAAGCCTTAAGTGGGTCTCTTAGTACAGGATCCCAAGCCTTAAGTGTGTTTCTTTATCCTGGATCCCAAGCCAAATTTGGGTTTCTTTATCCTGGATCCCAAGCCAAATTTGGGTTTCTTATCCTGGATCCCAAGCCAAATTTGGGTTTCTTATCCTGGATCCCAAGCCAAATTTGGGTTTCTTATCCTGGATCCCAAGCCAAATTTGGGTTTCTTTATCTAGGATCCCAAGCCTAAGCTATAGATTTAAGCACATCAGTATAGTATCACCACCTTTTGCATAATGCTACTATCCACTTTTGCATATCAAACTATTCATTTTTTAAAAATACATATGCCCTTGTGGTAAGAATAGTAAGTCTCTCTATAACAAGCTTCGTATCGGTCTCGAAATAGTTTATTACCAAAAGCCAAATCTAATTGGCAATGATAGTCAGTCGAATACTTTTGTTCCAGACCAGGTAAAAGACTTATCCCAAATGAATCAAAAAACATGCTCAGTGCCGTTTTGCTTTTTAAGAAATTAATATTAAAATCTCCGACTACAACTGTTGGAATGGAAGAATCATATTTCATGTCAAACAAAGGGTTAAAGTCCTCAAACACAGTTCTCAAACTTGCTAAGGGAGATTTGTACAACAATACCACAGATATAAGTTCTCCTTCTATGTAAACATCTAACCAGCAACGTTCCACGTGAGAATTTCTAACAGGACTGTCGCTTCGTAAAACTCTAGTATCTATCTCTTTAACTTCGTTTTCAGGCGTCTTTCTTAAATATATGGACGAACCAAAAGCAACTCTGCGTGCCGTACTTGGCAAGTAAATACCACCTACTTCCTTAAAAGATGGAACTCTAAAATCGTCCGTCTCTTTTTTCCACGTTTCAACAAAACATAACATTTGACTTTTCATAATTACATTGTCTGCTAAAACATCTTCTAAATGAGCATTTAAAGACTGCACGTTATGTACATAAATGTAAAGGGGATCATGCAAGAAAGGTAGTTCGATGCTTTTTGTGTCTCGCAACCTCTTAAGTTCCAATTCTACTAGGTTGTTTTTGGGTGAATTAGGAACTTTAAATTTTCCATCAATATATAAACCGGAAGCGGTTTTCGCTCTACTACAAGCCACATATAAATGCGCTCTTTCAATTTTTTTTGTAGCCTTACAATGAACCACTACCGAGGAGTAAGTATCACCCTGACTTTTATGTATCGTAATGGCCTCAGAAACAACCAAAGGCAATTGTTTCCTAGAAACTGAGGCATTATTTTGTCTCCATTTTCTATTAAACGACTTGATGACCTTTTCAACAGGCGTCCACGAAGCGTTAATATCACTATTCAAATATAAACCATGACATTTTTGCCTCAACATTTTCCCAACTTTGGGATCGTCAAACTCCATCCATACCCTGAACGGGATTTTATCCCCGACCCTATTTGTGCCGTACTCTATCTTTCTTAACCAACCTGTCGCGCCATTAGTTAGTCCGTCAGAGGTGTCAACATTGTTGGTCATCATATATCTCGCGCCACACGCAAGAGTCAATTGTTTGGGCAGACCATACGTATCAGACGTTGCTAACTTTTCAACTTGGGAAAGTATGTTATTTTTAACTTCACTACTAAGATCACCATTGACAACATCTACTGAAACCGAAACAGCCTTTTCCGTATTCATGTTTAAAAGCTTATTTTGATTGAATTGGTTTACTTCCGCGTTAGTGGCGAAAAGATGTATCGCTTCTTTTGGGGGTACACGCTCAGGCGTTACCTCCAGACTACTAAAGAAATCAATATCATTTTGAGTCATACTTCCCACAGCCATTCTATTTAAAGCTTCAGCAAATATTTTATCATCCCTCTGTCTCATAATTTCCTCAAGTTCGGCAAATTCAAATTGCTCCCATATTGGGTTACCAATTAACGACGCGTAAGGATTATCTTTCTCACTTTGACCTTGAAATGCGAAATAATCGCAAACTGGTCTCAATTGGTTAAAGTCTCCAACTAGAACGACAGACACACCACCAAAATAATCAGGACAACCCATAATCTCTTGTAACCTAGCGTTTACCCGATTAAACACTTTCGCTCCAACCATTGAAATTTCGTCAATTATTACTAGTTTTACTTGACCATAGAGTAACCTGCATTTATGAAGTGTTTCACTTTCCAATCTCGATATATTTCCGCCAAATTGGCTAACGGGTAAACTAAAAGTACTGTGCAAAGTTGCCCCACCTATGTTAAAGGCAGCCTTGCCAGTAGGTGCGCAACGGATTACTTTCGCTTCCGATGGATTACTCCCAGGTTGTTTGTTGTAAAACCTTGACACCGATTCAAATATAGCACTAATCAAAAGACTTTTCCCCACACCAGCGCCCCCTGTAACAAAGAGGCGCAACGGAGTTTCTTTGCTTTTTACATGATACAAAACATGGTAATATATCTCTCTTTGTTTTGAATTCAATTTTCTAAGAAGGGCGTTGTACTCAGAGTCATTAATTAAGGTAATTGACGGAGCAACAGTATTTTCGGAATTGCCATCAATAATTTCTCTATTAATATTTCCTACAGGTTCTTGAACCGTATTAATTAAAAAATCGGAATCATCCATAGCTAAAGATCTATCAACTTCATTTCTATGTTCTAATTCAGGCTGGATATTAGTAACATCCACTTGAATTTCTCCATTTTCAAAATCTCCTACAGCCTGTTCCACGGCTGCTTCGTCAATTTCACTGTGAAATTCTTTCCTAACTTCATTAATAGTTTCGCGACAAAGCTCATATTCTGATTTCATATCCTTTGTCAAAATATCATTACTTTCATCGCGCCAAGGCTTAAATAACATTAATTGTTCACGATAAAAGTTATCGGGATCTTTTTCAAAATTGAATCTTCTGTACCTAATAATTTTAGCACGGCCACGTTTCCTAATAAACCCTGATTCATCTTTAAGTTTCAGCCATTTACCACAAGCTTCAACTTCATTGCTCTCTCCCTCATCAACATGATCGTGGGCGGCTTTAGTCACTCTACGGGCTTTGGAATATTCGTACCAGGCACCAAATTGAGCTAACGTTATTGCCTCTAGTTCCTCTGGCCTTTGAACATAATGTTCTAGCATCCCAGAGGCAAAAACGTCATTACTGTCTGCTGGTAGTTCTTCAAGTTCAGATTGACTCTTAAGAATGTGTACACGATTTTCAGGGGCATTGGTGTTTATAAAAACACAGGCGCGACTGCACCTGGACACAGGAATTTGTAAACCACAGTAAGCCGCTTCCTGAGCGCTTACCTCGTGGGCATTCAAGAACTGATTAGCAATTAGTTTCAACTTCTGTTTTACTGTACATTTATCATTTTTTGCCTGTTTAGAAGCTTCGCGCAGAAGCAAAGACATCCCTATTTGAGACTTTCCTATATATGATACAATATACATAACCAGTGCGTAAGCATCAAGAACGAATTGAATGTCCATATTCGCCTGCCAAAGACGCAAAGCGCACGGATTGTAAGGATTAACTCTAGTATCTTTGGGGTGTCTTTTCAACAAAACTGTTTTCCTTTTGAGGTCATAAGTAACGGCAGAAATATACTCGTCTTCAGTTATACGCAACTTAGCTAGCAACTCCTCAAAACTATCTACCCAAAACTCTTTTTCTTTCGATTGCAACATCTCATACAATTTCTTTGACCTTTCCTTACATCTGAGTTCTTCCTGTACGCTACCAGGCTCTCTTAAACCAGGGTCGTAAATTATGGTTCTGGGCATAGGTGGAAACGGGATTCCAAAACGACAAACGGAATTATTATCGACCTTCTTTCTACAAGTCGTTGTGTGTTTGTGAATTTGTAATCGTGTTAACAAATCTAAATGTTCGTCATTGTGCTCAGCAGCACAAGAAATAACATTATCAATAAATTCCTCTACTTCCTTAACATTTGAGAGATCATTTTTAAGTTTTGGAGCATCTTTTATCCAAATCAAACCATGTTGGTGGGGCGAACCTCTTTGCTGTATTTCAACTCTAAAATAATAGTCTTCTATAACGCCAAGAGGACCTAATTTCTGTAAAGCCTTAAGCAAAGCCCGAAAACGGTGGTCAAAATATCTAGCGCAAGTAACAGGATCATCCTGAATCAGTTTTGCCCTTTCAGAAAAACTTAAATTGCTAATATCATCGTTAGGTAAACTCTCCTGCCCAGAGGTTAGTCTCAAAATATTCAGTAGTTCAGGCCATTTACTTTCGGCAGCCGAAAACGTTATGAAAAAGGTAGCCGTACCAAGCTGTCTAATCATACCCATCAATTCCTTTTGTCTGTGTTGCCAATAAGAAGGCGAGCTCTGTAGTCTTTCTAAAACCCTAAAACCATCATCCTGCTTAATTAAAGCATCAAGAGAACCTGCAGAAGCTAAAAGTCCAGCAGTATAATTCGACCCATCTGTTCTTTTAGTTTTCCTCATGCAAACCTGTATAGATTGACTAACTTTCAAGGTTTCTAATTTGACAAAAGAGTAAAACAATTTCGAAGGATTTTTAGCACAGCGCCTATCAATATTACGAAGCTCCCATTTAAAAATATCACCAAAACTTCCCTTAACCCTAAGGTTCATTTTTTGACCTACGTAAATGCTCGGGAATGACAATTCTTCCGCATCCTCGTCAAAGAGTAAAGACATTGGGGTTTGACCTTCACCGGGAGCAAACTTAACATGCATGGTATTATTTGGCAAAAAATTACTTAAAGAAACTAATAATGTATCTTGATTCCCAACTGTTAACGAACTACTTTCGTTAGGTTCATTCCACATATCATCGCTATCATTCTCTGCGTTTATTGGCGCTACTGGATTATCTCCTGAAACATCAACTTGATTTACCTGACGGTCATTTTCGTCAACAATAAATTCAAGTTCTTCAGGAATGGGGTCTAATATGTCATTCTTAACGGTAATTCCATGTTTAACATACAAAGGCGTTTTTACCAGAACGTTAAGGGCCTCTAAAATGACTTTGGGTCTCACAGTTTCGTACAAATAGGGTGTGTTATACTGCATTCTTCTCATAAACTCAATTTGAATAGTATCCGTGTCTCGAGGTAACCTGGGTAAAACCGAGGCGGTGGACTCTACATTTATAGGGACGTTAACCACATTTCCTTTAATACCACGTTGTTGGTCACACCCTAACCTTCGTATTTGCATGAATGGTATTCGTGGTGATATCATTCTTTCTTCTAAATTACTTATGTTACTTAATTGCGCAGGTATTTCAGGAAACACAAATCCATTTTCCCTTGAAAATTTTGGAATTTGCTTTCTCTTAACGCTTTTATTACAAGTACTACACAAAAATATTTCATCATTCAACTCTCTTTGTTCAATACCAGGGACTGACAAAAAATCTATGGACTTTACAATGGTGCCAGATGACTTAAAAAAAAGATTTGAACATCCTTCACACGGCCACGTTGGGCCGTCTTTAATGCTATCAAAATAGGTCTGCTCTATAACCGAGGGGTTTGCTCGCCTATCTGCGGCTGAAGATCTATTTCTAGAACGTTCAGACGTTCTAAAACCTATATCTTCGCGCCTGGCAGCCTTAGCCGTCTGGTTTCTATCACGTTCAGTGTCTCTATACTCGGGATCTTGGCGTTTAGCCGCCTTAGCCATCTGGTTTCTATCACGTTCAGTGTCTCTATACTCGGGATCTTGGCGATTAGCCGCCTTAGCCGTCTGGTTTCTATCACGTTCAGTGTCTCTATACTCGGGATCTTGGCGTCTAGCCGCCATACCTGCTTGGTTTCTATCACGTTCAGTGTCTCTATACTCGGGATCTTGGCGTTTAGCCGCCTTAGCCGCCTGATTTCTATCACGTTCAGTGTCTCTATACTCGGGATCTTGGCGTCTAGCCGCCATACCTGCTTGGTTTCTATCACGTTCAGTGTCTCTATACTCGGGATCTTGGCGTCTAGCCGCCATACCTGCTTGGTTTCTATCACGTTCAGTGTCTCTATACTCGGGATCTTGGCGTCTAGCCGCCATACCTGCTTGGTTTCTATCACGTTCAGTGTCTCTATACTCGGGATCTTGGCGTCTAGCCGCCATACCTGCTTGGTTTCTATCACGTTCAGTGTCTCTATACTCGGGATCTTGGCGTTTAGCCGCCTTAGCCGCCTGATTTCTATCACGTTCAGTGTCTCTATACTCGGGATCTTGGCGTTTAGCCGCCTTAGCCGCTTGGTCTCTATCACGTTCTTTATCTCTAAATTCGGGATCTTGGCGTTTAGCCGCCTTAGCCGCTTGGTTTCTATCACGTTCACTTTCCCTATACTTTGGATCTTGGCGTTCTGTAGCCTTACTTAACTGATTTCTTACACGTTCGCTTGATCTATACCATTCATCAGCCCTTTTTACTTTCTTGGTAAATATTCCACCCTGATTTTCAATTTCACAATTTGACTCATTCTCTCGCTTTTTCCCCTTACCTAGCGACTCCCTCTTACTGCATTCTTCATTTTGTCTCAAAATTCTTAATCTTTCTAACGGATAGACATTACCATGGGACGTACAAGGTACTTGTTCATCGCTTTCGATGATTTCACTAATATTAGCATTAACATTTTGTACATTATTGGGTTCCTTATTAATAGATATGCCTACGCCTACAGTACTTTCAATAGAACATTTATTTAATGCATTATCTTTCGTACGATCATGGCCAACTGGCCTCGTGGTGGGACCAACATTTTGTGTGCTAGAACCTGCTCCCGAAAGAGACTTTTTTTCCGCGGCTAAAACTCTTCTCCTTTCATTTTCGCGTTTCCTAAATTCGGGATCTGACCTTTTTGCCCTCATTCTTTCCCTTGCCTTTCGTTTTCTGATTTCCTCTTTACTTAAATTATTATCTTCCTCCATTTACTTATTAATCAGTTAAATACTCACAAACGTTGGCAAAATCAATCTCCTTAAATACTCACACAGGTTGGCAAAATCAATCTCCTTCAGTAATACGTAAGGCTTAATTAAATTATTTGCCGAACAAAATTAATCGAGCAAATCTAACACTTAACTTCTGCCTTCGAAATTCTATCAAAGAATGAATCAACTGTTTAAAAAAAGGTTTTTTTCGCAAATAGGGCGCTATCATACCAACAGCAATTCCGTCATATTTAAAAAATATACATTGCCAACACTTTTTTCAAATAAAGAATGATAAAAGTGCGTAAAAAAGGTCTTTCACAAATAGGCCTAGGGGGCGTATAAACTAAACAGCAACAACGCTCTACAGCTACACTAATCTTACACAAACAAGGAGTACTATAAACCCACTACTAGAAGCGGTATTTTTATTCAAACGTAAAACAATTTCGCTTAAGCTTAACATCTCTAGACATCGGTAAAAATGTCTCTATCACTCCTAGGTAACTGTATGCACAGGATTTTACGACATTATAACTCAAATTCATCTGATTATGTTTTAACAAGGTTAAATCTAACTGGGAGTAAGATGAAAGGAGTAGAAGCTTATCTGTCTTAGGAAATATGAAATTTTATCTTAACAGTTCGTTAAATCATAAGTTTATAACGAAAAAACGCGGAAGGGGAAAACGAGCAGACAACAGCGATTTTTGAGGGTAGAAGGTTAAGAGCGCCATCTGTCGTCCGTGCCAAACTTGAACTTCCACTCGAAACGCAATGAGAAAGTGGATAAAATTAAGTGCGTAAAAAAGGTCTTTCACAAATCGAGGGCGTATAAACTAAACAGCATTTGTTTATATTTAAACAAGTTGGGAAAACCAAAATATTACCTCTCCGAGTCAAGAGGTCTACTACTACAAAGTTATTTACCTAGATATGGAATTATTTCTCTTTTTTGAAGTAAAAATTTTCGAAATATTGAAGCAGTATTCCAAGCATAGCGAATATACAGTAAAGCAGACGACATTTTACATCCAATAAGGATAAATCTTGGACCCATGGAAATCAGTTAATGGCAAAAAGAACAGGAAATGAAGTCTACGCTTCAGCTGTTTACCCTATATTCTGATAGCTACATTCACAACTGGTTAGCAGTGTAAACACTATCGTCTCGTCTCACCTCAACAATATTCTTAGTTTGCCAACATGAGTGTTAACGTTAAATAATTAACTTATGATAATACCAAAGCTAAATTGTAGCTAGACGCACTGATAGTCAATGCGCACCATAAAGAGAATAAAAACTCCCTACTAATCTAATTGCCAACATGATCTTTTCTTCTATTATAAAATCTTAACCTGATTATTTAAGAGTGTATTTAACTTTCGGCTCACTCTGAACCGTTCATGTCTCTTCATTTCAGACACGAAAATCAAAACCCAAAGTTTACATCACCTCAGGCCTCAATTATTTACTCTATATTTCACTAAGCTTATTGCTAGATATACCCGCCGGAGTCTAGTTCTTAGCTTTCTTCATAAAATTACTAAACCAAGGATTATTCTATATACAGATGTAGTATAGCTTTAGTAATTTATAAACAGCCATTTCAAATAATAATATTAGTAAAACTCTTTGGAATATTAAAATGAAACAGAGCTTTAAAGCTACAAAAGCACTAAATGCATCATAATTACGAAAAATATTTCATCATATTCACTTTATATTAAGGATAAAGGGAATATTATGGTTCTGTAGGATTTCTTTACACATCAAAACAAAACGAACTTCTAACGCAGCGCACTGCGGCACTAGTGTAATAACGGACGGACACACACAGACAATAACATAGACTGCTTTTTAACTCTTTCCGTATTAATTTTGAATTGAGAAACAAGATTATCTTAAATATTAAAATAAATATAATTAATATTTAATATTTTCTTCGTTAGTTATTCGCCTTATTGAACGTTACATCGTTTTAAAAAAGAACAATTAAACATTCTTGAGAGACCTGACTAATATTGGCGTTTGAAATGAAGCATACGCCCGTTGCGTCGCCTTACTCAAATAGGTAGTATATAAGGGTTTCGAATCGCAGCTATGGATAAGAACATCGCAATTGCGTGAACCTTGACGGAAGACCCCGTCAATGGAAGGCTAGACGTTTCTCGTAACCCTAGCCGATCGCCGCGTATGTCTTAACCTTAAGGATGATGGTGGTGTTAGAAGCCAGGTGTGCAGACTGGTGTCCATGTGGGATGGACAAAGAATAGAAGATGGTGGTGTTTAGAAGCCAGTAAGTACAGACTGGTGTCCATGTGGGATGGACAAAGAATAGAAGATGGTGGTGTTTAGAAGCCAGTAAGTACAGACTGGTGTCCATGTGGGATGGACAAAGAATAGAAGATGGTGGTGTTTAGAAGCCAGTAAGTACAGACTGGTGTCCATGTGGAATGGACAAAGACGAGAAGGTGGTGGTGTTTAGAAGCCAGTAAGTACAGACTGGTGTCCGTCCATGTGGAATGGGCGAAAAACTAGAAGATGGTGGTGTTTAGAAGCCAATAAGTTCAGACTAGTGTCCATGTGGGGTGGACAAATGAACAGAGTTGTTAAACAGGCAATGGAGTAATAGCCTGTAAGTCGAATACAATTTCCGGGACTGTAAATGCGGTCTGGAAATTGAATATACGTTTGCTCCGATTTGCAAACTGCGAACGCGGTCACGTGGGTGTAACAACGGACAGACAGACACACAGACACACAGACACACAGACACACAGACACGTCGAAATTAGAACCTCTCCGTGACATACGTCACTCGGAGAGGTAAAAAGAGCAGACGGCACGAAATTACTATTCAGTTCAAATGATAGGTGGCGTTAATAGCTTAAACGTTTCGGGTGAAAGGTTGCAGCACTGACCTTTGGCGACAAATTTACACTGTACACTGACCTTACACCGAAATTTGGTTCAACTTGAAACTCAAACTGAACTGAATTCAAAGGCTTATTTTTGCCAGTTGAACCTCCAATCACTGAGCCAAGGCATGGAACGTCATCGGTAGACGTAGCCAATTAAAAGGCCAAGGGCAATGGTTGATTGTCCAACCAGCGAGCCAAGGGCAGAAGGAGGAGCTTAACTTTTCTGCAGAATACGGCCGCTGGATCTTCAGAATTTAAAATATCCGCGAGTTTTTTAGCTCGAGTGCACGGGCCTCTAGGCCTTAGCCTCAAATACGTGTAAAATTGCCACAGCCTACTGCACGTATTTGAAACTAAGACCTAGAGGTCCGTGCACTCGAGCTAAAGATACTCGCGGATCCTGAAGATCCTGAAGGTTTTCGTCTCTTGACAGCACGTACAAAGCTACGTTACATAGAGACCAAGCTTTGCGGTTGCTGACAACCGATGTTGTAACAGAGTATATACAGAATAGGCTGTCGTCCGAGGCATGGAGTTAATTATTTGCCCTATATGTGTCGTTTAAATATTATAACAAGTTAGGGCCAACTAATCAATATGAACAATTCACTCTTGATACTTCCACGGAGATGTATTTTAAGAAATGATACAACTCCGTGGTTGCAAGACTGGCAGCATAACACTTTTTATCCCGTCCTCTACTCTCTCATGACTAGTTAATTCTAAACACCCGGCCTTTTTCTATCCAAAGTCTAGTCCCTAAACTATATTTAGTTTTCACAAATGGAGGATTCACACCATTTTCGCCAGGAGGCCTGGCTACTTGGAAGACAAAAACCCCTTTCGCTTTTTTCCTCCACATAGCTCTTTGCCTTCTGGTGTAATGGTATGAATCCTCCATGTGTGTAATAATTGTTAAACCAAATGAATGGCTTAACAAACAAGCAGATAGTCTAAATTCATTAAAGATAGTTAATAGCCTATTTATATTATTGGAAAAGAAAAAAGGGAGGAGAAAACGCCTGAGGGCATGGAGGTCGGTGAGGGGGCGCAACCAAAGCCCCCACAAGATGTCGTCATCGATATCGAAAACGATGACGATAAAAAGGATGCGCCAGTGACAGTTTAATTTTTATTTTGTAAGTAAGATAAATAATTAAAGTTATTACAAAAATGTGATGAATTATATTAAACCCGGGGCACAGGAAAAAATGTTAACAGTTTTAATGTGTTAGACATGAATACCATATAACATGGTAAAATTTGGGAACAAATATAATTAATGACGAAATATAGATAGTTTTCACACATGGAGAAATTCAAACCATTTACTACAGGAGGCCGGGCTACCTGGAGGACAAAAACCTGTCTGCTTTTGTCCTCCAGGTAGCCTGGCTTCCTGGTGTAAATGGTATGAATCCTCCATGTGTGAAAACTATCTATAGTTCCTTAAGCATAAGGAACTTACATTGGCGCCCTATAAATATGAGCAAAGTATACATAGTTTACACGCAAGGAGGATTCATACCATTTGCACAAGGAGACCACGCAACTTAGAGTGTAAAATAACAGACGATTTGACACTCTATGTGGCTTGGTCTCCCTGTGTTAATGGTAGGAAGCCTCCATGCTTGTAGTTTCCAAGTTAAATTGGTGGGTTATAGATTAGTAGCCTTATTATGTATTTGTTACTTGCTTTTCTGCCGGTATTGTATAGTTAAATTAATTTCCTGTGTTCCAATAACATTCTTATTAGAGTATAATTTTGTCATTTTGTTTCATATAGCATCATCACAATTATCTTTTCTCGTTTTTTTTTATGTAGATTTTTTCTCTTTTTTTATGTAACTAACATAAATAATTTTTTTGTAAAAATCATTATTTTCTTTTTTAAAAATCATAATTTCATTTTGAAAAAATCAATTATTTCATTCCCTAAAAATAATAAATAAAACATTTTGCGAAAATCATTAAAATCCATATATCACTTTTTGGTAAGGTCAGGTAACGTACATTTGCATCTTAAAAACATTTTTTCCCAATAATTTCAGAATAAATTAAAAAATTATTTATAAATTTGCGTTAACAATTTTGTCCACATAATTAATTTCCACACATATCAAAGCAAAATATCTGTTAGGGTTAATTTAACCCGACGGCACTAGATGGTCCTGTAATGGAGTAGTTTATTTCCCCGCTAACCTTGGCAAAATAAACAGTTTTTCTGGAAATCAATAATTTTACAACAGTAGGAACATTGGTTTTTTTAAAACTGAGTTATAAACAGTGACTGGACACGCAAACAATCTATATCTATATAAATCAAAGTCCTGACTGACTGACTGACTGACAGACTGACTGATAATCAACGCCCAGCCCAAACCGCTTGCCCTAGAAGGCTGAAAATTTGCAGGAACGTTACTCATAAGTAGTAGGCGCGTACTAAGAAAGATTTTTCCAATCCGCCGCCATCTTAAAAAATGGCGCCCAGAAATGTAAAAAATCTTCTCTATGCAATTAAGTACGCGCGTTTCAACCGATTTCACAAATATTTAGTACACTGGTTTGCTTTAACCTTAAGACGGGCTGAATGGTCTTTCGGGTTCGATTTTTCGCCATCTTTTAAAATGGCGCCCAGAAATGTAAGAAAATATTCTCTATGCAATAAAGTCCGCGCGTTTCAACCGATTTCACAAATATTTAGTACAATGGTTTCCTTTAACCTATAGACGGGCTGAATGGTATTTTGGGTTCGATTTGTTGCCATCTTTTTAAATGGCGGCCAAAAACTTAAAAACCCTTCTTTCTGGAATAATGTCCGCATGAAAAGTAATAAAAAATATCCCGACGGGCTGACGGACTGTGCCGAGTGCCTTCGCTCCTAGGGTGCTACAAAAATATTAGTCATCAGTAAAATCTACACATTCTTTACATCATTTTAGATGGAAGTTCTTATTACACGCGAGCGACGCCGCGGGTAACGGCTAGTTTAATTATAATTAAATTTTTACCTAATAACAAATGTTGGGCATTAAATACTGATTTCAACATCCCATTATTCGATGTTCAGAAAACTATGTTAAGGCTAAAGGTCAATTTTCTCCCCCAAACTGATGCAAGTATTTTATGTTGAAATAAAAGAAAAATACTTTTAGCATTCTAGGAAATTATTTACTTTAATTGATTTACTCACAATAGTCTATTTAGTTAGAAGCCATTGTTTGTTGGTTGGCTCACGTAAAGTGGCATCGTAACAAACTGAGCTTCATCCATCAAACGAACATTTATATTACCACAATTAATAAAACTTGTTAAAAGCGTGTCAATTATAGCACTTTGAGCTAAAATTATAATAAATGAGGACTATTAGCTAACAAAATAAGGTGTGCAGTCATTACTTATTTCATTGGAAAATCACCGTTAAAGGCAGTGCTATTTCTTGTGTTTAATAGTTTACAATGTAAACAAAGATGTTACGTTGGTTGTTCTGTAGTAAGCGTGGCCTTCCATAAAGTATTACCTAATTAAATATTTCAATTATTTGGGTAGAAATGCTATTTTTTAATTAATACAATGGAGATATGGAAATAGCGGTAACGGACTACATTGTTTTTTACCCTGATTTGAGCAAATTAGATAACGGTATCCAGAATTAACTAGCGCTACTGTTACCCATGTTAAAGAGATAAACAAAGCATAAAATCATAGCATAATTACGACTTCGAAGTTAAGAACAGAGGATTTGAGGAAACCTGGGTAATAATAAGCACCGTGCTTCACACAGAATAAAAATGCTGTAAAATAAACACTATGGTAATGGCAATGGCGTATGCCATCAAGATGATGCTAATTTAATTGCACATCCTCCCTGTTTTTAATACCGTCAACAATACTGTTTTTCTAAACAGTGGAACTAACAGTTTTAAGTATTAATTGTTCGTGTATTCAGGGTCGTTCGTAGCTTTTAAAATAACCGCTTCAGAGGTTGTTTCAAAGACAGTCTTAACCGTTGATTATATTGTAGGGGTCAATGAAAAACAAGCACTATATGCTGTTTTACTACCAATAAATTACAGTTTCATAAAATGTTTGCTGCTGTAAAACTAACAGCAAAATATGTGGTTTTAAACTCACTAAGCACTGTGGATTAAAAGATGGTTTGCTGTGAAAATAAAAACACATCATGCTGTTTCAAACCGCTTATAGTACACTAAAAATATAGGGTTGCTGTAAAAATAACAGCTCTTAGAACAGTTTTAAATCCCGGAGCTTATTTTGATAAAGACGCTCTTTGTTGTTAAACTAAAAGCACTCAAACCTTTATTAAAAACATTAAGCTCTGTTGGTTAAGATGCAACTTGTCATTTATATAAGACGACTAGCTGTTTTTAACATACTGTCCATTAGGGCAGATTTATACTGGTTGCTGTTATACACTCTTAGAAAAAGCGGTGTGCTTTAACACCTTTAAAAGTAGTTTATATGGGTCCAAATTTGACACCATTACAGGTGTTCATTTACACCCCAGAAAGGGTTTAATAACACTTATTTGAGCAATTAGTGTCAAAGATAAGAATAAAATGGTGCAACCGAGGTTCAGTTTAACACCTTTTTAACTCTTATATCGAAATAAAAGTTAATTTTTACTCCCTTATGAGTGTTGTGCAATTCCTTAAAGGGTGCAGCTGCAGCATAACACCTTTCCGAGTTTAAATAACGCTTTCTTAGTGTCGCATGACACCTTCCTGAGTGGTTGATTTGTCAGCAAATGGCTCTATATGCTTAGCAAGGTTCAACCTTGAGAGAACAGTTCTAACAAGCAAGGGTAGTTCTCGCATTAATGTGAAACTACACAAAAAGTTGGCCACTTGATCAACTTAAAATTCAGCTTGTAACTGCTTGGTAAGTTGGTCATTTTCACCGACTTAATAACTTCTGAAAAAGGCAGAAAGTTATAAATTAGTATAAATGCATCGGGTATTAAATTGGTTTTGGATGCCCTAATATCCCGGCAGTAGATACAGACGTATTCGTTAAATTTAATAATCTCTTTTCACGAAGAGTTTTTCGAGCACCAGAAACGCGTTTGACCTAACCTACTCTACCATATTTAAAAAAAGAAAATCCATGGAAGTGCGAGAACTTGGAACAGTTTGACACTAACGAGGTTTTTGAAGCGGAAATTTCTCTAACTGTAACTAAAGTCGACGATTTAGAAGTTAGTGTATGGATTTTTTTGAAGGGGCTAACTTTGAAATTTGGGGGCGCTATAGCCCCATAAAAGGCCTAGCGACGCCACTCCAAGAGTGTCGCATAACGCTTTTAAGAATGTCGCCTAACGCTTTTAAGAATGTCGCCTAACACGTTTTGTACATTTTCGGTCAATTTTAGAAATAAGTAGGTTGAAATTATAATGAAGAAGAGAAATTGCAAAGTTAAAAAATTGGTTTTAAAATTAGCAATTCACTGACTTACCAAAATATTTTTATTTTCATATCGGTCCTTTCATAATAAACGCGGACCTTTTCCAAAAGGCTTAGCATGGTTAGGTAAGATTAGGTTATATTGCTTCAAGGTTTAAATTAAAGCGCTTCAAGGTTTAAAATAAAGTGCTCCAAGGTTTGAAGCAAAGTACTTAATGTTCAAATTATAGTATGCAAAACTTTAATTTACGCTGGATTATACAGTAAAATATACGTTAAATTTATACTTAATAGTGTAACTATCTGTGTTTTTAATTATACACTACTGTATTCTTCACGGCAGAATACGTTTTTCCCGGAAAACAGCAAAGTTCTATTAATAATAACATATCTTGCACTTCCGTTTGAGAAATAAAAATTAGCTGTTTTTTCCACAGCCGTTAAAGTAAAAAAACAATGTTTTGCTGTATATTTAAAATTAAGGTAATGTAATTTCAAAAAACAGCGACTACCTGTATATATTAAGGCTTGTTAGAGGTTTTTCTGGATAACAGCATTAAACAATCAAAAACATGGTGAAAACTATTGTTTCTTTGACATTAATTTCTCAGTGTGTTGCTACTAACTGAAATTGTTTTGACCAAGGCTTAGTGAAATGAAATAGATTAATTTACAATAATTTTCAAATTTAATGATAATTCTTACCTTAAGCGTTTAATATTTAAATAATATTAAGTTTTAGCAACTAAAAATACTAAAATTAGACCAAATTACTTTCCAAAAGCTTCATAAAGTTCATAAACGCTATTTAAGGCGACGATTTAGACTCGAGTATTTGATGGCGTCGCCGACTATCGCCGTTTCAACGTCACGGGACTCACGGCGGCTGCGCGGAATTATTAAAGCCGTCTTATCGCGCTCTCTATAGGCCATTTCATCCATAAAGCATTATGAAGAAATTCTCAAATTATTATGAGGCAACTAAACGTTAAAATACGCCAATTTTGGTCGCGCTGATATTTTCTAGTAAATTAGTGTATCCATGATATAAAATCGCAAATCGAGTTATGTTCTAAATGTTATCAAAATTAATACTTAAACTTAATTATTTTCCATGAAAATCGCTTAGCGCCATGAGAAATGTTCTACCTTTCATTTAAGACCGTTCCCAAAACTAACAAACGTATAGTTTTTCTAACATCGAATTAACCGGACGGTTCTTTTCAAAAAATTTCCCATGTTATTTCTATGGGAAAAATTCCTGTTTTTCATAAAAAGGTGTGAAAAATTTTATGGAAATGAAAACCACCCTTAGCAACTTTATTCTTTATAAAAAAAACTAATGGATGGATCTTTTTTAAATTTTAACCACACATTAAGGGCCCAAATTGTAGTTCTGGGGTATATTTTCAAAACAGTAAACGTAATACAAAAAAAGTTACATCCAATCAAAAAACCACCCTTATCTAAGAGAGCTACCGCTCTCTCAGTACCGCTCTCTCAGAATTGACGCACAAGCTGTTTGGTGTTAAATTTCTTTAAAGGATAGAGGTATGATTTACAAGATAGGCTTGAATTTTATAAATTTGAAAAACTGTATTTAATAGAAATGAATGCGATTATTTTTTAGAAGAGTTTAAAGTTCGAGTGAAACGTTTTAATAAATCGAGTTTTTAATCTTTAACTTTTGTAAGTTACCTACGTGTTTGGATATTTATAGGCGTTTTAGTTCATATTTAATTTAAGCATTTTAATGTTTAATTTAAACGTCATTTTATTTAAAATCAGAAGTAATATAAGAAACCTCCCTACGGGAGGGAAGTATACAAGACGCCATAGGCATAACGTTAAAACACGCGATACATCCTCGTACCGCCAAATACCATATTCAGACACTATTGCTCATGGACAAGGTACGGTAGTCTTTCGATATGGTCGTTGGAAAAGGAAAGAGGAAAAAGCGCTTCAAACTAGTGTAGTCTGCTTAGCCGTCTGTCTTAAAGAAACAGGAGATTCCTGATTTTGTTAATAAATATTCACATACTTTTATTTCGAAACGAAAATCTAGTTTATTGTGAAGCCAAGAAGAAGATGAAAATTATGAATACAAGAATAAAATTTCGAGAAAGATAATAACACCATTTTGAAATCTATGTATAGTGTTAGTCATATACCTTGGCAAAGTAAGGGTTTATTTCAAATTTTACGCAAAGACCTATGAAAATCCTACAATCTAGTCACTGCCTGTCTATTAATGATTGATTATCATCAAAATCTAAAAATACTGCATGAATTATTTCATTGGAAAAGTTTAAAATTACAATGAGTTTGTGAAATTGACAAACTTAAGCAGCCGACGCAATCACTTAAGCAGCCGACGCAATCGCTTAAGCAGCCGACGCAATCGCTTAAGCTGCCGACGCAATCGCTTAAGCAGCCGACGCAATCGCTTAAGCAGCCGACGTAATCGCGAGATCAGAGAATGTATTCCTACGCTCTACGCGGCCCAGCCCTATTTTTTAAACTTTGTTTACGGCCGTATAAGTGCGCGGGGACATTGGCGGTACGAGGATGTATCGGGAAAAATTCGCCTTTGTACACTTTCCTCCCGTAGGGAGGTTTCTTATATTACTTTTGTTAAAATGTATTTCTAGTCTATTTTCTTCTAAGCCATTTAACCTGCTGATTTCTGAAGTTTAAACTTATTGCATCAGTTTTAAAAAATTATTTAGAACTTCAAAATAGCTTATTGGATATTGACCATGTAAACTCCCCTCTAATGTCTCGATTCATCTAAGTCATGATATATATCGTGGGCCATGAATGGAATAGAAAAATTTATAACACCAAATGTGCGTAAAACATTTTATTGCCGTTTAAAATAGAATTTTAAAAATGTTTTCCAAAACTATAAACCAAATACGCCTAATAAAAATGTAATATTTAACAATTATATTTGAAAACGATGAATTTAAATTAAAACCAATATATGTAACTATTGTTTTAAGCTCTTTTCCTTTGGAACTGGAAATACTTTAGGCCTTACACCACTGGAAGCGATGGTCGTGCCATTAAACAACACTTTCAAATCATCGTCTTCTTCAAGGGCCAACATGATGTGACGAGGAGTGATGCGGCCTTTCTTCTCCGCGCGAGCTTTTGCAGAGGATATCTCCATTAATTCAGACATCAGGTACTCCAGCGCCGCGGTCAAGGCCACAACCGCGTGTTTTCGGTAACTGAAGGCGTACCTGCCATCTTGTAGTCTTCGTTTCACGCGTGGAACTGGCAGGAGGAGATTGGCACGACTCGAAACGGTTTGTCGAGGGTGCCTACTTTTCTTCTCAATTGCTATAAATAAAATCATCACTTACATAATCATTTGTAGTTGATTAGCAAATTTTAGGCCTCTTCTTCATGCGCAGTCACTGTTCATTTCCGAGTAAACATTGCTCAAGGTAAAATGAGAAACGTGAGTTTTAACTTACTAAGAAATTCCTTAATAATACGCACCATTAAATTATCACACGTGCTATCTTTATTTTCAAACCACGATTAACCCGATAAAATCAAATGACACATAAAATTATCAAGAATTAAAGTATGTTCTATTCTTAGACGTGCTAGTCTGTTAGAACCTGGGTCTTAACAAGTACGCGAAAACTGTGCGCTTTGTGAATACAAATTGAGTGGCGTGCATGAGCAAAGGTTAACTAGGACTCTAGCGTATCAAGGTGAATAGACACTTCTAAGTGATCACTGTAAGGTGTACAATTGGAAGAACAACCACAAAGATCTGTATTTCAAATACATTTTTTCTATGGAAATACGACGGTAAGCCCACATTATTCTAGATATTTACCATGGTCCAGCGATCTTGGAACTTCCGGTTTATCGACTTTCCTCTTTCTTATTGTAACATTGCGCATATCCTTCGGTCCTGTTTTAGTGCGAGCCATTACTAAATATCACCACCGCAGACTATAGACAAGAGACTTGAAATCTGATTTGCATGTTTCGTTCGAAAATCTTTGCCTTTTATATCGTTCAACCAAGAGAGATTATATGGAACAAGTCAAGAATAACCTCGTTCACGTGATTCATAGCGGAAGATAATTATACCGTAAACGAATAAAAAATAATATAAAAAATCTGAAAATAAAAAACAATTTTTCATTTCAATAGTCATTGCAAAGCATATTACATTATTGTTATTGGAGTGAGAATCAAGCATTCCTTTAAATTGCACTACATTGCAGTTTGGTCTCCCTAAATATTACTCCATGGTGGAAGATTGCTCTTAGTTACTTATCATAATCTTTATAACTGGCACTGAATTTTTGGTGGAAAGCCAGTCAATTATCGTCAAAGGTCAGTGTAATAATTTTTAACCTATATGTTAAGGTACGCCATCTGTTTCGTGATCCTTCAAATACCAGACTATTTTTTCCTCATTTTTAATGTATATCGTTGTTACAGGCGTCAACTGTGGTCATCAAATTCCTCTGTTGTATCGAAGAAAGCGGTGGTGAGTAGCAGGTCTCGACCGTAGCCGCACCATGCATCTCTGCCTAAAGTATATTGTGCACAACAGTCTGGTTGGGCGTCGAGGAGCTTAACTGATTTCTACTTCAACTAAAGCTGGTCTTCATTTACAAAAAATATCAAGTTGAGTTTAATGGATATCAATTTTAATCGGAAATTAACATACATTAATTTCAAATGTTGGTTGCATTTCTTACTTATTGCTTCAACGCCACTTATGTCTATTCGTAAACGATTGGGGAATGGACAATTAGATTAAAGCGAGGAGAGTTGGCCTAATTTAGTTTTCCTTTATATTCAACGTAACAGAAATTATTAGCATCCGATAGGATTTTCTAAATTTCTAATTATTTTAGGCTTAACACTCGCGATATCTTGTTTCCTGTACAAATTTAAAATAGAAGAAATATTGCGATTTCCAAGTATTAATATCTTACGCGGAGAAAACAGACCAAGAGGTATAGAAAGCTGGCTTAATCAGATCGTAAAATGGCAACTTCCATTTTTCGAGAATTGTATCCGATTAGAGGACAAGTTTTCAGAATCCAATCTTTGCAAAACAATTATACGCTTTTCAACTGCAATTTTATTGATAGTTTTAAAATTTTAATTGAGACTATATGTTTGAATGTCCCTCAAGACTTGCTGATTTTAACTAAGTGAAATTTTATTAGTTAATAGATTCATGGTAAAAGCATGTGGCGCTGTCGGTTAGCTGTGGCAGACAGGGCTAGACCCCAAAACCCAAACCCCTTAAGGGAACAATTTGAAAACATAGCCGCTGGTTTACGGTGAATATTCCTTCAGAGATGAAGCTGATAGTATAGTTATTTTTCTTTCACTAATTCATGACGGAGGGTCAAGGGTCAGGGGAAAGTTTTTCATGAGATCCTCATGAGAAAATGCTATTGGTAACTCACTCCTGACATCTGAGCTGCATTTAAAATTTTCATCCATTTAAGTATACCTTTGCAAGAGCGGCTCGGTGCATCCATTATTATGCTGAAGATTTTTATATTTTTATAATATTTGATCGAAAAATGATCATAAGTTTTTGGAATCATTTTTTACTGGAAGGGAAGTCAAAGTAGTAGAATTTTCGTTGAAAAAGCGAGGGGTAAGGAATATATTATCTCTGTGCTTCGACCACGGTTCCCTGCCGTTTAATGCAAGCAGGAATGCCATTAAAATGCATTTCGTTCCCCTGTGCAACCCTCCTCAGCATCGACGTCTCAAGCCAGCTTTCAATCTCGCGCACCTACAGCTTCTATCATAGGGCTCAAGTGTATTTACTTTTCAGAAAACCATGACCAACCAACTAAGATTTCGACATCAAATGAACTAGAACTAAAAGAGCCAAGGGTTGCCCATCGGAACGATTTTCAGCCCGCCATTTTAAAAGATGGCGGGAAATTGGGCCCTACAATGGCCATAGTGAATTAGTAAACTAAATAAAGTGAAATCCATAAAGATGGTTTGTCATATTTCTGTTCGCCATTTTTAAAGATGGCGGAAAATTGAATAACAAAAGCCTCAAAACCCGTCTATGGGCTATAGGAACCAGTGTACTAAATATGAGCGAAATCGATTGAAAAGCATCGAGGTTATACCAAAAAGAATGTTTTTAATATTTCTGGCCGCCATATTTCAAGATGGCCGAAGATTGATAAAGCCTTTCTCAGTGCTTTCTTACTACTACACACCGAGGAAAATGTCAGCCTTCTGGGAAAAACGTTTGAACTGAGCATTGTTTACCAGTCAGGGTAGTGAGTCCGAAAAATCGATATCTCTATAAATCAAAGTCCTGACTGACTGATAATCAGCGTCCAGCCCAAACTGCTTGCCCTAGAAGGCTGAAAATTTCCAGGAAAGTTACTCCACTACCATCGAGATATACAAGGCCTATGCGGGCGCAAATTTTTTTATTTTTTTCCGGAGATTTTAAATTGCCACGATTCTCCGCTAGAGGCGCGTTTAAGTCTAAAAAAATACGTAAACCTCACGTGACCATCTGCCTGCTCTAAGTTTCGAACCTCGAGCGAAGGAGCGCGCGGCTGGATTTCATGTGAATTAAGCCTAAGTATTAAGTGTATAAAGGAGTCTAAGAAGCGCCATCTATCAACCACACAAGTCAATTATATATGGGTGAGGGACCCCCCCTCTAAGTGAGCGTGCATGGGCCTTGTATATCTCGTTGGTAGTGTATGTTCAATCAGATTCCTATTCAAATGCTTAGTAATTATATGATGGCTTCTTGTAAGTATGAAAACCAACCTTCCTTTGTATATTTCCAGTATGATTTGAACGTCGCACTCGAAATCTTATTTCCTCTCTAGTTTCTTCGTCGACCAATCAGAGATCAAGTTTATGAAGTTATATCACTTCGCTTCCGAGTTCCGCCAGTATCCTCGATAATACCCATCAGTATAATTTGTCTGGACACGAAAAAGGTGGATTTCTTAAAAAGACCAAAGATGAAAGAAAACCCAGAAAAACTTGGCAAAGACCTATAAAGATACAACTGGCAAGTCTTTCGAGCTAAATCGCTTCAAAACTAAAAGCCAGCATTCCTTATCATTAAAGTTTCAACTTTCAAGCGACTATTTGTCGAGGCTCTACACAGTGGTGACAGAAGTTACTGAATTTTATCCTTGAAAGTATAAGACTAAGAGTGTTTAGGAGTGATCTCCTTAACGGCAGTAGGGAACTAAGGAAGCTTTAAGGCGTGGTCTGTGAATTTAATTCTTGGACTAGAAACCATTCAAGAATAGCCTTTGAAGCAGAGTCTGACAGACATTCCGCTTTAAGAGGTGATGATAGGGATTGTAGAAGTACGAAACTACTACAGCCATTACTAGTCTGGGAGTCTTTTAATATTGTGAATACGTTTACTCCGATTTGCCAACTGCCAATGCGGTGACAGACACACACACAGACACGGCCAGTGTTATACCTCTTTGTGACGTCATCGTCACTCGGAGAGGTAAAAGTCCCTGCATTTTCCATGACCTTTTTGGCTTATTTTAAATTCCCCGACTAATTCTTCCTGAGAAATTTTTCCGAATTTTCAATTCCCTGTTTTTCAGGTTCTCTTGATTATTTCTGACTTGTGGCAATCCTGCCATAACCGAATCTACATTTCGTCCCAGTCGCTCCAATACTTGCCCGTACCCGTATTTCTATTCCCGTCCAGACGATGGAAGCGGGGAAGGTTGGGGGAGGGGGTTTGCGGAACACGGGAATATTTTATTTCCGGCACTCGCGGCATATTTCTCAAAATTATTCGGAAAGCAATTTCCGCGAAAAAATGGAGGAAGACCACGGTGGTTCCTCTCAATGTTTCTCGGCAGCACTACACAATGGAAGACGCAATGTTACAGAACCCTTCCATAGTAATCCTAAGTAACTATCGAAATCAGAACAATCATGCTTGCCGGCTGCTTATATTTCCCTAATATTATTGGCTTCTTTGTGATCATACAAAAATCTTAGTTTGATAAGTAAACGAATATTAATATACTTGAATTCGATAGAGTTGACCCATACTTTAGGGATGTCTTTATCGGTCTGACTGCTAGGTGCGTGTAGCCGTAGTGGACCTGAACACCCAACAACATCGACAGATATCGCGCCAGTAAACCATACCTTTCTCATCACCGCCTGCTCGAGGTTCCGTACAGGAGTTATTTATTACACTTTCTGCTCACACTAATGGAGGTCATTACACACATACGCAAATAACGATGTTAGTATTAGTTGTTAAAAGGCATTGATAACACTCTGTAAGAGAAGTAGCGCGGTGACTAACACGCGTACCTTGATGAATTGTTGGCATTGTTATCCCATACTGTGTTTTAAAGCTAATTTATACGAGGTACAAAAAGGGAGACGAGCTTTATAATACTCTATCGCACCTGACTGATAAGAATCTTCCCAAACTTAGGAGGATTCACGATCCCTTCTCCAGTTTCCTGCTCAAGACAAGGTTTCATAAGTGAAATGGTTGAGTATTTCCAAAAGTCTAGCCAATATTCAACCCAACTTAATTTAACCGAACCTAAACCCAACCTAAAGGAATAAACATTTCATCTCTTGTTAGCCATACCTATGATTGTAAAAACAAGTGCCTATACAACATTTTTAACCAGCTGTTCTAATATCAGGGGATAACTGGTTTAATTTCTCTTAAAATCTCGTTGCGTGGTCAGAGCCGCGTTTTGCCAACCCTAGTATTTGAAGCGACTTAACGCGTCATCGATTTTTAAGCTAAGCTCCAGAAGGGAAAGATCATTATCTCCCTCGGCCTTAGTCCTCTTGGATTTAGACCATCATATTAATCTTAGCCTATCACCGGAAGCAACTCATCTACGAGTATCAAGACACCGTCATGGAAATATATGCATAAGATCATCCTGCTCAGGGTTGCCACAAAAAGAATATATATATCAGAAACAAACTACTGGCCGGAATTTCCGGGTATTCTCTGTTTCTTTTGATATTTTTGGAAAAAAGCTAGTTGTCAATGTTAAGAGCGTATTTGTTATAATCAGATGAGCTCATCACTTTTCAATGTATTTATAGTAAACCCGCAACGCTTGAAAGTTCAATCTTTCAATTTCGTAAACCAGAGAAATTTTACCCTGATTAAAATTCTTAAATACATTAAACGAACTGTGACAATCGTGTGTACATTATTATTGTCTACCAAAAATTGAAAGCAAAATATTTCTCAGGCAAAAAGTTAGTTAAATCAGGGATAGATAGACTTTTTTTAGACGGAATGGGTAACAGGGTTATTCGGGTGCGCGTCCAAGTCCACGACCCCCTTACCCGTGACGGAGGGGTATGAAAGAAGAGGCGGGTCTTATTTTTGTTATGGCGTTGTATGTATATCCGGGTCAAATAAACGTCGTCTGCCCCTTCGTCTGCCAAGTTGGAATGGGCTCGGATTGTAATTTTTGAAATAACATTGTTTAAAAATGGAAGTTACACAAGACATAGGGCTTGCAACTGAAAAAAAACGGGGAAGACCCAAGAAAATTAAAAGTGAGTCTAGAAAAGTCTTCATAGATATTACAGCACGAACAGGTTTTAACCAAACACTAAGCTCACAAAACTCCTGACCATTCACTAAGCCTTGGTTAACTTCATCAAATTCGTTTACAAAATCATGAGGATAGTAGAAATGATTGGCTTAAGAAAGAATTAGCGAACACTTTTCACCCTTACAGATGTACTCCAAATCCAAAACACCGGCACCAAATTCACTAACTACCTTCTTAATTGCTATTAAAAACAATTCCCAATTAACCCAAAACCATTTCTCCCAATTCTCACTTAACCCAAAAATATTTTGGTTCCCATTTAAACCAAACGCGTTTCTCCCAATTCCCACTTAACCCAAAAACTTTCTAAATCTAGATTTTGTTAAGTATAAAATGGTTATATCTTTCTTTTTTAATTCTTAAGTGTAAAATCGTTGTACATTTGTAAATTTTTTAGATGGGCACAAAAAATTATTAGATTAATTAATTTTTTTAGTTTTCGTATATAATGGGGTTACAAATATGCGATTGTTGTATTGGTGTTTGATTTCGTCACTATCAAGATGGAGTGGGTTAAAACCTCGAAGGATCGACTTGTTCCGGTTATTGGTGGGCAAACGATGATGTTGAAGAACACCGCTAATGGTAGAAAATGGTGCTGAAAATCATCCTAATAACCCATTAACTCGTGGAGCTATCGAACTCGTCGGTCAGTGGACAAGGACTATATCTGAGCATAATTTTCTGTTATTCAACGAAGGCGACGAAGATAAGATACTCATTTTCGGAACTGATCGGATGGTTGGGAGAATCTGTTCTGCTCAACGCATATGCATGGATGGAACATTCAAAGCTTCACCAGCACTATTTTATCAACTCTTTACATTGCACTGTATCGTTGAAAAAAAAATATTACCTCAGCTATTTGTATTGCTACCAGATAAATCTCGCGAAACTTATGATCGTATGTTTCGCGCCATTCAAACAATCGCCGCAATCCGTGGTTTATCTTTCAGCCCTGCAGAATTCATGGTGGACTTTGAACAAGCTGTTGTAGCTTCCATTCAAGGTATATTTCCTGTTGCACGAATAAGGGGATGTTTTTTCCACTTTGCGCAAGCAATCTGGCGAAGAGTTCAAGTTCGTGGTTTCGTCGACATTTTCAACAGCAATTCCGAGTTCGAGATGTCTATTCGAAGGATGATAGGACTGGCTATGGCTCCGCTACAGCAAATAGATGATCTTTGGTTGTACATGGAGGGGAAAGCACCAGCAATTCCACAGTACAGAGTTATGGCCGATTATTTCGTTAATATATGGCTGGGAGAAAACACTTCTCGATATCAAAGATCAATGTGGTGCCATGGTGACAACGCGGATGCAAGAACGAACAATGATTGTGAAGGCACACATAACAAGTGGAACAAAGCATTGAAGGTCCCTCATCCCAACATCTATGAACTAATACAGTTTATGAAAAGAGAAGAGGTCCATCAAGAAATAGAAATAGACTCCATGAGCCGTCTTCACCCTGTTAGACCACCTCTAAAAAAGTACCGTGATCTTGAGAACAAACGGAATATTCTGAGAGAACAATTGGACACCGGCGCTAAAACACCCGAAGAGTTTTTGGAGGCAATAAAATTTGGTTTTAATTTAGAATAGTAAAATGTATAAGATACTTATTTTAATTTTGGGAGAAATAAATATTTGGGTTAAAAATCATTGGGAGAAATAATTTTGGGTAAACTGGGATTGGGATAAGTAGCGTTTGGGAGAACTATTTTGGGGGAAATGGGACTAAATCTTTGAAGCGACTTAACGCGTCATCGATTTTTAAGCTAAGCTCCAGAAGGGAAAGATCATTATCTCCCTCGGCCTTAGTCCTCTTGGATTTAGACCATCATATTAATCTTAGCCTATCACCGGAAGCAACTCATCTACGAGTATCAAGACACCGTCATGGAAATATATGCATAAGATCATCCTGCTCAGGGTTGCCACAAAAAGAATATATATATCAGAAACAAACTACTGGCCGGAATTTCCGGGTATTCTCTGTTTCTTTTGATATTTTTGGAAAAAAGCTAGTTGTCAATGTTAAGAGCGTATTTGTTATAATCAGATGAACTCATCACTTTTCAATGTATTTATAGTAAACCCGCAACGCTTGAAAGTTCAATCTTTCAATTTCGTAAACCAGAGAAATTTTACCCTGATTAAAATTCTTAAATACATTAAACGAACTGTGACAATCGTGTGTACATTATTATTGTCTACCAAAAATTGAAAGCAAAATATTTCTCAGGCAAAAAGTTAGTTAAATCAGGGATAGATAGACTTTTTTTAGACGGAATGGGTAACAGGGTTATTCGGGTGCGCGTCCAAGTCCACGACCCCCTTACCCGTGACGGAGGGGTATGAAAGAAGAGGCGGGTCTTATTTTTGTTATGGCGTTGTATGTATATCCGGGTCAAATAAACGTCGTCTGCCCCTTCGTCTGCCAAGTTGGAATGGGCTCGGATTGTAATTTTTGAAATAACATTGTTTAAAAATGGAAGTTACACAAGACATAGGGCTTGCAACTGAAAAAAAACGGGGAAGACCCAAGAAAATTAAAAGTGAGTCTAGAAAAGTCTTCATAGATATTACAGCACGAACAGGTTTTAACCAAACACTAAGCTCACAAAACTCCTGACCATTCACTAAGCCTTGGTTAACTTCATCAAATTCGTTTACAAAATCATGAGGATAGTAGAAATGATTGGCTTAAGAAAGAATTAGCGAACACTTTTCACCCTTACAGATGTACTCCAAATCCAAAACACCGGCACCAAATTCACTAACTACCTTCTTAATTGCTATTAAAAACAATTCCCGAATAATTACCGGACCCTCGCATTTAGACGGCTCCATTTTGAACCCCTGTGAAGACGCTTATCTGTACAACCATAGCCCACTCGATCCGCGCTCTATAGCTATAGCGCGAGCAGCTTGCGTCGTGACGCGCGTGATCGAGTGGGCTATGGTACAACGCAAGAGGGGTCGTAGTCATGGCGACAGAGGTAAACAGGAATTACGTATTTTTGGCCCTCCTTGTCAGCAACGTCACCAATACGTAGTTTTTGTGAGACAATAAGAAAATTTAATTTTTTGGTTACGTGTTGAAGGAAGGGACTATATACTCGTCTATGAGTCGGACTGAAGTAAAGGCCAAACATTGTTTATTCCGTCTTAAAAAAGTCTATCTATCCCTGGTTAAATACTTAAATTCCATTAGCAGCAAAGTAACCCTTTGTCAGTACAATTTTGAATACCATTGTAAATGATACAGAGAGCGTAATTAACCTTAAAGCCGGTGTATAGGATCTAAATATCATCCAGGATACTAAATATACAAGTGTAGAAATCAAAATAATACCTGTCCGAGTCGAGAGGAGGATTTTATAATTAGATGAGATCAGGATGAGTTAGACAGTTTATTATTGAAAAAATTCTTAAACTTCAAAAATTTATAAACCCTTTCTTATTATTTACTCTCTATGGAGAGCTTCGTTAGAACGTCATTTCGGTTACAAATATTATAACGCTCTGGATTTTCTTAAAATATTTAGGAGAGTTTGCTTCTCATCCTTTACAGTAGTTTTGGATATTTTAGGTTACTCATAAGTTTTTACAGATTTTTCTTCCTATGTATATTTTTCTAGCTAAAATTTCAGTATATCATAAATCAAGATTGAATATTTCAGTGACAATTTTATTTCAAAGGTATAATTCCAAAAGGATGTTAAACTACTATTCATGATGGTGTCAATAAAAGTAAGATTATAAAATTCATTACAAATTAAACATGAAAAAAATTAATAAATTCCTTATTGGAACTTTAGGAGTGCCAACAGAGGACTTTCTAAAAACATATTTACCTAATGATGAAATTATGTCTTATGATGTTATTAAGATTTAAATTTACAATTTGCAGTGGAGTTTGAACCTAATTATGGAACTTGTAGCACAGACTTAGTTGTCTTACCTGAATCAGAACTGGGTTTAGGCAAAAAGTACAGTTGTAGTTTACCGATTTAAACTTGAAAATTACTCTTTTAGAATTTGAAATTCGTGGAAACGATCGATTACCTATTCAAATACAAAATGATACTTGATTTAATTCCGAGATAATTCTCGAATTAATAATACACTTCATTTCACAATAGCAAAGTAAGTTAGGGATGTTGAGTTTTCTTTTAAAAGTTGAAAGGTTATATTGTACATTTGTTGATTGATTAGTTTGACCGTCGTCTTCGTGAACGCTTTGACTTTCACGGCAAAATACAAATAACCGGCTGTAACATAAAACTACGCAGATAGAATCGAAATTTATTACAAATGGTCAATAAAATTTGTTTTATTTTAATGTAAAATGTCATCTTGGATTTTAAAAACGAGTCATTTGACATTTCGAGCTAAATTTGAAGTTAAAAATAGACTTTAGTTTTACACGAGTCAAGTTAGTTTTGATTTCTGATATCGAATTTTCTTGCCAAAGTTCAAACGTTCTATTTTAAAGGAGGCTTGAAACCATTAAGTTAAAACCGAGCTCAATTGTTAATAAACTAACTCCATTAGGAGTATAATTAACTAACTTTGTTCAAAAATCATCCAACCGTAATATCATTAAATGACATGTAATATGAGCCTGCTTGAAATAGAATTCAGTCTTGAAAGGGTAAATATATCCGTACCTAACGGATTCTCTTCTATGTCCAACTCTAGCCAATCTCGATTCGATAAAACTTTTAGAACTATTAAACAGTTTTTCCGGGTCTAAGATGTCGTTTAATAACTTTAATAGTAATTAGTAAATTTCATTGTTGAGCCAAGCTTCCAGATTTCGCCTAATTTTTCCGCGATTCGTTTTGAACCCCAGCAACAGTTTAGTAAGTGCAAGTGAGTGGCATAATAACGCGTTATACCAAAACTCTCCTATGGTACAAGTCGAAAACTATTTGATGCCATAACTGTACTTATACATTCTCTGAGCTCTTTAAAATATTATCGATTCTAGGTTTGTTAATTTTGTCTTCACCTTACCCTTAAGTTTCTAGCAAATTTATGAACACTTGAGGCTCTTTCAGACGATCCAACTTTTTGACTCAGCTCGATGGGTCAAAAAGTTGTATTTCTTGAAGGGAAAAATGAAATAAATATTTCCAATTCACACGACTAAACTAAAAGCGCCACCTTCCTTGGCACTTACGAAATAACCCCCGAAAAAGGTTTTTTTTCTAATTCATTTGTCAAGTTGAGTCAGCAAAAATTGGATCACTGATCCATTTTTTCCTAGCCAACGTTTTTGGTGACTCAACTCATCCAGCGTCTTTTCACACGATCCAACTAGTTGATTCAACTCGAGTTGACCCATCAAGCCGAGTCAAAAAGTTGGATCGTATCAGAAAGAGCCTTAAGTTTGGCTCTTATCAAATTAAAAGCGTTGATTGACCTCGACAGTAGTATGCTGGACTAAAACCGCGCACTTAAAAGTTTAAGCGTAAGTTTAATCTAGAGGTTAACTTAAACCAGAAGAAGAATACGTTCTCATCCTATTTCTGCTAAAACCATCAATTATAGTCTCTTACCGTGAGTTCATAAGATATGTTCCATAAGCTTGTCACTGGTTACTGAGAGCTTGTCATGAAGCGACGTTGGAGAAACGTCATAAATTCTCGTAAAGCGACGCATGGTGCGGCGCTGTCAAAGAATAGGACAGACTAAATAAAAGATGGACTGCAACACAGAGTGTAGTCTGCAATTGTCGCTTTTCGTTGTCGAACTAGATCTCAGAAAGTCTCTAGAATTACGAAGTATTGGTACTGTCATACTTCTGGAACATATCTCATAAACTTATGCTGCTATTAAAAACAATCACTTTACAGGGTATAAGTTAATTATAAGTTAAAGCAAAAATAACATTTATTACATTTCTGTTTGAGTTTAGAGAGTCTAAGCTCCTCCAATTTATTTTACTACAATTAAACACTCTTTTCCCCTCTCTATGACAGCATAAACAATCGCAAATCAATCAGCAACTCTTTGCAGCGTTCTAAGGTTTCGCATTGCACACGCTTCTATTTAAGTGGAACCCAAAATGACCATGAATCCATTTAAATTTCTTGAATATAACCGATATTTTAAATACAAGTAATTCTTTGCCTATTAAAAATCGTACACTCTTAAAATCAAAGGTGTGATTTAGCACCTTTTGTCTTAATTTTGACGGGTCCAAAAACAGCACCATTAAAGTGGTTAAATAACGCCTCTGAAGGTTTTAAAATTTAAATGGCCCATTTTCAACACTTTGCGTCTTAAAAATATTTTCTCCCGACACATTTATTACACCTTATAAAGCTTTATCTTACACCTTTTAAAAACCATATTTTTAAAAGGTGTTCTCAAAGTGTCTGTATATTCTTCTAATATTCTTCAAAAGGCGTCAATTTTGGCTTGAAGTGTCAAATAGTGCAGAAAAGGAATATTACACTCTTAAAACAAAAGATGTGATTTAGCACCTTTCGTCTTAATTTAAAGATGTTAAACAACACCTCTGAAAGTGTCAAATAGACCATTTTTAACACTGCATCTTAAAAAATATTTCCCACTGACATATTTATTACACCTCATTGAGCTATTTATTACATCTCATTGAGCTATTTCTTACACCATTTTTAAAACAATATTTTTAAAAGGTGTTCTTTAAGTGTTTGTATGTTCTTCCAATATTCTTCAAATGGCGTGAATTTGAACTATTGAAGTGGGAAATACTGCAGAAAATGCGTGAAATATTGTAGGAAGGCTGATTTCAATACAGTCTGCCACCTTTACTACATCGTGCTACACTCAACAAAGGTGCCATATATACTTTTCACCGTATACTCAAAACAAATTAGTGTGTTATAACACCTTTTAAAGTAGTTTTTATGGGTCCACATTTCACACAGACCGAAACCATAATTTGGAGGTCACATTTGACCAAACTCCCGAAATTTAGGCGGTTTTCGAACAGTGGTATATACCCTCAAATGACTATACTTAAGTGTACATTGCTAAAATTTCTCTGATAATAACAGAGTAGCAAGGTGATACATTGTCTAACGATTTCAAGGCTTATCTAAATATAAGGGAAAGGTGAAATAAGCCATAATCCATAACATATCCCTTGTTATTATTGTAACATGATGCTTAAAAAGATAAATTGATATTTAAATTATGGTAAATAAACATGTTCCAGTAAATTGTTGAGATATTTATGGATTTTTAATGAAAGGTTTGTCTGTAGTTCAAATTTACATCCGCTGAATCACGGAATTTTAGTGCAGAAGAAATTTTCTTATTATATGGGTTTTCTAAACTATTAATTCAAACAATAACCGATACTTTGGACCATATACGCAGAAGGTGGGCGTCTTGAGCACTTATCGATATATTAACCTTGTTTGATTGGATTAAAAATGTTAAACCCGGGACGCAATGCGTCAAAACAATTAATGATTATAAAACTTTATGAGTAATGTCAAATAAGGTGGACTTCGAAACTCTTCATTAGATATTAACAAAAATAAATAGGGGAAAGTGTCGGACTGCCATATTTTCCTGCCTTTACCTTAGCTTGACATGCATTTCGAGACGCTCAAGCGCGCGAGCGGTGTTTAAAATGGTATCAGCCAATCAGATTTGAAGTTGATGACGTCATTCTTCCCGAAAATAACGCTCGTACGCCATCAAACGGGAGAATTTGGCATAGGCGTATCTCAAGGAAGAGTCACAACCTCCGCGCTCTGTTCTATTTTCTGTAGTGGTTTTTTTCGCGTTTGAACGAGGTTAAAGTTTGTTTAAAACGTTAGCACGCCGAAATTAAATTAAAGATGCCGTAGATGTTCTTGAAATCATTTAATTCAAAATACTCATCGTTAAAATCCTTTAGAATTTCGTTTAAACTTAGGCCCTGGGTCGTCATTATAAGCTAAAACGTTTTAATATTAGTTAATAACATAACATCAATATTCGCAAACTAAATTAATACAATCATGTAATCATCAAATTAAATTGTGGCGATAAACTGCAGTGGCCACGGTTAGCCTCAGTCAAAAGCAGCTAATGTAAAATAAAACCGCACTATTTCTTCACGCGCAATATCACAAATTATCTTAGGTACGTGGTCAATAGGCGAGGGGGATGAAACAGATTTCGCGAGTATGCATTCACCCCTCCAAATGCATGTCACAGACGAAGGAGAGAGTCCGACACTTTCCTGATATTAAGATAAAATTATTTAAACATCACTCTAAGAAAATGGGGTGTGCTTTAACACCTTTAAAAGTAGTTTATATGGGTCCAAATTTGACACCGTTACAGGTGTTCATTTACACCCCTGAATGGGTTTAATAACACTTATTTGAGCAATTGGTGGCAAAGATAAGTATACAATTGTGTAACAGAGGTGCAGTTTAACACCTTTTTAACTCTTATATCGCACTGAAAGTGAATTTTTACTCTCATATTAGTGTTGTGCTACTCCTTAAAGGGTGCGGCATAGCACCTTTCAGAGTGTCGCGTAACACCTTTAAGAGTGTCGCGTAACACCTTTAAGAGTGGGAGATTATTTGGTAGGATAGTAGTAGAAATTCTAGTACTTTTCCTAGACTTAAGAGCAAAACCGATGACGTAAAAAACACTATAGTAGCTACATTTTGACCACTCATGAGGCACAACTCAAATATCGAGTATGGTTTTCCTGTTTAATTAAATTTTGATTATCCGCCATTCCGCAGTATTATTAGCAATAAATGCTATATTCATAGCAGGGTTCCATCTTGAGAGAACTTCATCACCTATAGGGAGGAAAGTTCTCACATGCAGAACTACACCTCTTTAAGCGAGGGTTGTTGCGTATAAATTCATTTTTACGGGTTTATAAACTTCTGAAAAAGGCAGAAAGTTTTCAATTCGTACATATGCATAGGGTATTAAATTAGTTTTGGAGGCGATAATATTCAAGCAGTAGATATAGACGTTCTTGTTAAATTTAATAATCTCTTTTCACTAAGAGTTTTTCGAGCACCAGAAACGCGTTTAATCTAATTTTCACTACAGATTTTACAAAAAAAATCCATTTAGTACTCTAATTTTTCTCAAAATAATGATAAAACATGTCACAAAAGCAAGTGCCCCACTTTGGCTTCTCAAGCTGGCCCTACTGTGAGGCCAGTATCTAACTTATAGTCTCGTTTTTTAAGAGTATCGCTTAACACCTGTAAGAGTGTCGCCTAACACGTTTAGCATAGTTTTATGAAGGTACAACACCGCCAGATTCCCAATTTCTTTGTTAATTTTATTTAAAGGATAAAACTGTTTTCTTTCATGAATATCATTTTTAAAAAAGGTTTAACAAGTACGTTTTTCAATAATTTTTTACTGTTTGTATTGACTTTAATATTAAAACATTAATGAAAAATAAATGAAAGACCTTATTTAAGAAACCAGCAGTATTATAATTTTTCATGTTTAATTTCGAATGGTGTTTTAATAGTGTTATTTTACACCGAATTTACACTTTAAATTGGCCTCTAAAAACTCAAGGTAATAAAACACTCTTTTGGGTGTTTTTACGGTGTTTACACCGTTTTAACACCTTTTTAACACTTCCATTTCTTAGAGTGTACGTTTTACTCAGGGATAAAAATATTTTCTTAAGAAAATATCATCTTTAAAAAATGCTGTTTTATTTAATTTAATACGAACAATTAAGTCTTTTTCCTTGACTTTATAATCTTTGGATTGACTTCAAAATTAAAACATGCGGAAGACCTCATTTAAGACAACAAACGCGCAGTATTATTATTTAATTTCCATGTTTAAATTCAAACGGCGTTTTAAAGGTTTTTATTACCGAATTTACACCTTAAATTGTCCGGAAAAACTCAAGGTGACAAAACTCTATTTTGGGTGTTTTTAATTTGTAAAAAAAAGTATTTTCTTAAATTACACTCTTTTGAAACTTCCATTTCACTAAATATTAATTATCCACAAAACTATTTCATATTAATGTTAATCATAATCATAAATCAATGAAAAAATGCGAAATTGTTCTCTCTCGCGTTATTGTATGGTACTGTATGAGACAGTTTAACTATATATAGCAATGAAAAATTTACAGAATTGTGCTAAAAAATACCAGTTTATAAAATTTAAAGTCTGAGATCTACCCTTATAACACCGTTTTTGAGAAAAAGGAGTAATTCCAGATAGATTTTACACCTTTATTAACTAAGCTTTTTTTCGAAGATAATGGTCACCTTTAAAATACCAATATAACACCGTTTTTGTTATTCATGTGAAAATGTTAGGCGTTATATAGGTGTATTTAAAAAGTACACCATTTTCACTCCAAAGAAACACTCAATTTTTTTGGTGTGAAATAAAAATTGGTTTTTTAAATGTAAAACTTTATCGTTAATTTAAAAACATCTCCTCGAATTAGAAAAATATTTTCAAGTGCACGCCTACTTCTTAAGAGTAACGTAACTGCGAATTTTCAGCCCTGAGCGTTGATTATTATTAAGTTAGTCAGGGCATCTATAGATTGAGCTGTACAGCTAGTACGTAAATGCATACATACAAGAGTGTCCTTATTTAAGATCCTCGTGG
Source organism: Phalangium opilio (assembly GCF_054372755.1). Taxonomy (NCBI): domain Eukaryota; kingdom Metazoa; phylum Arthropoda; class Arachnida; order Opiliones; family Phalangiidae; genus Phalangium; species Phalangium opilio. The sequence goes on along the minus strand of NW_028324146.1, from coordinate 6,299,804 downwards.
TGTTATTAGCGGGCGTTCAATTCTTTAGAATAGAGTGGCCCTTAATATGGTAGATGCCAAAGGGTGAATTGGGGAAGTTTGCCTTGGGGATTATTACTTTTTCGAGGCCCATTATGAGGAGGCAATGCTTAGAAAAGCGATGACTTCAGCAGACTCTTATCTTTAAAGATAAGCGACGATAAGCATCCGAATACATAAGACAATAACGTCGAAATTCGCCCCCAGTCAGACTTCACTATAAAATCAAAGGTAGTCTCTAATAAAAAAGGCAAATGGAAAGTGAGGCAGAAAAGAGAGCCTAATTGATAACGTAAAACTGTTTACTGATCTCTTCCCCTAGCGGCATACAAGGGGAAATCTCGCGTATGGTTATGAAGGGGAGCACGTGTGCAAACCGAATTACAATTACCAACTAGGTTTCATTACGAAACCTATGACTATCTCCATGAAGCTAAAATATCGATAGTCGAATGAATTCATCTTTTTGGGAGGGGGAGAGAAATTAAAGATAATACTAATGTAAAGGGCTAATTGGTTAATCAAGTTTGAGAGAAGTCTAAAAAAGAAATGCATAAAGATATATTTGGTGTGTTATAAACATGATTATACTGAGAACACACAAGCCAATGCCTTCATTAACCAACCCAGTGCCTAATTACTTTCTTTTAATTCTATTTGCTTTGGATGATGGAACTTCCGAAAATAGACTTATGAAGCACAAGAAAAAGAAAAATATTGCCAAAATTTTTTGTTGAAAGATTTCGAAGGGATATTGATTTTCGTTTTAGATTGGTGGTCGTTCGGTCCTTGAGGAAACGGGTCCAGAGTAGTCAAGCGTTTCTTTATAGAGGGCGCTATTCATTAACGCTGCAGAGCGATTTTATCTTTCGAGCCATCGGCTTAGCGATTATGATTAAAAAAATTAACCGGCGATTTTGCTTTATCGGGAGAGGGGAGTTGGGGTCCGCGGTCGCGCTGCGTTAGTTCTCGCGACCAGACCAAAAACAAACATGATTAATGCACGCTCTCTCGTACCCGTCACATGGTTCACAAAGATCTGGTTCGGTTTCCTAAAATGTGAAAACACACAAGGCTATTGTTTTAATACATCAATACGATAGAAAGTAGTTTTTAAACGTAATTAACGGGAACGCTTTCCAGCAAGTAAACCATATAGCATATTTTAGTAGGAAAACTCATATATTATAGTATCTTAATACTACTACATCGTGGAAAGGTTAGGAACTGTCGCTGCATGTCACTAACTTAATTCGATAGAGAACCAGCAAAGAAGTGATTCCTGCCCTCCGAGTTCAGAGTTCAGTGAGATTAGATAACCTCTCGCCGTGCGTCTACCTTTAAACAGTTTTTTTTTTCAATTTTACCTGAGAAACTTCAGATGCTAATGTTTTTCGTCCCCCAACGGTATCCTAGATTTAAACAGAGCTTGAATTCAATTTACAAAGACCTTGATATCCTAGAGTTCCATTGATCCCCTTGCATACGGTGCATTTTCAAATTGCTAACCCATATAAGGTTTGTAACTTCCATAATAAAACAATTGCTTTACCCTTTGCTTATTCTTCACGGTATATCGTACACCAATGTACTGCGGGTTGGAGTTTTACAGGGGCAGGTAGGAATTACATTATTGCTTTTACCCCTGGAGGTTCGGCACTTGGAAGTTTTTTTCTTAATAAAAAAGGATAATTAAAATGATCAATTACATAATCAAAGACTGTAAACTTAAAGCTAGTTTCCCACTCGACCGAAAAATCCCGGCGGAAATTCGGCAGCCGAGGGAAGAAATTTTAACTTACGCCGGAATCCTGCGGTAGACCGTTAACACTACGACTGAAATTTGAGTTTGGCGGTAGATATTTTTGGGTCACGTGATAGATTTGAGTGGTTTCCACAACATATATTTCGCACTCTGAATTGATATATTTGTCCCCTTGTCGCTTAGATCATAGTACAAGAAGGGATAATTTCTAACTCCTCAATAAAGTCTTCCTTATTTAATCTTCCTTATTAACCTCTAATCTCTTTTTATTCCCATTTGTTTCATTGTTCTTTCTTGGTGGCATGTTTCCGATAAGCCTTGGTCAACCACAAAAAAGTGGCGTCTATCAATATATCTCGCGTGCGCTCTTGAAATTTATGATGTAGTCAGTATGATAATTTCATTGGCAGAGACACCGGCGTAACGCCGAACACGCCCGAAAAAATAGAACACAACTTACGCCCGGTCGAACGGAAATTCCGTCGGGCTAGGCGTAAAGATTTTTCGGTCGAGCCCCTTTCTGCCGGGTTTCCGTCGTGTTTCCCGTCGAGTGGGAATGTAGCTTTATTCAGTAAAAAATTTTATTGTCTCATAAGACAAAGGCTGTGCTCAAGAACCGCCAACGGGAAAAAGCGGCTTTTTCTCCTATGAGTTTATTTTGGCAACGCTACGTCATATATTGTTGAACCCAATTTTGGTGCGTTGTTCCGTTTTAATTAAAATGGCGTCTGCTGCAACATTTTAAAGCAGCTCGTGAAATACCAAACCTTAACCAACTTTATTGAGATTTAAATAAGTTTTTGGTAAAACTCTTTTGAGAGGAAATTAGATGTTTGTTGGTAATAATTATTTTCTCATAATTGTGGTGAATTTTTTGAAAATTTCCATAATTATCCGCGAAACACTTTTTCATAGCTCGCGTGCAAATTATTAGTCGTCATGAAGTTTAACGTCACTAAACGAATGAGCTACGAAATAACCTGCTTCACTAGCCGATTACTTCGTTGACGGTCCGATTAGCAACGATACGTCAAAACCGGAAGTGAAAAAAAATCGTTAAACGAAACATCCGACTGTTTCCTTGCGAGTTGTTGAACTGAAATTGAAATTATTTGAATACAGCGAGCTTCATCGATTATATAACTCTAAATGAATAGGGAAACTGGTTGGATGGTCGTAAGGAAGAACAGTTTATAATGAGACACAAAGAATTACCAGGATTTGAAGTAACCATGATCAGGTCCTAGTGGAAGCTTTGTAATAAAAAAAAAGAAAACAGGCTAGAGAAATAGTGCGAGGTAATGAGAGTATTTGACAAACGCGAAAGTACGGACTGCAGATAAATCTCCTTTCTAAAATGAAATAAAAAAATTCTTTTTTTATCGTGGAGCTTTTTTCCCCTTGAAAAAAGAAACAAAATACGAAAGCTAGTAAATTGTAGGTAGTTTGGTTTCCATTTTTAAATACGGATCCCTCGTGTGTTTTTCGAAAGAATCACTGAAAATAATAATTATGTGATGAATTTAGGTTTAAAAACAAAATATAAAATTGGAAACGTTTTTAGTTTGCAACCGAGAATATAGCGTTCCTGACACAAAAAAATGGCAGAATCATTTTCTAGAATTTTAGGGCCAATTAATTAAAAAGATTGGTTGTTCTATTATCAATTTCGATATCTTCTAAGCCAGGCCTCTCGTTTAAGGTACTCTGAACTTTTCCGTTAAGTACTTACTTTACGGTTGTATATTGTCATTAATCTTCAAAACTGCCTGCTTTCATATTTTCTAATAATCGACATACAGAGAGCTAGGCGCCATCTATCATAATTTAAAAGAGCCGGCAAATACAAAAACGGGACTTGATGCACCGAAAGGAGGGGCGCATTGAATATGACCCTTTATTTAAAATAAAATTCAATATTCCCTCTTTATTTCCTGTATTTTTCACAAAGTCAAAGTTTCCATTATAGTTGTTTATTTGAAAATTCTTCTGCATACCCTTCCGCATCTGGGTCGACTCGTTCTCAGGCCCGGAAATAAGGAAAAATTCTTATAGGACATGTGTCCAGTGACGAACCCTTTGACTGGAAAAATTATAGGACATTGTCCACTGAATGGATTGTGCAAAATTGTTGTCGCATCTTCATAGTCAAACCATCAACACTACGGAAAATTTATTGTTCAAAATGTCCAGGGACCCCTTAGTTTTTGGAAAATTATGGGACATTCGAAAATTTTATTGGACAATGTCCAGTGTCCTGTGCTCAATTCGGGCCCTGCTCTTTCTAATTTAGAAAAGGGAAAAGTGGTCTAGTGGGCATATTAGCTCTCTGATGACCATCCATCCTCATGTCCTCTTACAAAGTATGTTCCAGAGATCGATAGTTTTCTTTCCAATGTTCATAATATGTTTTTACGTATCCTGTAGTTTAACTCGAAAATATCGAAAAATTCTACAGTATATCCTATCAATAAATGAGTAATAAAGTTTGCACCTCCATTACGCAGCTGTATGTACAATCAAGTTTATCATCAGGAAGCTGTTTTATTAAAGCCGTGTCCCTTGGAATTTCAGTGACATTTCCATTGCGCGGGGAATTAATTTCATTCGGAATCCCTTTGAGTCTTGAGGCTTTTCACGAGTTCATATGAATATGGAATCTCTTAAGCGAATTGTTCATTCCTTATTAAATCTGTTCTTATTAAGTATAGCACGATGTAGTTACTATTGTGGCCCAGCCTTTGGGACCGTTAAAAATGGTGAATATCTTTTAATATGTATGGTTGCGTGTCGTGGGAGGAGAAAGGTTGGCCTTATAATAGAGCTTTGCCTTTTCTTTAAACCTGTTTTTTATTTTTCATAATTATTTTCTTTTTTTTTTCTCTATTCGGGTTCACTTTAATAATAATTTTGAAAAGTTTTCGGTTCAAGATTAAGAAATAAAAGATCGATATATTCTTTTGTTCCGCTACAAAAGCCGCCCGTCCTGCGCCACCATGTCTTTCTTTCCTCATTCTCCCCCACCTTCAAACTATCCGGGAATTTAATCGAGTTTTCACCAAAAAACAATTTAAAACTGTATAAAGGGTCAATGAAATGCTATTCCACAAATTGGCGTCGACACCAAAATCTGTTTCTTCCCGAATCCCGAATATAGTACAGAGCATAGAGAGATTGCTCTTGATTTGATTGCAATCACTCGTCTTCGTATTTCAAAATACTACCGGTTTGTAGAGAGTTTAAAATCTTTTTTCTCTTCGAGACCCGCTCTAATTTAGGCCTTTGCGGGCACGAAAAAGTGAATCCCATCGTTTCACTTTATTCAAATATGTGAAGTAACATTTTAAATTCCGGGAGAGACTTAGATATAGCTTTCTTCTAGGTATGACAAATTAGTATTATTTAAACCAGAAGGGAATAAGAGAGAAGGGAGACATTAGAGCCTGCTATGGTAACGAGAGTACGACCAACCTCAAGAAAACCGCGAAAACTTTGCGCAAGTACAAAGCTTTTAACCAATTTACTGCAAATATAGTTCTTTAAGTTCTCCGCGGTGTCAGGCGGCCTATTTTTCTGCTAGATTTTCATTCTCCAAAGGCTTAGGGCTGTCCATGTTTCGTTCTTGTGTAATTATAACCTCAAGTATGTATTTTATTGAAACTAATTTTTATTTTTTAATATTAATTCAGAATAATTAGTTTTCATCTATTTATTACCTTCAAATTATCTGATTTTGGTACATTCTCAATTCCCGTGCATCTAAATTAATTGCACAGCTTGATTTCGTTTATCAACATGAAATTCGGCCATTTTTATCTCCTTCAATATAAAGTTGTAAACAAAACTACTTTTTATACGTCAACCGAGACGTCACCTTCTTATCTGACGTCACAGCTAAGACAGAAGTTAGATAGCCAATCAGTGAAGGGTAGTTGATTTGAGGTTGGTAAGACTGTTGTTACGAGTGTAAAGCATTATGGAGATATAAAGTGTGTCCCTTCTCTCTTATTCCCTTCTGTTTAAACTTAAGACATAGCTAGATTTGAAAATATAAGAAAGCTATCTTCGATGGGCCAAAATAACTTTCTTCAAATAGAGCTTTAAGAAATACAAAATAGATTTCAAGAAGGTGAAAAATAGTTTTAACAGAATTTCTTGAGCAGTTAATAGTTACCAACGTTTGGAAAAAGTACTTTTAAGAAAGAAAATACCTAAAGGGAGGGTGAAATGGAAAATTAAGTGATTTTTTATCGATTCTTCTTCTAATTATAATGCCTAGTGAAACATTCTGGAAATACAGTCTCCGAATGATTTTAAAATTCAAATTAGGTTCAGATTTTAAGGATAATTTGAAATAAGCCCCTCCGACCAATCGTGTAACGCCCTGCCTTTTTCTTAACAAAAATTTCGTGGCACGCTACTACCTCCTCATTTTATTCAAAACTACATACTGCTTATATATTATTTACAGCAATATGTACTTGAATTCGATATTTCTCTCTGAAAAGAGCCCTCTATAGAAAGTGGTATTAGACGAACGGAAGATTGACAGCTTGTTTTGGACGTGCGGTTTAATGGCATTCCTGCTTGCACTAAACGGCAGGGAACCGATTCAATATATTCTTTCTCGCTGGCTTTTACAATGAAAATTCTAATACATTGACTTCCCTTCCATTAAAGACGCCAAGGAAAAATGTTCGCAAAAATTATGATGATTTTTCGATCAACTATTATAAAAGTGGAAAAGCATTTCTTAAAAATAAGAGTAATAATGGATGCACCAACTACAAAGGTAAACTTAATAGGTGGGATTTCAAAACAGTGTGGATGCCACGAGTCCTTTTCCCAATCGCTTCCAATACTGTAAGAATCCTCTGAGTTTTAATATTTCTTGTTCATTTTAACATTGTATAGAAACACACCGGAATCGCTCGCGTCTCTTCTTGAGCTTAAATCAATAGAAGTTTAGAAACTCCAATCGGATACTAATAGTTTTAGTGTGGAATATTTTAATGTTACGTCAAATGTAATGGAAAATAAATGAAGCCATCGCTTCGCTTCAGGCCTTACTCGAATTGCCCACAACCCAATCAATTACGTGTAGACACGAGTAACTCAACAACAATAAGTATGAAATGCACTCAACGATAAAAATGGAAGCACTTGTGTTAATTTCCGAGTAACACCAATTCCAACTACCCATAACTTGATTTATTGTTTATTTCTTCATAAACACTAGCTTGTGTTAGAAGCAATCAATCCCAGTTTGGGTCAGGGGTGAGAGCCAGTAGATATAAATACCCTCCAAACAGAAATGGATGGAAGGAAGTAAGCCTCTATCCATAGCATGATGAGGAACACCATTTGTTTAAAAGAAATAGCGTTAGTTCAATGGGAAATGCATATGATACCTATTTTTACTATGATACTTATGTTAAGAGGAGTAAGTGGGTGGGAATGTATGGACGCTCTGGATGATTTTGGAGCAAAATGTTTATGTGATAATCATTAAATTGAATATCAATAATTCTTTTCTAGGCCAATCTGCCCCGTCAATTATAATGGAACCTTTTCCGCCTCGTGCCATAAACCGCGTCAACTTTCGCCCTTAGTTAGCTTTTGCATTTCATTTAACTCGTTTAGATATGGATGCTAAAAATAACGTGGTCACCGCTATTAGATCGCTTTTACACTAAACACTTTTAAACCGTTGAAAATTCAAAATAATAACATTTTTGTTTTATTTATTATTATTGTTACAAAAGGGTTAGCTAGGCCTTTCCAAAGTAAACTCTGCTTTAGCGCATTATGAGTTGTTCTTTTTTAGCCACATCGTAGTATACGATGAGGCTCTTAGTTTGACCCGAGCCGTCGTCGTCGTCGTCGTCGTAGTAGTAGTATAGTCTGTCAAACGAAAGAAGAGCCCTGAGAAATTTGTCCAAATTGGTGTCGCCACCATCGACCCCATAGTACTTTATCAACTTGTTTTGTTTTGTCAATAGTCGTCTGTAATATAGTCTGCTATATACAGATACTTTAACTTATGTCATTAAAATATATTGCAATGCTAGTTCAACAAAGATAAAACTGGTGTCATGTCGTTAATTACTTTTGCGCTCTTTAGAGCTCGAAAGTATTGTTCCGACCTCTGTTGGCTGGTCGGCTGGCTGGATTTGGTGTAACCGCATAATAAGATTCTTCATAAATAAACTTTTTGAATTTCAAATTTCCCGCGAATTTTCGACTCGAAATTCATCCGTAGTTCACGTTACACCTCATAGGTGGCGTAACGTATTTAATTTCAATTGAAATTATTTTCCCGTCGGCGCCGGGCCTCGAACCCGCGATATCCCAATCCATACGAGACGTCAGTGAAGACGCCCGGCCGCGCGCTCTACCACGAAGCCACGCTTGCTTGTAATATAAAGCGAGATAAATTATACTGAAGAGAAGAAAGAGAGAGTTAGGATATGGACCCCCCCCCCCCATCTCCCCGACGCCCGCACTTACTGCGTGGGTTTAGCGGGAGACGAGAGAGAGAGAACTGTGCAACTGTATGGACCCCCCACCTCCCCGACGCCCGCCACTGGATGCTGTCGAATATATATTGTATCGCGCTAGAGGAGGAGAGACAGTTGCTTGCAATTTTTTTTTGCAATTTATAATTATTATATATCTTTTTAATCCTAGGCAAGATTAGATTTCTACTTGGGAACTTAAACATTACAATTAATATTATCATATTAATCAAAAAAGAAATTAAGGTTCTCCCCGACAGAAGGCGCGCTAAGCAGAGAGAGTTTTCTAATTTCACCAATGATATCGTTTTTTAAGACTCGTCTGCTTAAAAGTTAGGCAGGTTGATTTACTAATAAAATTAAATGTATTAACAAAATGAAACTCGAGTCAGCGTTTTAAAACTATAACTAGTTTGGGACGGAGGTACCATTGCTCACTATTTGTTTGGCAAGTTTAAAATTAAATGATCACTTAACGGAACTGACATAAAATAATAGGTAGATTTTTGCAGAATTAAATTGCAGATTCTTTGCAAAATTAACTAATCATTTTGGCAGTTTCCGCTCTCGCTGGGTTCATCTACTAATAACAGTTACGTAAGTGATAATTATAAAAATAAAATCAACAATCTCATAAAATCAACAACTCAAAATATAAAATGAAATTTATGATCAAAATGAATCTAATTTCAATCAACGACAAACGGAATCAACGTGTTCATCTCTCCATCCACGGAAATATGAAATTTCTACATGAAACATGAAAGTGCTATCAACCTAACAATTTTTAGAAATGTAATTTTAATCAGTGAAACATACTCATTTAAAGTTAACTAATTATAAGTCGCTAATTTGATTATTATATTTAAAAAAAATTATATTATTTAAGTAATAAATTTAACGATGGTGTTGATAGTACCAATAGAGTATTCAAGGATTGATTACGTTAATATCAACATATCAAACAAAAAGTATTTAATTATAATTTGGAATTTCAATTTAAATTTATACAGTTTTTTAAATGCCCATTGAGATTCAGAGTCTGTCACTGAATGTTGAAGATCTCCAGTCTCTGCCAAGTGATTTAAATTTTCAGACCCTCTCTGTGGGAAAGGGGGAATTAAATTAACGAGACTTACAAACTGACATCATCCTTAAATTAAATAAGGATTATAAATGAAAATTTAAATCAAGGTATTGAAGGTTTAATTAACGTTACTTTGAAAGTATCGAATTAAAAATTTACAACTTAAGCTCATCAATAAAAAGAACATTAAGATAATTATTAATAGGCATAAACAATCATCAATAAAAAGAACATTAAGATAAATATTAATAGGCATAAACAATCATCAATAAAAAGAACATTAAGATAATTATTAAAAGGCATGGGCATGGACAATTTTACTCGGACCCCGAGTCCCCGACTCCCCGTCCCCCTGTCCCGATACACTAAAGACCGAGGCTTAAACCTCGTAGCTCGCGGCCATCTTTATTGTTTACATCATGGGCTCGTCACTACAGGGTAGGAAATAAGACAGGTTTACAAGTCCCAAACCAGTTTATTAATTGCTCGGACCAGTTTATTTATTCCAAAAGTTGGGGTCAGTGGTATCAGGGAGCACTTTATTAATTAGGGTTTTTGGAAAAAATAGACGGTGGGACCAGTTTATAAATTCGGGGTTCCTTTTTAGAATTTTTCTATCTCAACTCATTTTCTACCAATTCTACTCCTAGGTAGTTAGTACTCCTTGGCTACAACTTCCCTACAAAAGTTTTGTATTCTATTGACTATTGATCTTGTCTAGCGTCTATACTCTAGAATGAGTCTCTTGTAGTCGACAGTCTAGACCATAGCCAGTACTAGTTGTCAGTAATCGTATTTCTCAGTAGTGCATGGTCACATTACAAGATTTTGATCTGGCTTACTGATAGCGAGAGAAGATATTGCCGCTGAATTTATGGAAAATGCAATAAGGAATAAGGCTAGTTCAGAAAAGGATTAAGAACTTCAAATATCATTAGACATGTTGATTGATATTTAGTGGCAACTAGTTGAAAAATTGTGATAAGAAATAAAAGTTAACTGTTATGGATTGTTATATGCTACTTTTTCCTACAGTAAAAAATTCAAATTCAATTACAATTTTCAGCTTCTTTACTTTTGTGTCTTTACGTGCTTTTTATTCTCACCATTTTAGAAATTTAATTTATAGTGGGACCGGTAAAATAATAATTAATGCGAGGGTCACTGGTCCCAAGGACCACCACCACATCCGCAACACCAATTCGCCGCAACCCACTCCGAAACAGACGAGCGCCTGAAAGGCTCAACCTATGAGACAGCAGCTAAACCAAGTTTTCACCATAATAACAATAACCTCATGAAGGACAGTATAAATAATGAGTTTAAACAAACTTTTCACCATAATAACAATAACCTCATAAAGGACAGTATAAATAATGACTTTAAACAAACTTTTCACCACAATAACAATAACCTCATAAAGGACAGTATAAAATAGTGACTTAAACAAAGTTAAATCTGAATTACAATCTACCTCATTAAGCTCAACCAAACTGTTACAAATGCATAGCGCAATATTACAAGTTGCCAATGATCTTCGAATTTTATTGTTAAACCCTCACATTATCTTAAGACTCATACAGTCACTGGGTTTTAATCTCACGGGAGAGTATTGCTATATTCGTAATTCCCGCCTATTCCAAACACAACCTAGATGGCGCCCCATCCTCAGATATCGATTGATTGTAACCCCCATTTTCTAATTGTCTGTTTACCAGGCAAATTCAAGGGGGGCTGCCATTGCGTCATAGTAGTTTTTGATACCGCCATCTAGCGTCGAAGTAAAGCGTAAAATTCGGTATTTTTGTCTCTTTAAACGTCGGTGTTTAAAGCCATCTAGCGTTCAAAAGCAGGAAGTTCAAAACCTTCGTCTGAAATCCTTTGGCTCGGTGAATCCGATGATTTGAACATATTTTTTAATTCTCATTGGTAATTAGTAAGTTTTGAAAAGTAAAAATGGCAAGCTGGGGTAGAACATGTTCCGTTCTTGGCTGTAAAAGTAGTGATAGGGATTTAAGGGAGTGGAGATCATGGGTTTGCAAACTTCATTCGGGACCTGACAAAGGGTTAACTCTGTGTCATAAAGATTGTTGTTGTCCGCGGCCATTTTTAAAATACGGAATAAAATCAAAGTACAGAATTCGCTCATTAGATGGCGATTACCAAAAACTACTCACATTTTAAAAATGGGAGGTAACCTCGTACATCGCGTATAGGAGAGAACACTCCTCGCTTCTTTATCCGCACTCAAGCGGCATCCTTGCCACCCAATGTAACGAATGACCATAATCATATGGTAGAATAAATCTTGGATATTGATTAGTATATCTAGCCTAATTAATCCACCAAGACTTGAACACTACAGTTAATTACTTATTTAATTAAACTGTAAACCAAATTCTTACTAGATTGGTTTTATTCATAATCGGAATGCTATTTTATAAACAATGGAAAAAAACCTGAAAATTATAAATTTGTCGGGGTCAATGAATATAGTAATACTAATTCTAGTCACTAGAGGGCGCGCAAAAGTGTAATCTGGCCGGGGCCATCTTGTTTTGTTTTATATTCTTTAATACTCGATGATCGTAAAAAACCATGAAACATAAACGTATTAAACATATATTGCAAAATGTATTGGTTCTATTGCGATTAAGCCTATCTGTATATAGCAGACTATATTACAGACGACTATTGACAAAACAAAACAAGTTGATAAAGTACTATGGGGTCGATGGTGGCGACACCAATTTGGACAAATTTCCCAGGGCTCTTCTTTCGTTTGACAGACTATAGTAGCGGCCGGGTTGTCGCTTCGTTATCGTTAGATTTTAGCTTAAAAGAAACTATATTACCACAACCCACCAATAGGGGTAACTGGGTTCGATTAGAGATTTAATTTTAATTAAAATTTCTTCAGGTCGCAGCCGGGAATCGAACCCGAATCGCTCAGGCAGTAGACAGACATTCTACCACTGAGCCATAGAGTCTTGATAGAAACCCCGAGTTTTTTATTATTTATTTTCATCTCTAAAATGCCGGGGTGATGTGGGGTGGGGTACCTCTTAATCTGTGAGGTCGGAAACTTTTAAATTTTTATCTGTGGGGTCGGATACTTATGAATTTAAATGTTTGGGGTTTTTATATTTATTTCCTTTTTATTTATGTGCTAATTAAATAGATAACGATTTTCCCCGTTTCCTACCGCGCTCCTCATGTGTTTCGTTCTCGTTCAGTAGCTATCGCCATCTATGTTATGTTTGACTGGAACGTTTTGGCGGTTAATTCAAATGTGGGTTTAGATAGAGCTAACATAAGCCGCGTTTACACGAGACACTTTGAAACCGTTTTAAACCGTTGTACAAAAAAGAATATTAAGTTGATAAAACAAGAGATCTTTCACGAGAAAATGCAAATATTATTTTTTAAAAAGTGTTAGGCCTTTCCAAAACGGTTCAAAACGGTTCCAAAGTGTCTCGTGTAAACGCTGCTATAGTGTTAAATGAGCGTTGTGCGTTTGATCATTTTAGCCTTGCTAAAGGTAATTCGAGGGGATAATCACTAAAATGGGTAATCACTATAACTAAACTTCTCTTTTAAAAGTTTCTGGGCATAAGTCCTTGTTAGAAATTTATAAGATGCGATAAGTGTGCATCGCCATAAGTCTATGTTGTAAACGCATCCAGGGGATTATCACTAAAACTATCTGTTCTTCGATTCGCCGGAATATTATAATTTCAACATAAGTAAATTTATACGGTTATAATTTTATCACTGTTTAGAGTAGGGCATCGAGGGGCTATTAACTCTGATTTTACGCACGGTAAATCATTTAAGCATTGAAAAAGATAGCGCTATTCACTCATTAGGGTAAGGTATAGAGGGGTTATCCACTCGTACGATGTGGCTACTATTACGAGCCCTTGGGCCGTCTTGTTTCTAGCTAATATATATCCTAAAATTGTTCAGGCACCATCCAACATCCCTACTGGTTAAAAAGAGCTTATTGTTTTTATGTTGAAGGCGAAAAATGTTGGATAAGCCATGAGCACTGAAAGAGAAGTAAATATAACCCAAATATGTAAATTCCTTATTTTACTGGTCCTTATAATAATTAAGATATTTAATACAACAAATGTTTTTTCGTTCGAGACATATTACGTGTCAAATTAGAAACTAACTCAACTTCAGTGTGATTCTTAGTTTAATTTACATATTAAAGTAGCTTCGTTTTAATTAGAAAAGTGATTAAAAGCGGTACGGTATTGGCCCTTGGGACGTGCTTGAACCGCGAAAAATCCGATTAAATTAACCCTGGAACGGATTCCTTCTCCCATATTTGATATTAAGAAATAGCCGAAGCGACAAGTAGTTCTTCTTCTCAGGAACCAACTTTGAACTGGAGAAAAGGATACGACTACGCTAGGGTTAGCTCTGGAAAGCCAGCAAGCCATAAGGGTTTAACGTTTTTAGCAGCTGATGCCTTTTTTAAGGATGACTGCCGGCATTGAACCGTGAAAAACCAGTGCGTTTTCAGCCACTAAAAGGAAACGTATAAATCAAATTTCTATACTTTTCCACGCCAGAAGCCGCCATCCGCCGAAACCAAGCCAACCCCTTGATACCACTTCCATGCCCTCCTAAGTTGCAACGTCTTACCAAAGAGCAAGTGTCATGTATGCGCCTTATTTTAGAAAACAAAGTTGAGTAAAGTATTTGGGTCGTGTGAAAACGTTCTGGAAGCGTATCTGGAAGTGGCCTAACCGTTTTGTTATATATCTCCGCTGGTGTACGGATTAAAGTGGTTATGGTTTCAACCGTTTTTGGAAAGATTGCCACAGATCAGGAAAACTTTCGAAAGTTAGCGAACTTAAGGTTTTTCTGAATCGGCCCTCTAATGTAAATAAGGCACAAAGATTGTTTATTTGAAATCTTTCCATAAATTCAACGAAAGTCGGGGAATTTTAAGAATTTTAATAAAGTCCGTGACAGTCAAAGTAAATAGAAGAAAACTTAAGTCAAAAAATTTAAATCTGAAAATAGAACCTGTGGCACCATAAGTTTATCATGCCTCTAAGTACACAAATACCGGTTACAACTGGGCATCTTCCGCAGGCTACTGTGACGTCAGAACTCGTATAGCGCTAAGATCCGAAGAGAGAAAGTTTTGAAATTTCTGTCGCGGTGCAGCCACAAGCGGTCGAGACGATTACTAAATGGGTCACAAGATAAAAAGTCATCCAATGGAATAAAGGAGATTTTTACGTTTCTTATAGGCAGGCATTGGGGGGGGGAACGAATTTTACTTAAGCAACCCCAAATCCCTCTCTCTCTCGTGAGATAGAGGCGGTTTCAGTCCTGAAAGATTCTAAAAGCGATAAAAGAAACGCTAGGCTAGGCAGTACAATTTTGTATTGAAGTTGAGGTGATAAACGATACGGAGAGAGTATAGGGTTTCATTAAAGGGAGCCAGACAAACACTATTGCCATAGGAGTAGCAGCCATTTCTCTACTTAGAGGCATTATAAACTTATGGTGGCACCAATGTTTAGGAACAGCGGATTTCGCATGCGATATTTTTAGGCACCATGGAGAACATAAGCGGCAATATAGGCCGAAATGGGATGAGCAAAAAAAGCACTGAAAATATCTAACCCCGTTATGTCGGGATCAGGCAAATATATTACTCCTATATTACTTATCCTGTTTTGGAACGGCAGCTTAAGTTTATATGAGCGCAATAAATTCTCACTCGTTTTTACGCTCGGGGAATTTCCAGTTTAAAAATTTCTAGCCTGCTCTGGAGTTCCAGTGATTTTGAGATCACGAATTTTGTTGGATACAGCCTACAGGTAAGCTTTAAACTCGATTGACAAACAGAACCAACATATTTAAAACCAATAATTTTGGTCTTGGCCTAGTGCTGAATAAATAGTTTAGACTAGAAGTAAAAACTATTCGCTAAGGTGATGAGGGGGGGAGGGTTCTGGTAAGGAGAGAATGAAATTACCATATTACAATTTTTAATTGATCTCGTGTTGTTAAAATAATACCAGAGACATCAACGAAACTTTAACAACAAATTGTTTTGGTTATTTTATATCAACTATATCAAAAATTTCAAACTAAAAGGCATGCTTAGCCTAACGTTAATAAAGAAACTCTAACCCTATATCAGACAGAACATGTTTAGTTCACAATTTTCGTTTTGTCAACTTCCCTGTAGAGTTTTTACCATTTTTTTATCTCATGATCGCGTAGCACAGTTTCCATTTGATATTATGGGTAGTTCCAGACATACATACAGCCATAAATATATTAATCAAAACGCGTCTTGGATTTAATCAAGACCTAAAAAGTATCGATAAGAACAAGGTTAATCACTTGACTGAATGCGCAGATATTGAAACTTTTTTTTAATAAAACTTACATGTTTAAGAAAATAATGTTCCATCACCCTATTCCATTGAATAAACTTACTTTACTGGTAGTAAATTTTTTCCCTCTCAATAATTTGAAAAATTTACTTATCTCGGGTTTTCGAGCACAATTCCATTCCCCGAAAACATTTTATAACTACATTTATTATCACTTTTAAGAGAGTACGTGTATGACATTGTGTCGTTAATAAGTTGCTAACATATCCTCCCGTTCATGCCCTGTACGCTCCATAGTGAAACCTTTTGTTAATTTTAGTGCAAATTTCAACAATGGCAGCACATTCAATAGGGACGTTATGATTTTTACACTTGGTTAAACTGAATTGTGTAATAGATCACTTCGACATATCTTAGAGGGAAAGACACGGGGGTAAAACTTTGCCTTCCATCTCGCTCGATGGAAAGATCATAAATGGAGCAGAGACGGCGAGGGGTCAACCCCTGTATGTCCCGATACTGAGGATTGACATCTCTTTTTTTACGTAGAAAGGGTCTATAGCAGTTGTACGACGGACAATGGTAATAATAATAATAATTAAGGCTTTATTTACTGGAACAATCACTAAGAAACATTCTATTTACACGTGAAGTTTCTATGGTGCGCAAGCAGTAGGGGCGTGCATGATATTCGTAATTTTTTGATTTTCTTTGTTGTAATTATTAACTTAAGCGCGGTCGTAGCCTGAAAATTCTGACTTGGTTATTTTGCAAAATAGCCTACGTTCACCGAGTCGCGTGATCTACGACGCTGTGGCTCGACTCTGCTACTTAGTCTGTATATCTGTATCTATATCTGTAACGGTTTTTAAAGGAATATGGGATTTTAAACTTGTCGCTGCGAATCTTCCTATAGTAAATGTAGTATTTTTAGTATCCCCAGAGACTTCTGGTAGCATTTGGTAGAAAAGTTTTCAAGGCGAGGAATGCTCACAAAAACAATTACTATTTGCTGACGAATACCTTAAAAAGTAATTCACACAGAATTCTCGAGCAGCTTAACGCGTAATTGAGTGGGCTCTTGCCTTGGTGACGAGGCCAGCGAGAGACAAGGCATGAGAATAGCACAAGGCGACAAGGCCAGCGTGGGAAATAAGGCGGTGGCACAGGGCAAATGACCAGTTTAAAAATTGCCTGGACCAGTTTAAAAATTAAATCGGAGGGGGGTCAGTGGTCCACAGGACCACTAAGAAAATTCAAGGGTTTCCAGAGTCCAGACATTAGCTAATATATTTTAATTATCCACTTCTTCAATTTAGCAGACGACGCGCCCTGGTCAGTGGTCATGGACCAGTTTATTTATTCCAGGCCAGAGGGGTCGCTGGCCCAATGTCCAGTTTAAAAAAAATCCTTATTTCCCACCCTGGACAAGGCGTACTTCTATCAAGGGGGTATTCAACTATACATCCTCCTTCTTCGTATTTGGCGCAGCAGAGGCTAAAGCAGACTACCCTAAATGGTTTTGTCATTGTTACGTGTACTCGTGTATGTATTTTCCACACGAAAACTCTTAAAAGTGATAATAAATGTAGTTATAAAATGTTTTCGGGGAATGGAATTGTGCTCGAAAACCCGAGATAAGTAAATTTTTCAAATTATTGAGAGGGAAAAAATTTACTACCAGTAAAGTAAGTTTATTCAATGGAATAGGGTGATGGAACATTACTTTCTTAAACATGTAAGTTTTATTAAAAAAAAGTTTCAATATCTGCGCATTCAGTCAAGTGATTAACCTTGTTCTTATCGATACTTTTTAGGTCTTGATTAAATCCAAGACGCGTTTTGATTAATATCTGTTACTTCAGTCTTAATATTAATTAAAATTGTTTAAAAACCTTAGGAGAGAAAACGTTTTAGCGCGTTGTACTTTCATTAGTTAAAGCTTTTGAACTGACCAAGCATCTATTACATAACTTCAATCCTCACTGCTTGAGCTGTAATCGCTAATCTAGCTTAATTAGCTGTAATCGTCAATCTAGCTTAATTAGCTGTAATCGTCAATCTAGCTTAATTACCTGTAATCGTCAATCTAGCTTAATTACCTGTAATCGTCAATCTAGCTTAATTACCTGTATTCGTTAATCTAGCTTAATTACCTGTAATCGTTAATCTAGCTTAATTATCTGTAATCATTAATCTAGCTTAATTACCTGTAATCGTTAATCTAGTTTAGTTACGAAAAAATCATTCAGTTTTTGCAACGAAAGAGAATAAAATCAGATAAAAGTCCTTGGTAAAACAGCGTAAGTGCAAGAGTGGCTTTCTTCTCGGCTTTATCCCCGGTAAAACGACGTAAGTCCAACAGTACATATAGGCTGCAACAACTTAAGTCAAAGCCAGACTAAAAAACATGAAATTTAGCACTTAAACTTAATTTTTCTCAAAAAGCTTAAAAATGGTCCTAGAAAAAGGTTTATATTTTGATATAAAACCGTTCCCAAATGTAAAAAACGAATATTTCATTTCAAAATTTGAGAAAAACTCCATGTTATTTCTATGAGAAAATTTAACTTTTTCACCAAAAACACTGACTAATTTTATGCAAATGAAAACCACCCTTAGCAACTTTATTTTTTATAAAATAAACTAATGGGTGGATCTTTTTGAAATTTTAACCACATTTTGAGGGCCCGATTTATGGTTCTGTGGAAGTTTTTCGAATCAATTAATACAATACAAAAAGACTACATCCAAACAAAAACCCTCCTTATACATTAAGAGCAGTATGAAGTCTTATCTAAGAGAAGTGCCGCTCTCCTAGAATATAACCAGAGTTACGAGCTTCCAAAACTTAGTGTAATGTTAATCCTATGGAGGAGGCAAAGTACCTACAAGCACCTAAAAGTACCTACAAGCACCCACAAGTACCTACAAGTACCCACAAGTACCTACAAGCACCCACAAGTACCTACAAGTAACCACAAGTACCTACAAGTACCTACAAGCACCCAGAAGTACCCACAAGTACCTACAAGCACCTACAAGCACCCACAAGTAACCACAAGTACCTACAAGCACTCACAAGTACCTACAAGCACTCACAAGTACCTACTAGCACCTACAAGTACCCACTAGCACCTACAAGTACCCACAAGTACCTACAAGTACCCACAAGTACCCACAAGTACCCACAAGTACCTACAAGTACCCACAAGTACCCACAAGTACCTACAAGTACCCACAAGTAACCACAAGCACCTACAAGTACCCACAAGCACCTACAAGTACCCACAAGCGCCTACAAGTACCTACAAGCACCCACAAGTACCTACTAGCACCCACAAGTACCTACTAGCACCCACAAGTACCTACAAGTAACCACAAGTACCTACAAGCACCCACAAGAAAACACAAGTACCTACAAGCACCCACAAGAAAACACAAGTACCTACAAGCACCCACAAGTACCCACAAGTACCTACAAGCACCCACAAGTACCTACAAGTAACCACAAGTACCCACAAGTACCTACAAGTACCTACAAGCACCCACAAGTAACCACAAGCACCCACAAGTAACCACAAGCACCCACAAGTACCTACAAGCACTCACAAGTACCTACTAGCACCCACAAGTACCAACTAGCACCTACAAGCACCCACAAGTACCTACAAGCACCCACAAGCACCCACAAGTACCTACTAGCACCCACAAGTACCTACAAGTACCCACAAGTACCTACAAGTACCCACAAGTACCTACAAGTACCTACAAGTACCCACAAGTACCCACAAGTACCTACAAGTACCCACAAGTACCTACAAGTACCCACAAGTACCCACAAGTACCTACAAGTACCCACAAGTAACCAGAAGCACCTACAAGTACCCACAAGTGCCTACAAGTACCTACAAGCACCCACAAGTACCTACAAGCACCCACAAGTACCTACAAGCACCCACAAGTACCTACAAGCACCCACAAGTACCTACAAGCACCCACAAGTACCTACAAGCACCCACAAGTACCTACTAGCACCCACAAGTACCTACTAGCACCCACAAGTACCTACAAGTAACCACAAGTACCTACAAGCACCCACAAGAAAACACAAGTACCTACAAGCACCCACAAGTACCCACAAGTACCTACAAGTAACCGCAAGTACCTTAAAGTACCCACAAGCACCCACAAGTACCTACAAGTACCCACAAGTAACCACAAGTATATACAAGTACCCACAAGTACCTACAAGTACCCACAAGTACATACAAGTACCCACAAGTACCTACAAGCACCCACAAGTACCTACAAGCACCCACAAGTACCTACAAACACCCACAAGTACCTACAAACACCCACAAGTACCTACAAGCACCCACAAGTACCTACAAGCACCCACAAGTACCTACAAACACCCACAAGTACCTACAAACACCCACAAACACCCACAAGTACCAACAAGTACCCACAAGTACCAACAAGTACCCACAAGTACCTACAAGTACCCACAAGTACCTACAACCACCCACAAGTACCTACAAGCACCCACAAGTACCTACAAACACCCACAAGTACCTACAAGCACCCTCAAGTACCTACAAGCACCCACAAGTACCTACAAGCACCCACAAGTACCTACAAGCACCCACTAGTACCCACAAGTACCTACAAGCACCCACAAGCACCTACAAGTACCCAAAAGTATCCACAAGCACCTACAAGAACCCACAAGTACCCACAAGCACCTACAAGTATCCACAAGCACCTACAAGTATCCACAAGCACCTACAAGTATCCACAAGCACCCACAAGCACCTAACAGCACCCGGACAAAGCACCTACAAGAGCACAAACGCCATGTTTTTCTTGCTTAACTACCAGTCGTAGGTAATCTTGTTAACTTAATATATATGTGTGGGGTACTTTTCCAACTTAACTTGTTAGCTAACACAAGCTTAGGTTCTCTTGTTTTTTTACCACTACGAAAATTGGACCAAATAGCCTTAACCGTGCTAACATCATAAACTGATTATTATTCATGCTACAATATCGCAGATTGGAATGGTTTTGAAAATATGAAATTAAACATACTTCAACTTAAATCTAATTAATGAAAATTGGAAAGCGGAAAATCTAAATACCAGGCTTTCGTTTAAAACCGTTTTCAAGTCAATCAAACGAATAGTTATTGCATTACGGCTACCACAAAATGGTCATCTGTAAAATATTTTCCCATGTTATTTCTATGGGAAAATTTCGAGGTTTTCGTCAAAATGTCTGATTATTTTTATGGAAATGAAAACCACCCTTAGCAACTTTATTTTTTATAAAATAAACTATTAAATGTATCTCTTTGAAATTTCACCCACATATTCGGGGTCCGAATTGTAGTTCTGTGGAATTTTTTCAAAACAGTTAATACGATACAAAAAAAGTTATAACCAATCAAAAAACCATCCTTATACATTAAAGTCAGTATGAAGTCTTATCTAAGAGAGCTATCGCTCTCCTAGAATTCCATGGGTATGACACTACCTATACTTCGTAATGATAAAGACTTACAGCTCGAGCTAGTTCGAGAACGACATGCGAGAATTGACTATACAGTTAATTTTTCAGTCCATCTTCCTATTTAGTCTCTACTAAGCATTTGACAACGTCTCACCAGGCGTCGCTTTACGAGAATCTATGACGTTTCACTTCACTTCATGACAACCTCTCAATAACCAGTGACAAACTTATGGAACATATCTTACAGGTCGTAAAACAGATTATTAAATGCTCCGACTGAAGCTTTTAAATTCTCGTAGTTTATTAATTTTTATGAAAATTGAAGGTGGTCTAGTATAAGAATTCTTGGAAACTTCAGTTGTAATTTTTATTTTCAGATATATTGGTTATTGATGAATTTAACGTAATAAAATAATATCTAAGCACGTTCATTTGGGGTAGAAAAACTATTCGCCCTAGCTTCACGAATATAAACCGTACGATGCACGAGCTAGTACATCAAAATTACTTGAAATATCGCAGAACTTGGTTATTTAGAAGAAAAAAAAACCCAATTTCCTTTAAGAATTTATTTATTCTTCTACGTATTTCAGAAAGTTGTTTCTTTGTTTTTTATTCATACAAACTAATTACATAATTTGATCAATCTTCATATTTGATATGAGTAGCACTATTAAAGAAGTGGTTTGCTTGATTTCCTTAAGGTTGCCATTAGGCCTGTTAATATTTTTTTAAATGAACAGTTCGATAAAAGAGCAGGATTAGGAGTGTAATTTTTTTACACGCGAGTTTTGAAGCTATTAATGTTCTGGTAGAGACCAATTCGATATCGTCGTGGGGGAGGAAGAACTGGGGGGCGAGGCCGGAGATGAGAGGGTTCTTTTCGTAGATGGAATTTGAAGAGGGTCTCATCGAACCAACGATAACCCTTGAACAAAAGACGCCTTTTCCATCTTTTCCCACGTTCGTGCCATTCTTAACTAGACACCGCTCTTCGTTGCCATGGCAATTGCGTCACTTCCACTCCTCGTTATTTCTATTTTGAAGCAGAGAGAATAATTTTACGAGGAGCAATAGATAGGGTGCTAAGCTCGGAGTGTATATAAATTTTCGCTCTACTTTGAGGCTAGATGACGAAAACAAAAACAACTAACTGAGAAATAATGGACTTACACCCGTAGTTTGGATCGTTGATAACTTATATTCAATTGAAAGAAAACGTTTGTTACTTTGTTGGACGTTTTGTTAAATATTTTTAATTTATGAAACGGTAATGACTTTTATGTTATTTTATTATCGTTTGTCTGTGTCTTTCATTCTCCCTTTAACATAGAGCTACCCCGCTACTTCCTACTCCTCGTGTTTTTGTTCTCGTTTGCTGTAGAGGGAGGCAGAACTCTCTTTTGGTTTTGAAGGGTTGCGGCGTTGAGTGAGAGAGAAAGCGTAGGCTCAAATATGCTCTTGATAAGGAGGGCAATTTCGTGGCTGTCACTTTGGCGGGAGAACCACTCAACTGAATTATATATTTAACATCAACTGAAGACAAAATTCCAGACTCTACAATCGTTATTCCTGGCAATGTCGACAACACCGTCTCGCGCACAGTGTTTCACCATTTATAATACTCTAAGCTACCTAACATTTAGTTGAGAAGAACGTTTTTGAGAAATTCACATCAATTATGGTGACCAGAAATCTAGTCGCGTTTGTACTAGGGCTGTGCGAGCCTTCAATTTTCGGTTTCGAGTCGAATCTCGAGTATCGAAAATTTTTCTTGTCGAGTAAATTGAAAATTGGTTTCGAGTATTTATAGAGTATGCCTAATTGGAAAATTTGTTTCTAGTGCTCGAATCGAGTATAGCTGGAAAACTTGTTTCGAGTACTTATCGAGTAATTGGGAATTGTTTTCAAGTATTTACACATTTTCTGATAATTTATAGCTTGTATTATAGGGGCGGGGTGGCGTAGCGGTTAGTGCTTTCGCCTCGCAGCAAGAGGATCCCGGGTTCGATCCCGGACTGTGGCACCGGGTGAAAATCTGGGAACAAATCCTTCTGCGTAGAGTTTGCAAGTTCTCTCCCCGCTTGTTAAAGGAGTTTTCCTCCGCGGTGTTACCCGGTTTCTCCTTTCCATCAAAACTTGCAGAGGTCATCGGTCATAGTTAGTATAGGGCGCTGTAGGTTAGCTGTGGCATAGGGGCTAGCCACCACCCCACCCCTCTATGCATTGTAAAGGGATCCACCGGCTTAGTGTGGACATCCCTTCATAGACAAAGCTTAGATTATTATTTAGAGTAATCTTGCTCATCAACTACTTCAAACAATTCTCAAAGGGTTTTTGTTTTATTCCTTTTAATTTGACACTCAAATTACGTTATCCTCTACGACTTTAAATTTTCGGTCTATAATCGGTTTACCTTAGCAAAAGTAATTAGCAGGTATAGAACTTGATTAGCCCCTTTTCATATAAGTAATGTCTAGGATGAATTAACTTGCTTCATAATTATAGCGGAACTCTCCTCAATATTGGTTTTAGTTTGTCCGTTAGCGTAATTACGGCGATGGTATTTACTGCAATTCAGTTTGCTCTCGGGAGAAACGTCGTCAATCACGCGCTATTATGGTTCTATTAAGTTCCTGAAAAGACTACCTTGAATAAATGCTCCTTAATGATATTGATTCGCCCAATTATACACTTGCCGCCAGCCAAGTTTCGGGCCATTTCCAAACATACGTCTTTGACTTACATCAACATCCATAAGTGACAGCTTGTGTTCGCCAACACGCTCTCTACCCCAAGCCCATCCTCTCTCCTTGTCTATATTTCCCCATTCTGCAACTAAATATTGATGTTGAAACCATTTATTCACTGTTTCACCACGCTAATTATATGTCCCCGAAAATTACTACTTTCAGTTCAAAGGGTAAGCTAGCATTCCCAACGTTAATTTCAAAGTTGGAAACTATTAAGTTTGATCGTACAGTACAATAGCGTCCTTCCTCTCGCTCATATTCTCACCTTGACCGACTAGAGAATATCTTTAGTTTGGATAAGCGTTAGCAATCACGCTATTTCTTATACATTAAACGGAATAGACCAACATATATACCCTAATTTTCCAAAAATTGTTAAAGAGGCATACGCTTGAATTCAAACGTCAACAATAGCTATGCTTGAAATGATTTTACCAATAATTAATACCAACTATATTTGTCCAATTATTTAAGAAAAAGTCTTAATTTCGTCTCGACTCGAAGAGGTTAATTTCGGTTTCCCAACTTGTTTTTATTTTAACGCCTGCAGTTAATTAGCAAAAAAAAAAAAGATTAAAAAAGAACTAGGCCTATAACGGGAGTTAACATTTTAGTTTACCAACTTGCTTCATTCAGTTTTCAAACTAAACCCGGTTTTTTTTTTCATAAAAACGCATCTCACTGGGTTTTAATTTTCAAAATCAACCCGGTTTTTTTATAAAAACGCAGCCCACTGGGTTTTATTGAGTATTTGGTTTTTACTTTTGCACGCCAGATGGCGTTCAAAAGTTATATTTTTATAAACGGAAGACTTAAAGCCCGTCGAGCACGCTCGGGTGTCAATTGAAATATACGGGCCCACGAGAGGGAAACGATGAAAAATTCCCCAGTGGAATACCGGCGGTGGTTTGCTGACGTCATGGTGTAACCAAGAATCTGATACGCATGCGCGAGCTTTATAAAAAAATACCCCTAGAATATGAACTTGATTAACTACGCTCGTGGTATGGTGGTTAGAACCGTTGCCTTTTGCGCGGTAGAACCATGGGTCGCAGTTCGAATCCACACGAGGAAATATTTTTTTTTTTAAGTTTTATTTTAATTAAGGATATTTTGAGACGAAATTCATCTTAAAATAACGAGGAAAAAGTTTTAAAGTTTTAACAAAAGTAAATTTATTATTAATACAGGCCTAAGCGCGTTATCTCAGGGAAGGCAGTCAAGGTGTATTTGGTCACCACGTATAGTGGCTTGGATAACTAGGCTCGTGGTATGGTGGTTAGTGCAGTTGCCTTTTGCGCGGCAGAACCATGGGTCGCAGTTCGATTCTACACGACGAAATGTTTTTTTTTTTAAGTTTTATTTTAATTAAGGATGTTTTGAGACGAAATTCGTCTTAAATTAACGACGAAAAAGTTTTAAAGTTTTAAAGTTTTAACAAAAGTAAATTTATTATTAATACAGGCCTAAGCGCGCTATCTCAGGGAAGGCAGTCAAGGTGTATTTGGGCACCACGCATAGATGTCGCTTTTCAAAACCTCAAATCTCAAAAATCCCCGCGAATTTTTAAAACCAGCAAAACTTTGAGATTGAGGAATTTTAAAAATATAAATAAAATATTGCCACATTTTAAAAATTGGAATAAAATGGAGTCATATTTTAAAAAAAGGAATAAAATAGAGTCATATTTAAAAAAAGGAATAAAATAGAGTCATATTTAAAAAAAAGGAATAAAATAGAGTCATATTTAAAAAAAAGGAATAAAATAGAGTCATATTTAAAAAAAGGAATAAAATAGAGTCATATTTAAAAAAAAGGAATAAAATAGAGTCATATTTAAAAAAAGGAATAAAATAGTCATATTTTAAAAATAGGAATAAAATAGAGTCATATTTTAAAAATAGGAATAAAATAGAGTCATATTTTAAAAATAGGAATAAAATAGAGTCATATTTTAAAAATAGGAATAAAATAGAGTCATATTTTAAAAATAGGAATAAAATAGAGTCATATTTTAAAAATAGGAATAAAATAGAGTCATATTTTAAAAATAGGAATAAAATAGAGTCCCATTTTAAAAATAGGAATAAAATAGAGTCCCATTTTAAAAATAGGAATAAAATAGAGTCCCATTTTAAAAATAGGAATAAAATAGTCCCATTTTAAAAATAGGAATATTATTGTTTTAATGTGGCACAATATTATTACTAGTTTTAAAATGTTTTAAAATAATCTGAATCAGTTTTGTTTGACTTACGTAATAAAAATTAATGTTCTGTTTTAACATTCCTGTTTTTAAAATGAGATAAAAAAAACTTAGGCATTCGGCGAATTAAAAGGTACCGAAAAAATTCTCGGGGGAGCGCGCTCAGGCTGGGCGCGTGGTATAGGTGGTATATCGGTTAGAAATATTGAGTTTTGCTCGGCAGAACCATGGGTCGCAAGTTCGATTCCACACGAGAAAATAATTTTTTTTTTCACGTTTTATTTTAATTAAAGATGTTTCGGGACGAAATTCATCTTAAGATAATAAGGAAAAAGTTTGAAAATTATAACTTAAGTAAATTATTTGAATGATTGCGCTGTTAAAGAATTCGCAACGAGGGCATACTCACTCACTTCTATTACTGTGTTGCACTATTAGAATAATAATAGAAGTAAATAAATTAACATTAGAATTACGGGTAATCGTTTTAGCATAGTTACGGCTATTCACGTAAATTTTCTACACGCCTTTTAAGTTCGGTACGCTGTGGCTAATATTATGAGTCCATCCCTGGGCCATTTTTTGATAGTAATAATAGTAATTCGACAGTTGCCGTGCAAAAGTATTCTGTGCCCAGCCGGGCACATCTTGTTTATCTTTAGTAGTTTCGTGCATGGTAGAAATTGTTATTCTAATAAAAAATCTTAAAATATTTCCTAAAAAATAATAAATACTATTAAATAATACTTTTGAATTTGAAACTATAAATATCTTTAAAATGAAATCATTCTAGCATTCAAAATTGAAGATCTTAGTGATGATCTTTATAAATCCCTTACAAAAATCTTCTTAAGAACTCTTAAGAAAATTCCTTGGGAAATTTCTTTGGAAATCCTTAAGGCGTTCATTAGGAAATAGGGGAATATTGGCCCCTTTTTCTTTGGAAATATCTTTGGATTTTTCTTGGGAAATATTTTTGGAATTTTCTTGGGAAATATCTTTGGAATTTTCTTGGGAAATATCTTTGGAATTTTCTTGGGAAATATCTTTGGAATTTTCTTGGGATATATCTTTGGAATTTACTTGGGAAATGTCTTTGGAATTTACTTGGGAAATGTCCTTGGAATTTTCTTGGGAAATGTCTTTGGAAATATCTTTGCAATTTTCTTGGGAAATGTCTTTGGAAATATCTTTGCAATTTTCTTGAGATACATCTTTGGAATTTACTTGGGAAATGTCTTTGGAATTTTCTTGGGAAATATCTTTGGAATTTTCTTGGGATATATCTTTGGAATTTACTTGGGAAATGTCGTTGGAATTTACTTGGGAAATGTCTTTGGAAATATCTTTGCAATTTTCTTGAGATACATCTTTGGAATTTACTTGGGAAATGTCTTTGGAATTTACTTGGGAAATGTTTTTGGAATTTTCTTGGGAAATGTCTTTGGAAATATCTTTGCAATTTACTTGGGAAATATCTATGGAATTTTCTTGGGGAACATATAGAAAAGGTTATGGGGTAAATTAATTTGGCCACTAGAAACGAGGATAGTTCTCACATGCAGAACCATATCCCAATACTGGGAGTGCAGTTCTTATATGCTGACCTACACCCCTTATAGCGAGGGAAGTTCTCGCATGCAGTGTGAAATTGCTTATAAAGTCAGACATTTAATCGACTCTTAAACATCTGTAAACGGCAGAAAGTTTTAACCTTGTGCAATTGTATGGGGTATTAAGTGGGTTTTGGAGGCTTTAATGGCCAAGCAGTAGATACAGACGTTGTTGTTAAATTTAATAATGTATATTCATTGAGAGTTTTTCGAGTATCAGAGACGCGTTTAACCAATTTTTCTCTACAATATTTTTTAAAAAATATTTATTTTGGACTCTAATTACGCTCGAAATAAAGATACAACATGCCATAAGAGAATTAATCAACAATTCCGACTGCCAGCTTAGATTCCCTGTAAATCTAAACATAACTATTTTAATTACTCTTATTTTACTTTTAATCTATTTTATCCTTGACATAAAGACCTCACGGATTATTAAAGGCAAAAAAAAAAATAAAAAAAAATAGGTAAATATAACATTCCATTTCAACGCTTGCTGAGCCTTAGCTACGGGACAAGCCTTCGTGAAACGTTTTTAAATTTTTTAACCATCAAGTTTATGTCTATCTAGAAAAACTTTAGCTAAACAATTTGGGTTAAAATTTTTTGAGATAACTATATGTAAAGCATAATTGCAATATATCTGGCCCTTTGAAATTTATCTCTAAAATTCTTCTAAAAACTAATTTCATTGTGAAATAAACCCTAGACCTTCTTTGGAAATATATCTCTTGAATTCCAAACAAATTTCTTTGGAAAATAAACCCTAGATTTTCTTTGGAAATTTATCTCTAGAATTCTTATCGAATTTCTTTGGAAAATAAACCCTAGAGCTTTTTTGGACATTTATCTCAATAATTCCCAACGAATTTCTTTGGAAAACAACCCCAAGCCTTTCTTTGGAAATTTCGCTCTTGAATTCCTAAAGAATTTCTTTTGAAAACAGCCCCAAGCCATTCTTTGGAAATTTAGCTCTAGAATTCCTAAAGAATTTCTTTAGAAAATAATCCCTAGACCTTCTTTGGAAATTCATCTCTAGAATTCCTAAAGAATTTCTTTAGAAAATAATCGCAAGACATTCTTAAGAAATTTATCTCTATAATTCCTAAAGAATTTCTTTGGAAAATAATCCCAAGACATTCTTAGGAAATTTTTCTCTAGAATTCCTTAAGAATTTCTTTAGAAAATAAACCTTATACATTCTTTGGAAATTTACCTTTGGAATTCCTAAAAAATTTCTTTGGGAAATAATCCCAAGACATTCTCAGGAAATTTATCTCTAGAATTCCTAAAGAATGTCTTCAGAAAATAATCCCAAGACATTCTTTGGAAATTTATTTCAAGAATTCTTTAGGAAACTCCAAGGAAGTCTTTGGAAATAGTTTCTTTAGAAAATGATCCCAAGGGCTCCGTAGGGTTCCAAAGAAATTCCTTTAGAACTCTTAAGAAGATTTTTGTAAGGGAAGCGCGTTTATTGATGTTCTTTTTATAGTGGGTAAAACCCAATAAAACCCGTGGGATTTTTGAGCTTTTTTTTTTTTCATTTTTGTTTGAACCCTGGTTTCATTTACTCTTTCAACACGCATTCACCTTTAAATGGTGCTCATTTTGAAATTCAATTCGAGTGACCTTGATATACCGGAATACATATTCTTAATTTTTACATCCCACACGCGAGATTAGTTTTTAACAGTGAATTTGAAATAAAATGAATGACCTTGCAATTAGGAGCCTTAACGCCACCCTTTTCAAGTATCTAGTAGTTTTTGTATCGACCCGGTTTTCTCATACCATATAGGGGTTAAAAGATCCATGATTTAAATGACAAATTTTCTTGATAATTCAGCACAGTTCAGGCTCGATCAATGAACTTTTGAATGACATTATTAAGCGATTTTTCAGTAAGAAACCAAACAATTTATTAAACAACCTGCAAGTAAAATAAAGTCAATGCCAGGCAATTTTGAACTAGTTTGTTATCTTAAAATTTAGTACCAGCAAAGAGGGTATAAAGAGGGGGAGTAGAAGGATGTGCGCGCATCTTTTCTGCCCTCTTATGAAGTACGGTGAACAGGATATTAGGTGGAAAATATAACGAAAGAGAAGCGAGAACTGAAAAAATGTATTGCCAAAACTGCTAGTTTCAACTCCCTCTCTTTATACCCTCTTTGGTACCAGCGTTAACTAATAATTGTTTTAGTTTTTCACAATTATTTTTATACACAACAATGTGAATTTTTTATTAAAGGGTATGAGAAGCTTCGTTTGAAAAACCTCTGATTTATATAGCAAAAGATAGAATTAATTACTGTGAATTCAAAAATATCAAGCTTTTAATTCTCCGATTTCTAGTTATTTGGCAATATGCATTTGAAAATGCTTCATATGAAATTATATAAAATCCACTTTTTAAGAAAGGCTACGTTTTCTTGTTTTTAACGTCACACGCGAGATGGTGCCACTCTCTCCGCTATTAAAGCATGGACAGAGCTCGAGACGCTTATGCCTCGCGCTCGCGCTCGAGCGTATAGAATTCCCGCGCTTTTTTCCTCAACGTCATAGTGATGTCATAAACCAGACGAACAAGCTGACAAGACAAAATGATTTATATATCGAAACTGAGTTTTCGTGATTTTCCAATGAATTTTAAAAATAGAAACTTTGGTTCAATTATATTAAAAACTTGATATTTTGAAAGAAGAGACTTGAAAGTGTAACATAATACCACTTTCGTGCTAAAATATGATATGAAATTGTCACCATTCTCAGATTTTAGGCGTGCCTTTCTATGCTGTATTTATTTTTTCGTAAATGTCTGAGAAAAACATATATTTCAGCAAGTTGCGGCGATTATAGGGATCCAGTGCCTTATCGTTGGAACCTAAGACTGCGAATGATAAAACCACGTGAACTCTAGATATTTTTAAGTTGGTGGAGAATATCGAGAAATATATAATGTTGTCAGTTTATTCAAGAGTGAAACGTAGAAAAGAAGTTTTCTTGTAGACTCTAATTTTAGGAATAACTGCGAAGGGTAGTTTCGCGAATGCTCAACCATTTCTAAAAAGAACCCTTTGAAAACAGTTATGTACTAAATTGCGAAAGGGTGTTATTAAAAAGACACGTTATGAATCTCGTGCGAAAGAGAGCGTGAGTGAGGAAATTGACGTGAGGAACGACACACCGATTAATCCCAACTTCGCGCTATGGATAATATTTTTACATTATTGGGGACTTTCCTGAAACGAGAGTGAAGCGAACATACGCCTGAAATTAGAAATAGATTTATGGGGCCAGTGACGCGAGAAGTTTCCAAGTCATAATATACTCAAGGCTAACGCGGATGAATTCGCAATATTATGTGGCATTGGAAAGAAAGTAGTGTTTATCAAGTGCGATTGAACATTAATAAAATTAGCAAAGACAAATAGAAATAACGGAAAGTTAGGTAGTAAGCAGGAAGCATATAGGAGTAGACGAGAACCATGTGATTCACAATCATTGCCTCGGAGCCAATGAAAAGCGTATTTACTTCCTCTACTGCATACAAGAGGGAGGGAGAATAGCGTATGAATACAAGAGCGAAAAGGTGGGTTAACCGAACTGCATTTTAGGCCTGTGCGAGCCCTTGATAAGACTCGAAAGCTCGATAAGCAACTTCTGAAAGGCTCGACAAGTTTTCGAGCCTCGGGAAAAATCTCGAGACCAAGGCTGGTTATCGAGCTTCAATCTTAATCTGTGGGTAGTGAGATTCTAGATTAAGTTAAAGTTCAGGAATTACCATCTAAAACAATCTGTTGAATTAATGTTGAGTCGCTACAGTCAAGCGCGAAATAGGAAATTATTCTGCTTTTTTATTGGTAAGGTTAGTATCCTTTTTTGTGAGCCCACATTTGATTGGTGTAAGTTTTACTTCCACTTTTGGGCGAAGAAAAAAATTAAAAATCATTCTTGAAGTTTTAGTTTCACTTTTGGGTTTGCAAAAATGCGCTTAATTTGTTATTATCAGGGCACGTCAGTACTTTCATTTCGTCATAATAGAATTCATGTGCAATTATGGTCAAATAAAAATCTATCTGTTATATTTACGAATTTATAGGGTTTTTTCTTTCCTAAGGACAGTAATTGAAAGTATTAAGGAATAGCATTGCAAATTAAGAGATAAAATTGATAATCGTTACGGCTCGCCATTGAAATTGAAAGCTTAAAACCACATTTTCAACATGCAGCTCGATAAGAAACTCGAGGCCGAGCCTCGAAGCTCGATAACCGAAAAAAGCAAGGCTCGAGGCTCGCACACCCTACTCTATTTTGCAGCCAGGATTGTCAAAGAATGCCATTCAATTTCGGTACCTAAAGTTTTAATTGTTTTGAATTACGTATTATAATTTGGTATTATTAAAAGACAAGTGCTGCTAATGCCCAAATAATGTTTGTAGTGACAAGTTGATGCAGGGTTGGCAAGTTTTAAACAAATTGTTTTAAACTTTGGTTTAAAACTTGTTTTAAACAGGCATTAAAAAGAACAAAAAGTTTAAAACATGTTTTTTCATGGAGAGAAATTTCGAATATTTTTAAGTCTTTTTATTTGAAATGAGCGAAAAGATTAAATATCAGAATTAATAAGCTTCAGTCAAAAACTCCAATAATTCGACTGTTTCATATGTGTGTTTAATTGTTTGGAAACCCAACCAGTTGATTAATACGTTACCAATCTGTATTTAAGACTGATATTCAAAAAATATGATTAAGGATAACTTATTTTGTTGTCTACTCACATATTCAATATGATTTCTCAACACGTACTCCCTTGTAAATAATTAATATCATAAAATAATTTAGGAAAATGAAATTGTTCTTGAAAAAGCGTAAATATGTAATTTTTTAAAATAATTTTGAGGGAATAAATCGTTTTTGTTCTTATTTTAAACAAAATTTTTGCCAACCCTGATTTCGGAACAGATCAAAATTTCTTCATTGGACAGTCGCTTTTAGAAATGGATGTAACTAATAACAAAGAATGTGCCACGAATTGTTCACTTGAATATAAGGCTACATAGATGCGGTAGAAATTTCCTCTGGGTTTCAAAGTTTAAAATTCAAAGCACCTTCATTACTCGAAAAAAATATTTAACACAGCACGTTTAGACTTTCTCAACGAATTACGCAAAACTATATTTGTGAGTGCATACTGAACGTGAAAATTCCCTTATTTTAACTATTCCTGTGACAGCAGTCTTGTGAACATTATTCAGTTATTATTGAAAATTACCTAAGATCGATAATGGGCTTAGAAAGGCTCTCAAGCATGAAGTATAGAACATGAAATTTTCAACATTTTGAATTGTAACGATGTCATTCATGATTTTGCTTAAAGTTTTTAACTTAAGGTTTTCATATTTATTTACAATTTTGTCATATTTCAATACATCAAACATTTCTCGGCCCTGGGCGCCATTCTCTCTTGCTATGGCGCTGTCTCTTAATGAGAAGAAATTAAACACTTCATCTAATACACTTCGACTGAGAGTGTAGGTGAGCTGGAGTCAGTCTGTTAAAGTTCCCTTATCCGTGTAATTGCTTATCGGGCGTGCAATGTCGGCCGCTGGTGATTAATAATTTTTAATCGGTACCGAGAAAACACTAGAGAGTTTACAGTCAGCAAGGAAAAGGAAGGGTCGTTGTTTGTGAAGTTGGTTAGAAGTTGGGTTGTGCACCTTTGTTCGCTTAAGAATTATTGAAGTCGTCGTGTTCGAGATGTACGCCCCGGTAAATGCAAATATTTGTCCAACCCCGTTTGCCCTCAGCGAGAAGCATTAATTTAAAAGGGTTCGCAGTCAAGCTAGACCCAAGAATGGTGAGGATGCCAGTGGTGGTGCTGGTAGTCGCTGCTTGAGGGGCCGCGCACAAGAAATTTTATTCCGAGGTCGTAGTTAATAAAATTAAACTAACAAGAAGTGGGAAATCGGTTACAGATTTCGGTAAAAATTCACGAAGCGTCACACGGTAAAAATTAACATTTTACGAAACGGTTTCAAAATTCATTGAAATCTCAGGAATGATTTCGGAATTTTCTAAATTAATTTGGGTGATTTTTAGGATTATATGAAATGATTTCAACGACTTCAAAATCCTCTGAAATCGCATTGTTTCATAATCTACCGATATTAAGAATTTGACATAAATACTCCGGTTTCTAAATCTAACAATATCAAGGTAAATTTTTCTTTTAGACAATTGTCCAACCCCTCAATGTTACCGAGTTTCATACTGAATTCGTTTTGTTTGATTTCTCGGATTCAACGAAGAAATGTTAAGGGAAATTGAAGTAGGAAATCCGTGTCATTATACAAATTGCATCACTACGTGGCTTGTCAGGCGTTGGCTGTAATTGAGTGAACAAAGTGTAGATGTCGAGGGCTTTCTCAGGAAGGAAATGGTCAAAGACGTCTTTTGGGTTTTCGATCCTACATCCGACTTTTATACAACTTTTCAAGTTGCGATCGCATTCAGATGGCAAAAGGGTGAAGTTTTTTTTGAAAATAATAAACTTTCTCTCTGGCGTCTTTGTAAAATCAACCAATCAGCGAAACAATTCGGCTTACGACACATTCGGGGAATGCGTTAGAATAGGTTTGCTACTTGGAGATAATCGGGGATTATGTTGTGCAAACTTGCTTGGTAAATGTAATTCGGTATGCCCGCCTACTCGCGGTATTATTCATAGGCGACTTTTTATATCCAAAACATACCGCAAGGGGTAGGAAACACTTTTCCTTTGTCTCCGTGGTAACGTGAGTCACGTGATTGTTGTCGCCTACGCGCCTCAATTTCCGTTATTTTTATTGACCTTTTTTAAAAGGCCTTGCATCACCGTATTTCTATGAAACAAGTTCAAGGTAGTTGCGAACAGAGCCGATAGTTGCTCTAGTTCCGAACAAAAGTTGCTTGGTGTGTGTGGTGTTTAGAGAAGTGAATTTCCAGAGACGATATAGATCGAGAAACACGAACTGCGTTGGTTCGTGACAAATATTTCAACTTTGTTACTCGATTC
This sequence comes from Phalangium opilio, assembly GCF_054372755.1. Taxonomy (NCBI): domain Eukaryota; kingdom Metazoa; phylum Arthropoda; class Arachnida; order Opiliones; family Phalangiidae; genus Phalangium; species Phalangium opilio. The sequence continues at coordinate 6,264,896 of NW_028324146.1, read as the reverse complement.
TTTCCATTGGATTAGTAGCGTCCACCGGAGTCCCTTCCTTTTCCTGACATTTTAACTACACTAAGCGCTTTATTCCGTAATTGGCAATTAAAACCTATGTGTAACAATCTATATCTATATAAATCAAAGTCCTGACTGACTGACAGACTGACTGATAATCAACGCCCAGCCCAAACCGCTTGCCCTAGAAGGCTGAAAATTTGCAGGAACGTTACTCATAAGTAGGAGGCGCGTACTAAGAAAGATTTTTCCAATCCACCGCCATCTTAAAAAATGGCGCCCAGAAATGTAAAAAATATTCTTTATGCAATTAAGTACGCGCGTTTCAACCGATTTCACAAATATTTAGTACACTGGTTTGCTTTAGCCTTAAGACGGGCTGAATGGTCTTTCGGGTTCGATTTTCCGCCATCTTTTAAAATGGCGCCCAGAAATGTAAGAAAATATTCTCTATGCAATAAAGTCCGCGCGTTTCAACCGATTTCACAAATATTTGGTACAATGGTTTCCTTTAACCTACAGACGGGCTGAATGGTATTTTGGGTTCGATTTGTTGCCATCTTTTTAAATGGCGGCCAAAAACTTAAAAACCCTTCTTTATGGAATAATGTCCGCGTGAAAAGTAATAAAAAATATCCCGACGGGCTGACGGACTGTGCCGAGTGCCTTCGCTCCTAGGGTGCTACAAAAATATTAGTCATCAGTAAAATCTACACATTCTTTATATCATTTTAGATGGAAGTTCTTATTACACGCGAGCGACGCCGCGGGTAACGGCTAGTTTATTATATATTGTCGATGTGGTCCTTTCGAAATGATTTAGTGAGTATGGGCCGTTGGACGTTCTTGAGACTATAAGGGGGGGGGAGACGGAGAGGTGGATTTCATCAGTGTCTTTAAAGAACGAGCCATAAACTTGTCATTATTAATTTACAAGAAAGGCCAGTTGATAACTGTGGCGTGTCAACTCTAATGTAATGGTTCCACCGAATTCTATTAAAGGGACACTATTGGCAAAAATTAAGTATTTTTATTCTGATTCCGTATGTTAAAATATGCCGCCTTGAATTTTTTCTGATTTTTGGAAGCGCTATTTATAGTATCAAAAGTGGATGAGAGGAAAAGTATGAAAATGGCCAAAAGTCGAGAGTCATCAGAGTTTCGCCGTAGTTGACCGTTTTATTGGCGTAGCTATACTGGGACTGTTCACTCCCTTCAAATAGGTCTTGTGTTAATTCGCGGTTACGCGGTTACCGTCGTCTGCTATTGTGTAATCTCGGTAATTTAGCTATAGCGCGAGCAGCTTGCATAGTGATGCGCGTGATCGAGTGGACTATGGTTAAACCAAGGAGCATAAATGTCTGAACTACTTTCAGTCGCGAGTTTGCAAGTCCATCAGCCACTAGTAAACTGAATAGTTATTGGCGAAACTTTGATGTCCGCGTTTTTTAACACAGGCTCTATGGCCATTGTCATACTTTCCCTCTCATCCACATTTGATAGAATTAAACAATATTTGAAGTTTTGTATCCAAAACATGCATTGGAATTCTGATAAAGCGACCTACCGGCCAATCAGCGCCCGCGATTTATAAGAGTCAACCTCCAAAGGTTTTCTCGGGCGAGTCTCATTTGTGTCGTCTGCATTAGGTTCAGAAATATGTATTCTACTTTTTAGCACTCGAAAGAAAGACGCCTTTTCGATCGTCTAACGATAAGCGGATTAGGAACTTTAGTAATTAGCAGGTTTATGCTTTTATACGTTTCACTTAAACTCAAATTACTCTCGTGATCTTATTATATTAAAATGTGGCAGGTCGTATTTTGTTGTATATCTTGAGTGTCTAGTTATTAGCCTTTGGAATGGGAAGATCTGTGTTCTTAGATTATTGTTACTATTATTTTTTGTGATCTTCGAGTAGGAAAAAATTAAAAACCCATCTTTTACACCTCAGCAGAGTCAAGCTGCAACACAATTACTATCCTCCTCAAACTTTAGCAGACGACAGGCACCGCGGAGCCACTGGTAACGAGCCCACTCTAAAAAAATACTTATTTCCCGCCCTTGGGAACTCAGCTTTTCCTGTTTGAAGCAGACAACATACCACTTAATATTTTCTAACCCTCACGGGATTGGCTGATTTGGCTCCATCCCTAAAGAGGTTTTTATTGGCCGGTAGGTAAGTGCCCTAAAATCGAGACCCATTGCTAAGCCTAACAAATTTTAAAAAATTTAATTTTCATTGAAAAAAATGTTTGAAAAATGAGAAAAATATTTGAGACTTCATATTTAATTGAAACGAACCAGGAAAAAATAAAACATGGCACTAAGATTTTCAGCTGAGAGTCTCCCTTTAAGGTTGGTTAGGGGGTGTGTATATAGAGTGGGAATAAAGGGCCGTGAGTGGAGCTCGCCTCTTAACTTTAGAAGTGGAAGCGAACTCTTCCAACTCCCATTATCCAATTATTAATATCTTAACTACACACTTTCAACTTTAAATATAAGGCATAGTGGCCAAAACAATCCAGTATAATACTTTAAAGGGACAGTCTCGTTTCAGAAAGGAACAGTTGAATGTTTTTTCTTTTTTTTTTGAAAAGGATAGTTGGAATTTGTATATGAATGTTTCACTCGATGCAGCGAAATAAACACGTGTTGTATTCTGAAACACTTATTCCGACTGTAAGTTAATTACTCAATGCTTTTAAATTTAACACGTTATTCCAACTACTTTCCTAATCTTCTTTAATTTAAATGGTGAACTTGCCATTACCAAATTTCATATTATACATCCCTATAAAGCGCAGTTTTTATTTTGAGACACTTACGAAATCCACTCCTTGCTTTTATATATTATACATCCCTATAAAGCGCAGTTTTTATTTTGAGACACTTACAAAATCCACTCCTTGCTTTTATATATTATATCACGCTATTCTCACTAAATACGATATATTTTTTAATTTAAATATCATATCGGAGATGTAATCAATTTCCGTATAGATTCAGTGTTAAAATACGAATCTTACGAAGCCTGCTGTGGAAGGGTGATTTTGGTCAAGATTCTAGACCAGAAAAAAAGGCCTTACGAAGCCTGCTGTGGAAGGGTGATTTTGGTCAAGATTCTAGACCAGAAAAAAAGGCCTTAAGGTTATGACAAGCGAACGAAGCCAAAACTTAAATGACACGTAAACTTGTTCTTAAGAATTACTCCTTTGTACCGTACGTATTAACTGAATATTTTTGAATATAGTAGTTTTCTTTTCCATTTTGGGCCATTTTTGAAGGGTACTTGCAATTTCGCGGTTAATGTAGCTAACTTAATTATTAAATCGCGAGAACTACTGAAACTTTGGAAGAACGTCGTTATAGGGATCTGAGTCTTTGTAATTTGCTACAAAGTATGGGTTACGCGCAACGAACATAGTACGTGGGGAACGTTTATGAAAATCGAAAGCTAATAGCCTAAACTGCAAACAAATTGACAAGGGTAGCGCCATTATTTTACTTTTTTTCCAATATTCCCACAGTTAGTTCTTCAACAGAAACTAATGACTTTATCCTGAGAAGTATAAGACACTTAAAGCATGCTTAAAGGCTTTATATGGCACCAGGAATGTATGGAGGGGCTGGAATGGCTAAGGGGTCTCTCGTTGTACCCTTGATGGTGGAAACATAAGGCGAGTCCTTTTTTTGTGTGAAGTGTAGCTCCTCCCCCTACGTCTGTTTAGCTGTCTACCGAAGGCGAAAAATGTCATGACTCGTTAAAAAAGGCATGGCAGAAGTGACCTTTTAGATTTTTACCTCTCCGAGTGACGTATGTCACGGAGAGGTTCTGTAACGATCGTGTCTGTCTGTCTGTCTGTCTGTCTATCTGTTGTTACACCCACGGGACCGCGTTCGCAGTTTCCAAATCAGAGCAAACGTGTTCGCCATTTCCGAACTGCTTTCACAGTCACGGAAATGGCTCCTCTACTTGACTTCTCACACCACCATCTTCTGGTCTTTGTCCATCCCACACGGACACCAGTCTGTACATACTGGCTTCTAGTAACCACCATCTTCTGGTCTTTGTCCATTCCACTTGGACACCAGTCTGTACATACTGGCTTCTAATCACCACCATCTTCTGGTCTTTGTCCATCCCACTTGGACACCAGTCTGTACATTCAGGCTTCTAAACACCACCATCTACTGGTCTTCCGTCTATTCCACATAGACACCAATCTGTCTCATTGGCTTCTACTCCATTATCATCGTTTGGTTTTAGGATATACGCGGCGATCAGCTAAGGTTACGAGAAACGTCTAGCCTCCCTAAGGTGGGATCGCCACCAAAGGTTTTCGCAATTGCGCTTTTTCCTTACTATTATAATGGAAACGAATCGTATATATACCCCAAAATTTGAAGAAAGCGGGCAAGAGGGGTACCCTTCACTTTAAACGTCAATATTAGCAAAGTTTGAGATGATAATAGGTATAACTTTATTTTAAACGATTTAACTATTATTAATGTTAATTATTGAAGATTAAAATAATTAAAAATAATTATATTTATTTAAATATTAAAGATAATCTTGTTTCTCAACTCAAAATTAATACGGAAAGAGTTAAAAAGCAGTCTATGTTTTTGTCTGTGTGTGTCCGTCCATTGTTACACTAGTGCGTCGCGTTAGCAGTTAGCCTTGTGTTGATGTGTTAAGAAATCATACAGAACCTTAATATTCCCTTTTTCCATAATATAAAGTGAATATGTGGAAGTATTTTTCGTAATTATGATGCATTTAGTACTTTTGTAGCTTTAAAGCTCCGTTTCATTTTTATATTCCAAATATTTTTTTTAATATTGTTATTTGAAATGGCTGTTTATATATTACTTAAGCTATACTACATCTGTATATAGAATAATCCTTGGTTTAGTGATTTCATGAAGAAAACTAAGACCTAGACTCCGGCGGGTATATTAATTATCATCCGCAATAGGCTTAGTGAAGCAAAGAATAAATAATTGAGGCCTGAGGTGAAATAAACTTAGGGCTTTGATTTTCGTGTCTGAAATGAAGAGACATCAACGGTTCAGAGTGACCCGAAAGTTAAATACACTATTAAATAATCAGGTTAAGGTTTAATAATAGAAGAAAAGATCATGGTGGCAATTAGAATAGTAAAAGGGCTAATGGTAAACGGGTAGTAGCTACAGACTTTGTATTCTCTTTATGGTGCGCATTGACTATTAGTGCGTCTAGCTACAATTTAGCTTTGGTGTTATTTAACGTTAAGATTCATGTTGGCAAACTAATAATATTGTTGAGGTGAGACGAGACGATAGTGTTTACACTGCAAACCATTTGTGAATGTAGCTATCAGAATATACGGTAAACACCTGAAGCGTAGACTTCATTTCCTGATCTTTTGCCCATTGACTGATTTCCATGTGTCCAAGATTTATCCTTATTGGATGTAAAATGTTGTCTGCTTTACTGTATATTCGCTATGCTTGGAATACTGCCTCAATATTTCGTAAATTTTTACTTCAAAAAAGAGAAATAATTCCATATCTATGTAAATAAGTTTGTAGTAGTAGACCTCTTGACTCGGAGAGGTAATATTTTGGTTTTCCCAACTTGTTTAAAGTTAAATGCGCTGATTCGCCGCCGTTCGCGTTCATATTCGATTCTCTCAGCCTAGGCAGAGGACCTAGGGGAGAGGGTGGAGAATTATAGCAAACAACTTTTTTTGGCAGCCAATGAATGAATTAAAATAATTTAAGTGGTAAATACGGTTTTTACGTCAGGCTATGACGTCACTAGCGTAAATTAAGCCACGCCAGTTGTTTCCAAGATCATTTCACGCCGATTAGGATTTGACCTTAGCCATTCCAACCCCTCCATACATTCCTGATGGCACGAATCAGTAATCCATATATTTCTTCTACTTGGAATCCTTAACAGACCTTCTCAGCCTTTCTGCTTGAATTAAAGGGGGAGGGTTAGAAAAAAAGTCACCTCTGACGTATTATATTTGAACTTTGAAACCACGTGACACTGACCTGTGCCACAACTTATAAGACCTGTGAGCTTCGAACCCAGATGCAAATAAATTCCCTTCTCGTGTGCTGAAGGCGTAGACGGTTGAGCTGTATATGTGAATAGCCAATGAAACGCTGGGAAGTAGAAGCGGGCAGTCAAGTAAAGTTTAAGTCCTCCTTATATTCAATGTAATATTAGTAGGGGGTCTATGACCTCTTAACTATTCCTAGTAGAATAAATCCATGTATTCCTGATAGCACCTATCGCATACATCCCAAGTTCATTTTTATGCGGGGTTTTGTGGGCGGGGCTTCGTCACTTCTCATAATTCTGAAATATATTTACGTGTCACTTCGATGGTAGCATCGCGAGTTTCTAGGCGCGGCGAAATAGATTATAGACCCTAAAATAAAAAAAACAAGCTGGGCAGTCAAAAGCTGAGAGGAGCAACCGCCACGAAAGGGGGGATGAAAAGGGAGGGCAATTCGGTTCAGTTCAGTTCTTTGACCAATGAAATACGTTATTTTTCACCTCCCGAGTCCCAATCCCAATTTCCCAAATCATAATATCGTCTGCTCGACAAATATCCAAACATTAGGCTTAAGCTTGTTGATTTAGCGATCTTTACTAAATGCCGAGTTTACCCTCGTAATATTGTATATTATATTTGAGATATTTTGTAAATGGGGAACTTAAGACGTGGTTCGAAATGTTGCGTCAACAAATTCCCACAAACCCACCATCAAGCATCAACCAAAGACAAAAAACAGTGCTGTGTTATGTTCAGCACTGAATATTGTAACCTGCGTTCAGGAATATTAACCATAAATGTCAACGCCGTATACCATAAGACTTCGGTTTTATCGATTACAGTTGACTGAACGCAGTTTAAGGAACCAATCAGGTTCGTCATACGGGTTGTCTTTTCCCAGCAAGCTCTGCGGCTACTGGAAAAACCGTTGGGATTTTTGAACGATTAGTTTTTAGGGTCTATTCGTGAGCTTAAATTTTTCCAACATAGGCTGCGTTCAGTAACAGTAATGGGGAAAAAAATCGATGTTTGGGAAAATGAAATCGGTGTTCTTTTGACGTCATGATGACGTTGCAGTTGTTGAACGGCACAATTTTGTGTAATCGATGCTTTTCTTAATGGCGACGATATTATGATAACGTTACGGCAGAGGCTTAAAAACAAATCCGAAATATTTACAAAGATATTGTACTTCAGTCTATCAATTAAATCAAAATTCTGTGAGAATCCATTTTTTACCGAAATAATATATTGCTTTTTAGTATTATTAGCCATAAGGATAATGTTTGTCAATTCTTCATTATTTTCAATTGGTGGAGATTGGGATGTAGTTTCCCCCATTTTTTTTCTCGCGGCGCAAATTGACGAAATTTACGTCATGAATCCGATGCTCATCAAAAAAACCTTCTCTCACAGCTGATTTTCCTGATGGGCATCCGATGAGCATCATGACGTCACGCCCAAAGACGCGAAAAACCGTTCAGTAAGACATCGATGTCATCTTTTAGTCATCGATGTTTTTGATGCCGCTTACTGAACGCAGCCATAATCACTTATCTAGCTCTCCCACAAAAGTTGGTTTTAGCGACGAATTATAAGTCAAAAACTCTGTCAATTTTTTTAACAGACTGTAATTTATATCGCCCCGATGTTACCTTAATGGGCTGTTTTCTCAGAACCATTTTCCTCGAATCGTGACCTTAAACTAAATTGCTTATAACAAAAAAGCCTTTTTTTTATAAGTAGCATCAAAAACTCGTTTATTAACAACCAATCGAAGATTGACCCGACTAATTTTTATGTTACCTTAATTTTTAAAGGTCTGTCAATATCTCAAGAAGCTTCAACGTTCATTCCCTTGTGTCCCATTCGACCGAACGCGTTTCCCATTCAACCGAAAACAGCCCAATTGTGCGGTTTTGGGAAAATATATATCAAAATTTAAAAAGCAAACGTTTTCACTTTTTTTAAGGAATTTTTTTTACCCTACAGATTTCGTTGTATATATATTGATGTTTGAAATGCAAAATTTAATTTTAAGAGTGATTGATAATGGAGAGAATTGCTAATAAAGGCGGCTTTCTTTACATTAATAATGGCTACTTGTTTCAATTGAATAAGAAGAAGGATAAAACTAGTTACTATAATTGTAGAAATCCCTTATGTAAGGTTCGAAAAATAGAAGTAACCTAACCTAACCAAACCTAACCTAACCTAACAGTAATGTTTTGGAAAAGGCATATTATTTGAGAAGTCAATGAAGCTAAACATGAATATTTTGGAAATGGCGTACCATAGTTAAATGATTTATAAAATATTACTAACCTAACTTAACGAACCCAAACCTAACCTAACATAACAGTAAAGTTTTGAAAAAGGCATATTATTTGAGAAGTCAATGAAGGTGTAAAACATCAATATTTTGGAAAAGGCGTAACATTGTTAAATGATTTATAAAATATTACTAACCTAACTTAACCAAACATAACAGTAATGTTTTGGAAAAGGCATATTAGTTGAGAAGTCAATGAAGCTAAACATAAATATTTTAGAAGGCGTAGAATAGTTAAATGATTTATAAAATATTATTAACCTAACCTAACCTAACTAAACCTAACCAAACCTAACTTACAATTTCCTTCTCTGGGTTTGAACCCGAGCCTCTGAATTAAAAGCCTGATATTCTACCATGCTGCTGCGGTGATTCGAAATCCTCACAGACATTTAATTAACTAATTCTATCAAACAAATTCCCATTCAGCAGAAACCCGCCATTGGGCTGGAAATTTAAATATATTCTCCATAAAAAACCAAAAAGCGTTTTCAGTCGAATGGGATTCGGTCCAATGGGACTATACCGTTCATTCAAGAACCACCGGTGACGGTGGACTTTGAAAACTCGACGGGGACGGTCATTCCATGTTCGGCTCGGGGAAATGAGGCTCTGGTCATCAGTTGGATCGTGGCGGAAGGAACAAACAGTCACTCGAAGCAAGCGACCATCTAGTTAGGCCGCCACAGGATATAATCGTGCACTTTTTGATAAAAGCATGAAAATTGGTGAAAAGGTAGTACTATATATGTAGAAGCAATTTAAGATTGGAGGCAACGTGCATTCCTTGTGCAAAATTAATTATAAGTAATTAAACATGCCTCGAAAGTGTAGTGATACCTGTATGAGAAACCCCTATACTGGCCCTTTTACCCGCTATACGGAGGGGAGTCGACTATAATTTCCGACCCTTTGCGATCGCGGGGGACCGACACTAAAGCCAATTTTTAGGTAAAACTACCTTTCTGCGGCTTCCAAATTGAATAATGAACAGAAATGTTCATGGATTAAAAGCAAATTATAATTATACATCACCAAATTTTATTTAATCATAAAAATAGTTAGTACTTCACTTATACTGAATATAATTTGTTTAATTTTAATAGAATTAAATCGTTAATCGTATACACGAGTACAAATCGGTGGAATGTTTACCTTATCTCTGTTTTTTTTTTGGGAGAACATCATTTTTCTGGCAATGTTTACGTCAGATTCCAAACTACAGCGATCATGCATTAAAATAATGAAACGTTCCACAATGCTTAAATTTTGGAACCGTAGGTCTTAAAGACAAAACCTAAACTAAGCCTTAACTAACACTAACCAAGCCTAACCTAATCTGACCTATAAAACAAGCAATATTTTGTAAAAGGCAGGTGTTTATTGTATAAAAACTTTGCTTTCACGATTATTTAGAGAGGACGATCGCCTATCAAACTTAGTTTTGTAATTAATCAGCCAGTTAAGCCAGTAATTTAGTTTAGCTATAACCTCCATTTTCTAATAATATTTCGTAATTTGTGTCCTGGAAAAATCAACAGTCAGAGCCTAATTTCGGAGACAAAAAAATCCACTGAATAATGGTAAAAAAATTGGCAAACTATTATGTTCTTGAACATCAAAATATAATAAAAATAACTTGTTGAATTATAATATTAAAATTGTGATTAAATAAACCTGGATTTATAACCAAAAAACTCGCCAAAAAACACTCCTTTGAACGCCCAGAAAGCAATCATTTGATTAGAAAAAAAGCTCCCGTGTGAACTCTCATAACGCTCTCGTTAAAAGGCCAAAAACGCTCTCATTTGAACACCAAAAATAGTCACGTTTGAACGCCCATAATTCTCTTGTTTTAAAGCCAAAAACACTCTTGTTAGAACTCCAAAAACAAACTCATTTGAACGTCAAAATGATCCTATTTAAACGCCAAAAACGCTCTAGTTTGAATACTAATACATTCCTATTTGAACGCTAAAACGACTATGTCTGAACGTTTCATTAGCGCAAGGCAGTTATTCAAAATTGAATGAGATAAAGATTAATTTTTGAATGCTAATATATAAGCTGTTCAAAAATTAGTGCTAGCGTTAAGGTTTGGTCGATATGACGGTATATTGATCAGAAATGAATGCCCGTGCTTAGTTTTGAACGCGTAAAATACTCCTGTTCAAAACGGAATGTTTCTGGTTAAATTTGAATTCGTCAATAGAGGCTTGTTCAAAATTGAACGGTCGTTATCATTTTTGCATGCCGAAAGCACGCTCATTTTTATCGTGCAGCAATTTGGCTTAACGCCGATGTTAGTCAACATGTAAAATCAGAAATTCATGATACTGTATAACCGTCAAGTTTATAAAACGTCATTAACTTCTGGTAAAATGTATATGATTTATTTCTCATTATTCAAGAAACATCTCATAATTCAACATATTATATTCTGAATATTATATGAAGTACTAACCATTTTTATGATGGAATAAAATTTGGTGATGTATAATTATAATTTGCTTTTAATCCATGAACATTTCTGTACATTATTCAATTTGGAAGCCGCAGAAAGGTAGTTTTAAGTAAAAATTGGCTTTAGTGTCGGTCCCCCGCGATCGTAAAGAGTCGTGAATTATAGTCGACTGGAATCCGTATAGCGGGTAAAAGGGCCAGTATAGGGGTTTCTCATACAGGTATCACTACACTTTCGAGGCATGTTTAATTACTTATAATTAATTTTACACAGCGAATGCACGTTGCCTCCAATCTTAAATCGCTTCTACATATATAGTACTATCTTTTCACCAATTTTCATGCTTTTATCAAAAAGTGCACAATTTGAATAAAATATGCTTGTTGGCTGCTGTACTAATCGATGTCCCCGGTCTAAGACACGTCAGGCAAGATGATGCCTTGGTCTTCCCGCCTTTCAACTACAAACAAGAAGTTCATTCGTCCACCTACAGATGTCTCGCTTACAATTCCGTCGGGGTCACTGGAAGCCGGAATGTTCGAGTCAGAGGAGGTAAGAACAATTTTGACTTAATTGTGTTCGCGACTGATGGCAAAAATTACAGTAGCGGAAATTTAAGGACCTTCATAATGATAAAATATTATAGCAAAGTATGGTATTAAGTTTATGACAAACACCAACCTCGAAGTATTGAAATCCAAAAATTTCTAAATGCTAAAAAGTTTTTATGATTTCTTCTTTGATTTTAAGTTTTCTTCTCAGAGATTTTTCCAAGTTTTGGATTTTTTCTGATATTTGTGACTTTCTGCAAATATATCGTGATATATTATGTCAAAGCCTAGTCTAATTGTCTGTGAGGTACAACGGAAAAGCCCAGTTCACAATAAACTCTCATTTATCCTTACACAGGTCTTATATTAGACAGTTTCCAATATGTATAAATTTTCGGGGTCGATGAACCCATTTATTACAGTGTTATGAAAGGGAGGGGGAGATTTGAACGCTTATTGTAACAAAATAATTGTTTATCTTTCTCCACACGCACACGCACACGTGACACGCACGAAAGAAAGATATCAAGCCTTTATGAATGGCGTCGGGGTTGGGGGGAGACTTTGAAGAGACGCTGTTCTATAGTTGTTTGCTGGATAGTTTGTTAAGGATCTTGCTAATTATATTAATATTGGGTTTGTCATAAAAAATTGCTATTCTCCGTCAGCCCTTCTCGGGTGTCATTTTATTTGTTGAGGCGTTGTGCCAAGATGGATCCCACTCCGGAAAAAAGTTGTTGCTTGGCGACAGATGTTGTTTCAAGGCTTACCAATGAGAAATCGATACGTATCCCCGACTTGAAGGCTGGAACGCCAGCGAACAGAACCCTTAATTACGTTATTATCCAGTAATCAGTAATAAAAACCCAATATATCAGCGAAGGGAAAAGAAATAGCAATTGCTCCCACTACGGAAAAATATTTCTGTTTAGGGCTTCGTATGATATGTTGTTCAAATTATATTGTTTGAAATGGGAGCTATAGAATTGGCTCAATCAAAACATGTACGTTGACTTCTACCGCCAGATTCCGGCGTAAGTTAAAATTTCTTCCGTCGGCTGCGTGATTTCCGCCGGGTTTTTTCGGTCTAGTGGGAATCTAGCTTGAACCGAAAACACGACCGAAACACTGCGGTAAAACAGCTTTCGGTCGGACAGATTTTGTGTTCTATTTTTTACGCAGAGGCCGATGTAAAATTATTTTGATAACCAATCAAAATTCTTTGTGGAACGAAGCTTCTTTTGACGTCATAATAGGGGAAATTTTTATCCCCCAGTTCGAGTTATTTTTAACTCGACGCCACTCGCCATTGCCCATTGACACATTTGCAGGTTACCAACTTCAGAGCCTGAATTCTCTAACCGGATTTGATCACAAGTGGCTTTTGCTAGGTTTATAAGTTGTGAACTTTTGAATTTGAATCCCTCTGACCTGCTTTTGGTAGTAGTAAGATCCGGAATTAAAATAAAAATCAGAGGCCAAGGCTTACGTTTTTGTGGCTCCGAGTCCTAATTCCAACTCGTGCCACGTGACTATCGGTTGGCCGCCTTTTTTGGCCGGAATTCGGTCGTATCTGTGAACCGAAATAAAATCTTGCCGTCGAAGGCCGGAGTAAAAGCAGAAGGGGATAATAGAAGAAGGATGACACTCTGTATCCTCTAAATGCTTTAGTTTTGTAACGTCATTCTTCCCAGGCTCACCATTTTAGTTTGCTTTCCCGCTCATCAAACTACAAATGGGCATCGCACCAAATCCCCAGCAATCATCCCACAAACATCGTCTTGACGGGCACGAGCGCGTCATGCCAAATATTTAAACGCTAATAGAGTAATGATGAGGGAACTATTTATCGTGTATCTGATTCGGTTTAGTAACCTTGCTCTAAATGTTCCAATGTTGCGAAGAATGACGTTACACTTATCCCGCTTTGTGGTACACTTCTCTCGAAGAGAAGTATTATCTATTCTGGTAAAAGTAAATTTTTTGACGCAGCGCCAAAGTTTTTCGGTCACGTGCGAACCTAGCTTCAGGTTTCTTTGTTTTGTCAGCGCAGGAAATACCCGTCTTGTTATGGGTCTTTTAAAATGAATAGACTGTCAAACTAGTATGAAATCCATAAATTACGAGTATTCATTATCTTCGCTTTACATCAAAAAATATGCGAGCAACTCGAGAGCTTGGTAAATTCTGAGAAAAATTGTTAAACGTCAAACAGGCTTTAAAGACCTGGAGAGTTCACGGTGCGTAACCCTTTTATCAGCCCCGGGGCACGAAGCGTCACGTTGCTTGTTAGAACTGTTCTCTCAAGGTTGAACCTTGCTAAGCATATAGAGCCATTTGCTGACAAATCAACCACTCAGGAAGGTGTCATGCGACACTAAGAAAGCGTTATTTAAACTCGGAAAGGTGTTATGCTGCAGCTGCACCCTTTAAGGAATTGCACAACACTCATAAGGGAGTAAAAATTAACTTTTATTTCGATATAAGAGTTAAAAAGGTGTTAAACTGAACCTCTGTTGCACCATTTTATTCTTATCTTTGACACTAATTGCTCAAATAAGTGTTATTAAACCCTTTCTGGGGTGTAAATGAACACCTGTAATGGTGTCAAATTTGGACCCATATAAACTACTTTTAAAGGTGTTAAAGCACACCGCTTTTTCTAAGAGTGTATAACAGCAACCAGTATAAATCTGCCCTAATGGACAGTATGTTAAAAACAGCTAGTCGTCTTATATAAATGACAAGTTGCATCTTAACCAACAGAGCTTAATGTTTTTAATAAAGGTTTGAGTGCTTTTAGTTTAACAACAAAGAGCGTCTTTATCAAAATAAGCTCCGGGATTTAAAACTGTTCTAAGAGCTGTTATTTTTACAGCAACCCTATATTTTTAGTGTACTATAAGCGGTTTGAAACAGCATGATGTGTTTTTATTTTCACAGCAAACCATCTTTTAATCCACAGTGCTTAGTGAGTTTAAAACCACATATTTTGCTGTTAGTTTTACAGCAGCAAACATTTTATGAAACTGTAATTTATTGGTAGTAAAACAGCATATAGTGCTTGTTTTTCATTGACCCCTACAATATAATCAACGGTTAAGACTGTCTTTAAAACAACCTCTGAAGCGGCTATTTTAAAAGCTAAGAACGACCCTGAATACACGAACAATTAATACTTAAAACTGTTAGTTCCACTGTTTAGAAAAACAGTATTGTTGACGGTATTAAAAACAGGGAGGATGTGCAATTAAATTAGCATCATCTTGATGGCATACGCCATTGCCATTACCATAGTGTTTATTTTACAGCATTTTTATTCTGTGTGTAGATCCCTTATAGACTAGACCATAAACCATCGATTTTGTTAAAGCTAGCTCTGTTATGGCCAAGGGTCAAGTTTAATGCTTGGTTTTCATAAAAGCACTTGACAATTCATATTTGTCTATCGGTCATTTTTGTGCCATTATTTAAGACGGAAAACTCCATAGACTCAGCTAGCCGAAATGAAAAAGCACGATTGGCTGTAGTCTGCTAGTTTGGCCTTATCCTACCTCGCATATTAAGGAGATATAAGAGACTGTCAGACAAGAAAAAATAAGAATGGAAGTAACAGAAAGCGCGGAAGTATGGGGAACGTGAACGTGTGATTCATCCTTGAAGGAGAGAGTGGGATGGAGGGGTACTGGAGGTGGGCCATGAGCACGAATGAAACTCTATTTTGCACACGTCCCAACCCTTCGATAGACGATTGTTATTGTGCTGCCGCGTAGCGCCATTGTATTTGTATGACAATTATAGCGTATATTTTCAGACACAGGGGAATCCTTGACGTTGCCGTATCGTACGACCGTATTAAAACGCTGAGGGTGCTGGTAGCACTTGGTTGCCAGAGATGGAGGTACAGAAGTTACTTTATTAGCATGTAGATACGACTCAATCACACTCTCCTTTAATATTCACCTTGCTTTCGAGACAAAAAACATGTTTACTGCCTTTCTTTCCCCGCGGTATACTAGGAGTAAAAAGTCGTGTACGAATACAAGCGGAAGTAAAGGGACAAGCCGAGTTTCATTTACAAAGAGGGTTTCTACTACGAAACCTATCATAATCTCCGAGAAGCGAAAGTCCCGAATGCCTCGTGAGCCCAAGTATTTTGGGTCGGAATAAGGAAAAATATGACATGTACCATTACTTTAAGGAACTGTTACTTGGTTTCAACGAGTACATCGAGAGAATTTTATACAAATTTGTCAGTTGACCCTCTTTCATATTTTTGGCTTGTCAAGGGCCTAGGCGGCCGTACACTAAAGAATAAATTCAATCATATCAGCGCTTCGTGAATTCAAAAATGTCTCAACTAACTAATAAACACGTTTTGACACTTCTCCTTTGATGTCACTTCAAAAAACGAGTAAAAGCCCAGGAATCTGACATTTCTGAATTCTTTCAGGCTGAATTCAATTCCAAAGAGAAAATCACCAGTAATTTAAGATAAAATGGAAATGAAAAAAAATATTTCGGAATATTTTAAAAAATACAGAAATACTAGCTGTTACTGGTGGCGTCGCTCGCGTGTAATAAGAACTTCCATCAAAATGATATAAAGAATGGGTAGAGTTTACTAATGACTAATATTTTTGTAGCACCCTAGGAGCAAAAGCACTCGGCATTGCCCGTCAGACCGTCGGGACATTTTTTATTACACAGAAAAAAGTGTGTTAAAGATTTGAACACATTTTAGTGTTCAAAAATCAGATTTTGGTTTCTTGATATGTTTAAGTGAGGGAAAAGTGTAATTTATTGAACACTTCGCTTAATTTTGGCGTTCAACTTCTAATTTTTGTTTCAATTTCGAAAATTGTAACAGTTGAACACAAAATCTTAACACTTTCACAATGAACGCATTAAAAATTAAGGAACAGCGAACGCAATCATTTGTTTTCTTGTTCTGTAACCTCGCAGTTGAAGGCGTACTTCGACGAAGCTTATTCGATATATCCTCTGTTTCAGCTTTGGTTCTCAGCACACTCTAAGCTAGATAGATCTCTATGTAACGTAGCTTTGTGCGTGCTGACGACCGAAGCTGGAACAGAGTATACATCGAAAAAGGTTCCGTCGGAGATAGGAAGTTGCTTATCCTATAGCGTGAAAACCTATTTCCTCACGCGCATTCTTTATATCCATGGTTTTCTTTGTCGCCCAGGAATGAATTTAAACTTGAAGTAATTATGCAATTCAATGAATCAGTGGCGTCGCTAGGCCTTTTTTTTCGGGGGGGGGGTAAAGCCCCCTCTCTCCCCCCCAGTTTCAAACTTAGACTCCGTAAACCTACCAAAAATTGCTCGGGGGCCCCTAAAGTTCTGTAGCAATACATAAAAAATTATATTGATAGATTCGTTAAGTTTCAATGAACCACTTATGCAAAACTTTGGTATTAATTTCTTATAATAACTTTAAAACAGTTTGCCCGATACTCTTCTCCCCCAAATTTCATACCCTAGCGACGCTTATGCAATGAATATGAATGTATCAACTCGACTAAAAACCTGGTAAGCATCAGTCTGGAAAATAGCACACTTCCTCTGGTCCAAAACCAGTTTAGTAATTTCTTGGACTAGTATTTTAATTCAAAGAGTGCGGGTTACTGGTCCTCGGGACCAGTTTATTAATTTCAAATCTATAGGGTAACAAAGGCTAGGACCAGTCCGGAGAACAGTTTATTATTTCAAACACTAGGGGGTCACGGGTCCAAAGGACTAGTTTAAAAAATATCCTTATTTCCCAGACTGGTAAGCATATTTTTAAATAATAAATATTTGGAATGTGAATTTAATTAAACTACGCCTTGAAAACGTTTCTTGGCAAAGCGCAGACGATGAGACGAACTCTCTGACAAAGCATTTTTGCAATTACATTTACTTATGTTTGGGAAATTTTAATATTCCCTAAAATTCGTCTGCAACCTTTACTGCTGCTAAAGTGCTAAGAAAACCGATCCCGAAAGTAACAGCACCTAAGTTTGGACAGGATTTTTAAGCCTTGGCACTTCAGAATATTAAAGGTGTAACAGGGCCGTCTTAAGGCGTCATGGGGCCCAGGGCTAATTATTTCAGGAACATAGAAAATTTATATTCAGTTGTAAAACTCTCGAGACAGGTAACAAAATAATTTCATTTCGTCAAAAATATACAAATTCCTGGAAGAGCGTCAACATGTGGTTTCAAGTAGCGATACGCTTAAAACATTTTCTTTCTAGCATTTTCCTTCGTTCTGATTCTCTTTGATTATCACTCTCTTTTGGCTCATCCTGAGATACTATATACTTTTGGCGTAAATGAGAATCCGATGATGTTGTCCCCGGTTTTGTTAAAAAATTAAGTTAATTTCGTTATTTTAGAAACATTTTCCATCTCCTCAAGCGCCTTCTTTCTCTTTGTAGCTACACTTTCGAATTTGCGACTCATAATTTGACTCGTCTGAAACCCACTAACCCTTGCGATGATGAAGAATATTCTGAAGTTTCGAAAATATAGGCTTATAAAATCCATGCGTGCTTAAACTGAAACCAACTAGTTTTTTAGGAGAGCAAAGTCCAAAAGTTCGTAACTCCAGTTTGCCCTTTCACACTTACATACAAGGCTGCAGAGCGTTCGAGGGACAATACGTCACGCTATCTGTTAGCGAAGGGAATGGTGATCAAGAGAAGTCGTTTAGAGTGGTTTATTGAAAATTTAAAATGAGTGTATAAATAATTGAATTTGGTAATCACATTGTACTTGATGTATGTTGTAAATTGTGTGTATATTTTGTATGTAAATATTTTTATGAATCAGGCCTAACGCGCTCGCCCAAATATTCATGTTTTGAAGAATTACATTCACGTTTTAAAGAGTTAAGAGAGTAAGGACGGCCTTATAAACCCAAAATTTTTACCCCCCTTCCTTCCCCCCTTTCAGGGGGGGGGGTAAAATGTTTTGGGTTTATAAAGCCATCCCTTGGGTGGGGAGGGGGGGGGGAGTTTGATGACGTCACGTGATGGTGTTGGGGGGAAGGGGGGGGGAATTGATGACGTCACGTGATGGTTTTGGCGGGAAATTTGAATTGTTGAGCCACCTGGTGGTGGTTTTCTTGATGACGTCACGGCTAATTTTTTTTATGACGTCACTTGGATGATACCTGTAGGGATGAGTTATGCTCGGGTTATGCTATATTAGATCCTGAAAAACATAGGCTTATGCTAGGTTATTCTAGGCTTATT
Organism: Phalangium opilio; assembly: GCF_054372755.1. NCBI lineage: Eukaryota > Metazoa > Arthropoda > Arachnida > Opiliones > Phalangiidae > Phalangium > Phalangium opilio. The sequence continues at coordinate 6,246,229 of NW_028324146.1, read as the reverse complement.
ATTATTAAGAATCGAATTTTAGTCAAAAACTTTTAATGAACACAATCAATTCCAATTAATTCGCGAATGTACGCGTCGTTATTTAAGCAAATGTAGAATAAATTATATAATTGTAGTTTACGCGTCAAGTTTTTGTCACGAACCAAGTTACAAAAATCTTCGAAAATGCTCGAAGGAACTATACACGCTGCTAGGAAATTTTTTACACGGTCGTAATCATTGTGAGACATAGTACCACGACTTACATAATATTTTTGATATATTTCATTCATGCGTTTTACAATAGCTTCGTACATGCATTTAATAACTTCGGCTTGATCATTTAAAAGCTTGAAGTGAAATCTCAGAAAACTAAATTTCTCGTTCAGTTTCCCTGCTTCGGCCTTTGTTAGAGTGAATACGCTACCATCGTCGAATACTATACTCCCCTCCATAACGGTTATTTTTATTTTCAAGTTCAAGTAACGATAATTACCCAGGTCGCCAGTTTCCAAAGCTGAATAGATCTCCGTCCACTCCTCCATAAATTCCTTCAAAACGTCTTCCGAAATTATAACAATAGTCCCGTCCTTTTTTGTCAAAAGCAGGCTTGGCTCGTACCCAGTAACCCCAAACACCGCCGAGCATTCATTACTTAGTCTAACACGGGCGTTCACGCGGTAATCTAAAACACGACCTCCTACTTTGGTGGCCATTCTTACGGCAGGTCCGTACGGTTTAAAAGCTGAGGACTGAATGATTTTTATCGCGAGATTTTCTTGAGTGCGTAGTTGATAATTAGCCTGAGGGTATATTGACTGGTGCTTTTCTTTTTTTATTGTCCTTTATTGGACACCCACCCGATGGTTTAGTACCTTAAAAGGGGGCGAGGGTAAACCTTTTGTATATCAATGGAATCTGTATTTAGATTGATTTATGACTCACACAAACGTGTTAAGACATTCCATCGGCTTTTTATTTGTACGTAACATCGTTCAGACTGGTCTATGGCCATAAAAAGGGACAGAACTTGAACAAAAGAATTTATCCCCATCCGTTTTTATTTTTTACTATAAAGACGTGCTTTAATGGGTTTAGGGGGGGGGGGTATGGTCGAATCAGTTTTATTGTTATGAATGGAATCTATTTTCGGATTTATTGCTTTGTTAGTCGGTGACTCTTCCTACCACGAAACATTTAATTGTTTCCAGGTGTTTGCCCGTAAGGCATTATCCTGACAAGTCTCAACATGTTATGTCTTTGTTGCGTTACCCGAAATTAAAGTAATATTTTTAAAATACCAAAATGCAAATTCAACTAGGAATACAGTTACGAGGATGAAAGTAACGGCCACTATTTTCCCTGGCTTTGAAAGAGCTTCGCGAATTAACGTCTGCTTAGTAACAGCGTCCATTTTAATCTAACCTTTCATCCCCTTATTTGGGGTATAAATAGCGTCTGATTTGGTACGGACCTCATTAGATTGTTAGACACCGCCAGGATAAGATGAATCGTGAAATTACCCGTCTAGAAACGTTTGGAGCATTTGCGAGTACGTTTGTAAAACCGTCAGAACTAGCCCGTCATGGGTTTTACTATTTAAGTTCGGGGACGGACGCTGTTAAATGCCATTTTTGTGACTTAACGCTACGAGGATGGGAACCTAACGATAATGTTTTCGAGGAGCATCAGAAATTCAAGGCAGACTGTCCATTACTTCAAGGATTACCCACTAATAACATGCCTATATTCATCCAAAACCCATTGACTAAAGACATGCCACCAAACAGAAAGTACAGAGATGTCCCTCAAGAAGAGTGGGAGAAAGAAAAAGTCATTCCGCCAACTCAACCCATACCAACAACACTTACTCCGAATGACGATGTTGTACTAAGAATTAAACGTGTTAATCTCGAGAAAGCTATAATTGAAATGTTTATTCAAGAACTTTTGCGACATGAAAGTTAGATCCAATTGTTGTAATATATTCCATACCTTAATACGTTTCTAAATTATAAAAGAACCAATCAGAAAACTTGAAATGTAACTCGAAATAAATATAATTTTTTTCCTTAAATTGTTCTTTGTAATATATATATTGTTGATGAGGAGGGTACGCGCCCTAGCACCGATGCCAAAGGCATATTGTGCATCCTCGTAATCAGGCCTTGAATAGGCCTGTAGCTGCAGCGTAGCGAAGAATTCGCTCCACCGTGAGAGAGGAGACCCTCGAGGGTTCCAGGGTGTGTGAATCAAAATATTCTAATCTAAGCGAGGCGAAGTAGTCGCACTCGCAAAGTACGTGGGCGGATGTTTCTTCCATCTCCTGACACGACCTACAGAGAGGGTCGTCGGCAAAACCCATCAGATGGAGGTGCCTATTAAGCCGGCAATGCCCGGTCAAAAGACCGGTGGCCAGCCTAATATCCCATCTGCCGAGCGAAATTAGGTCCCTAGCACGAGACCTGCAGGGACCATTGACAAACAACTTTGTCTGTCTCTGGCCCTCCATGCTGTGCCAGAGCTGATTTTGTATGACAGTCAACCTGTCAGGCAGACACCGTTTGACGTGCCTGTAGGGGATGGGGACGGCCGGCTCCGGCCCCAAGAGCTTGGCCTCCGCACCCCTTTTCGCAAATCTATCGGCTTGCTCATTGCCATAATATCCGCTATGCCCTGGCACCCAGTACAGCAGAACCCTGTTGCAGGATGCCAGTCGCGCTAGCAGGTCGAGGCAGCTACGCACCAGTTGAGAAGAAATCTGACACTGGTTCAGAGCGTTCAGGGCAGCCTGACTGTCAGAATAAATTCTCACAGTCCGTCCGGTATACCCTTTGTTAATACAGTAATCTGCGCAATAACAGATCGCGGCAATTTCAGCCTGGAACACACTAGCGAAGGTGCCCAGGCAAGCAGAAAAGCCGACCCTTGTGGTTTGACAGTAATAGCCGGCGCCAGCGCCGGAATCAGTCTTGGAGCCATCGGTGAACCAAATGGTTTCACCCCCAGTGCCAAGAGGCAGCAGGTTAGTCCACTCTGCCCGACTGGGGAAGTGGATGCTGAATGGCTTAGTGAAATCAAAACTGGTAACGGTTTTGTCAGAGCACATCGTAAGCGACGGCTCAAGTGCGGCGTACTCCCGAAAGAGCTTCGTATGGCTGTAATCCCAAAGTCTTGGAACCCAACAGCCACTAATGTTGAGCCTGTAGGCTCCCATGACAGCCTCCTCCTCAATGAAGAGATGAAGAGGAAGCATGTCAAGGAGCACCTCCAGGGAAGCAGTTGGGGTCGATCTCATGGCCCCCGTAACACCAATGCAGGCAAGCCTTTGAAGCTTGCGCAGGGCAGCCTGCACCGTCTTAAGCCGGACCCTTGTCCACCAGACAAGTGCCCCGTAAGATAGTATGGGTCTGATGATCCCAGTATAGAGCCAGTGTACAGCCTTGGGGTTGAGGCCCCAAGTCTGGCCGACAGAGCTCCTGGTCCTCCAGAAGAGCATCTTGGCCTTCTTAATACACCGATCAAGATGCGGCTTCCATGTGAGTCTACAATCAAAAGTCACCCCCAGGTATTTCACCTCGGAGGACTTTGTCAGGACCTGGCCAAAGAAAGAGATATCATTGAACAGATCCTTAGTATTCTTCCTCGTAAAAGGAACAAGGACAGTTTTATCAGGATTAACGGTGAGGTTAACCGCCTGACACCATTGCTCCACGCTAGAGAGAGCAGATCTCATAAGCGCGGTAACAGTATCCGGGAACTTCCCCGTAAAGACTATCGCTACATCGTCCGCATACCCGAAGCAGCAACAGCCCCCAGCACCCCCGAGCCTCCCCAGGAGCTCGTCCACCACCAGGCACCACAACAGGGGGGAGAGCACTCCACCCTGAGGGCAGCCCCTGCTGGTAGTCACCCCTAGAGAGTCCCCAAGGAGGGACGCCGCCACCTCGCGGTCGGTAAGCATGGACTTGATCCAGCGGCCAAGAGTGGCGCTGATACCAAATCTCTCAACAGCTTCAGTAATAACCGAGCTAGAGACCTTGTCAAAGGCCCCCTCGATATCGAGGAAGACAGCCAGTGAAATTTCCTGAAACTCGAATGCCCTATCCAGGCAATTCGTAAGGCCGTGAAGGGCCGTCTCAGTGGATTTGCCTTTTTGGTAGGCAAATTGTGAAGAAGAGAGAGGAGTTACCGAAAGTACCTCGTCTCTGATGTACCTGTCCACCAACTTCTCCAGAATTTTGAGGAAGAAGGAGGTCAGGCATATGGGTCTAAATGCTTTCGCCTCGAGATAGGAAGCCTTCCCGGGCTTGGGAATAAAGATGACCCTAGAGCGTTTCCAGTCACGAGGTATGTGACCGAGAGCAATGCAAAGTCTGTAGATCTTGCATAGCGGAGAGGCGATGTGGTCTAAGCCCTCCTGCAAAAGCAGAGGGAAGACCCCATCGGGTCCCGGAGACTTGTAGGGCTCAAAACAGTTGACAGCCCACCGAAGCTTGGGAATCGTGACAACCTGTCTGGCTACAAGCCAGTCTTCCCTCTTAGCCCTGTGCAGGACAGGGTAGAGAGAGTCAGGGTTTGTTGGATTAATAAAAGTAGAATCAGGAAAATGGACCTCCAGCATATGCTTGAGAGTCTCAGCCCCAGATTTAGTGTACACACCCTCCCGTAGCTTAATAGCATTAAGTCGATGTGTGCTGTCGTGCGCTAGAATCTTCATGACCCTAGCCGTGGCAGGGACATTGGAGATTTGCTCACAGAAGGTCCGCCAGGAGTCCTTCTTAGCAGCTCTAATGGCCCTGTTGTAGGCGTTAAGGGACTGCCTGTATCCAGCCCAGTCACCCGTGCGCTTGGCTTTGTTAAAGAGCCTGCGCGTGTATTTACGAAGCCGGCTGAGATCCGCGTTCCACCAAGGGACAAGCCTCGAGCGGTTGACGGTCTTGAGTGGGCAGTTCCGGTGGAACGACTCCATGATGGAGCACTGTAAATCACCAGCAGCCCGATCAAGATCCTTAGGTGAAGTAAGTTTAAGAGTGTGACCCCCTCCGTAGCGTAGGATTAGGTCTTCCCTATAGCCGGCCCAATTAGTCCGTTTTGGGTTGCGTATCTCCGTCCCCGCCGGGACAGAAGTAATCGCGACAGTAAAGCAGATGTGCCTATGATCCGACAGAGACGGTTCATTTGACACATGCCAGTTAGACACGGAAGACACGAGGTTTTCTGTGGCTAGCGTGAGGTCAATGACCTCCCTTCTATTAGAAGTAACAAAAGTAGGTTCATTGTTTTGATTAAGAATATAGAGTTTACAACCAACTAAATATTCTAGTAAATCATCACCCCTCTTGTTGCAGTCAGAGCTGCCCCACGTGATGTGATGAGCATTGGCATCGCAGCCAATGATTAGTTTGTCCCCTCTCTTTTCACATTGATTGACCAAATTGATCACCTCAATTGTCGGGAGAGAGTCCGCGTCGTGGGCAAAGTATGCGGAGGCAGCCGTGATAGTCAACTTGGCATGCCCAGTGGCCAGGACTAGATTCACGGCCGCCGTGTCCTGGGACGTGTACAGCGGTAGAGAGATACAACAAAGATCCCTCCGAACCAAAATACACGCCCTAGGTCTAGCAGCAGTTTGGTCATAGAATAGTGACCCCGCCGCGTCAAGACCGAGGATTTTGCCATGGCAAATCCACGGTTCTTGTATGAGGGCCAGATCAAGACCCTCTATAGCAAACCTCCTGCAGAGTACCGCAGAGGCCGCCTTACTATGGTGCAAGTTGATTTGAATTGCACGTAGCGTCCCCATGGTCCCTAAGAGAGGGGTTCAGAAGGGACCTAGCTACACCTCATCGGTCCCGAGAGGGCTAATGGCACCTCCCCCCCCGACAGGCGAGCTCCCAGTCCCAAGATCCTCCCCCTCACCAGGACCACTAGAACGCTCATCGGCTGAACCCCGAAGGGTCCCATCCGATTCTTCCAGTAGGGTGGACTCATCCATGGAAGAACAGACTTCCGAATGAGCCACCCCTCCCTCCCTCTCTGTGCCTAGAGCGACACCAGAGAGCTCCTCCGCGAGATCCCCCATCTCGCTAGTCCCACCCCCCGCCGCAGACTCGGCTACAGTGGTTTTAGTGGTTTCCGTGTTCTGAAGGAGTTTGAAGGAACCCTTGTCCACTCCAGTATAGCCCACGAAACCAGCATTCTTAATGGCTTCCAATGAGGAGCCATCAATTAGCAGTACCCAGTACCGTACGGCCCTGTCCACGTACGTCCGGATACATTTCCAGCGTTCAGTGGCAAAACCTGCATTAAGGACCTTTAGGCGCCGAAACAGCACCGCCGGCTCCTTGGTGATCTGGTCCTTGGTGCGGAACATTACCTTAAACGGCTTAGGGAGTTCGCTAGCTCTCATTACTGAGAGCACCGCATCCCCCACCACCGAGTAGGCTAAGTTGTCCTTCAACCATTGCCCAGTGAACGAATCCTCACAGGAGTATACTAGGGCCCCGGTCGTCAGGCTAAAGTTCGCAAGGCGCGGTAGAGGGCTCCCCGAAGGTATCCCATCCAGCGCCCTTAGAATCGCCTTCTGAATTGGGCCCACGTCTTCCTCCGTGATGACCGCCGTCGGATAGCCTTTTTTGACAATGGCCATCTTTTCTGAGCTGGCGGCGTCACTATAGGACTTAGCCTTTTTCGACGCCGCCTGCGAGGTACTTGGTGAGGGAGTCGAATCCTCCGCTCTGGGCCTCTTCATTGGGTTGTCACGAGCCATCGCACCCCCAGCGGCGGTGGAGACCGTTTCAGACCCCGATTTGACCTTTTGCCGAGCAATCCGTCGTTTGAGACGACGACGCAAGGTACTTTTCGAGGGCTTGCCAGACACACGCACCGATAAATCGGCACGAGTATCGCTGGATACAAGCCCTTGTGAAGTGGTATCAGTGTGGGTTCTGCCTTGAGCAGACCCCTGCACCGTAGGTTTGGTAGTGATAGAGTTGTTTTGAGTTAATTTATCCATGGGAATCCCACGAGTAAGGGGGCAAGTAAAAGGTCACCACCCGGTAGTCCCCCACCCGGGTGGAAGGCTAGATACAACGGGGTGTCGCCCGGTGCCCCGAGGGGATCGTTAGCGATACCGAAGTTTTACTTCCCCAGTACCATGCAGCCCTCGGCACGATGCCTCAACACCTTGGCTTGGGAAGGGCGCGTATCCGCTTAGCCCACACAACGTAGTGGTTAACCAGCTCTCACCACCGAGGAGGTGTGATACTCCGCATCGATGAGGACCCAAGCTAGCGTGTGTGAAGTTAAAAACGCGAGCGGGAAGCCAAAGCAAGGGGGGAAAAAGATACACCCCATCTAGCTTGCGTCCCCAACTTCGAGAGCCATTTTAATCTAACCTTTCATCCCCTTATTTGGGGTATAAATAGCGTCTGATTTGGTACGGACCTCATTAGATTGTTAGACACCGCCAGGATAAGATGAATCGTGAAATTACCCGTCTAGAAACGTTTGGAGCATTTGCGAGTACGTTTGTAAAACCGTCAGAACTAGCCCGTCATGGGTTTTACTATTTAAGTTCGGGGACGGACGCTGTTAAATGCCATTTTTGTGACTTAACGCTACGAGGATGGGAACCTAACGATAATGTTTTCGAGGAGCATCAGAAATTCAAGGCAGACTGTCCATTACTTCAAGGATTACCCACTAATAACATGCCTATATTCATCCAAAACCCATTGACTAAAGACATGCCACCAAACAGAAAGTACAGAGATGTCCCTCAAGAAGAGTGGGAGAAAGAAAAAGTCATTCCGCCAACTCAACCCATACCAACAACACTTACTCCGAATGACGATGTTGTACTAAGAATTAAACGTGTTAATCTCGAGAAAGCTATAATTGAAATGTTTATTCAAGAACTTTTGCGACATGAAAGTTAGATCCAATTGTTGTAATATATTCCATACCTTAATACGTTTCTAAATTATAAAAGAACCAATCAGAAAACTTGAAATGTAACTCGAAATAAATATAATTTTTTTCCTTAAATTGTTCTTTGTAATACTATTATACCTACTACAGTCTTGACAAAACCTTTTCAGTGGTGATAGTGTAGGGTGTTACTTAGCTTTTCTCAACACATTTCGTGTTAAAAGTAAAACGTTTTTGAACATTTACATTGCATTGTACACACACGAAACGCGTCATTTAAAATTTCTAAAATCCCATAGGAATACATGTGAAATTGAATAATCCACCGACACGAAATCAGTCATGTACGTGGCAATTGACTGACACGAAAAGCGTCATTTGAAAAAAACATTTCAAATGTTTAAAGCGTTGAAATAAATTCTAACTAAATTTATGCAAATCATTCCTATTTTCAGTCTTGAGAGTTCCTCAAAATTATTTATGGCTTTTAGGGATGGGGGGGAATGACCTCGGGTCCCTGAGATGCATGGGAATTTATTTTTCTTTAATTGAAACACCCCACAGGTTGGTTTAGGACCTTGAAAAGGGGGGCGGAACTTGAACAAAAGCATCTATTCCCTTTGTCCTTTTGGGTCATTCCAAGAGATCTACGGCCATAAAAGGGGGCTGAACTTGAACAAAAGAATTTATTTTGTCAATTCTTTAATTGGACCCCACCCCCTACCTGTCCTTCCCCTTCATCCATTGACTCGTTCTGAGATGGAGCTATAGGAGGGGTAGTATAACCATCTAAGAAAGAAACGTCGTCGTTTTGAAACGCCTCTTCCAGAGGGGACAAAGGAGGAGAAGGGCTATTGTTGGCCCTAGCCTGCGGGGTAATGTTTACCATAGACGGGGGTGTAGAATAGTTTGCCATAAACGTGTCATCGGCATTTAAAAAGGCTATTTCTAACGAGTCTGGAAAGTCGACTAAAAAACTATCAACTTCAATGGGGAGTTCAATTTCTACATTAGAGTTGGCCATTGCGATAATTTAAAAATACAAATACCGCAAAATACTAATAATAAAACTGAATAGGCCTAAATAATAATACTAAAACACAAAAATATACTAAAACAATAAAACAGTAATGTACTTATAAAAAAATTTAAAGTACTTATAAAAAACAGTCAAATACTAAAACAATAAAGTACTTATAAAAATTGAAAGTTCTTATAAAAAAATGAAAATACTTATAAACAATTGAGAGTACTTATAAAAAAACTAAGTTAAATTGAAAACACTTGTAATACTACGAGTTAAATACTAAAACACTTGTAAAAAACTAAGTTAAAATACTTGTAAAAAATCTAAGTTAAATTGAAAACACTTGTGAAAACTAAGTTAAAATACTAAAACACTTGTAAAAACTAAGTTAAAATACTAAAACACGTATAAAAACTAAGTTAAAAATACTAAAGCACTAAGATATGGGCACGGAATAACTCACAAGTTTTGTTTGGGAGCAGAAGATTTCTTGGCTTGCATCAACAGCGGTCAGAAGTAAACTGATGAGTAGCCTAGAGTGATCCGCCGTTTTATACTTTCGTGATACAATAAAAAAAAAAATAGATCCCCCTCAATGTCATAAACATGTCTTAACACGTTTGGGCTAGTCATAAAACACTCTAAATATAAATTCAATTGATAACAATACAACTGTTTCGACCACGCCCCCTTTTAAGGTACTAAAGCACCTGGTGTGGGGTCCAATTAAAGAATTGACAAAATAAATTCTTTTGTTCAAGTTCAGCCCCCTTTTATGGCCGTAGATCTCTTGGAATGACCCAAAAGGACAAAGGGAATAGATGCTTTTGTTCAAGTTCCGCCCCCCTTTTCAAGGTCATAAACCAACCTGTGGGGTGTTTCAATTAAAGAAAAATAAATTCCCATGCATCTCAGGGACCCGAGGTCATTCCCCCCCCATCCCTAAAAGCCATAAATAATTTTGAGGAACTCTCAAGACTGAAAATAGGAATGATTTGCATAAATTTAGTTAGAATTTATTTCAACGCTTTAAACATTTGAAATGTTTTTTTCAAATGACGCTTTTCGTGTCAGTCAATTGCCACGTACATGACTGATTTCGTGTCGGTGGATTATTCAATTTCACATGTATTCCTATGGGATTTTAGAAATTTTAAATGACGCGTTTCGTGTGTGTACAATGCAATGTAAATGTTCAAAAACGTTTTACTTTTAACACGAAATGTGTTGAGAAAAGCTAAGTAACACCCTACACTATCACCACTGAAAAGGTTTTGTCAAGACTGTAGTAGGTATAATAGTATTACAAAGAACAATTTAAGGAAAAAAATTATATTTATTTCGAGTTACATTTCAAGTTTTCTGATTGGTTCTTTTATAATTTAGAAACGTATTAAGGTATGGAATATATTACAACAATTGGATCTAACTTTCATGTCGCAAAAGTTCTTGAATAAACATTTCAATTATAGCTTTCTCGAGATTAACACGTTTAATTCTTAGTACAACATCGTCATTCGGAGTAAGTGTTGTTGGTATGGGTTGAGTTGGCGGAATGACTTTTTCTTTCTCCCACTCTTCTTGAGGGACATCTCTGTACTTTCTGTTTGGTGGCATGTCTTTAGTCAATGGGTTTTGGATGAATATAGGCATGTTATTAGTGGGTAATCCTTGAAGTAATGGACAGTCTGCCTTGAATTTCTGATGCTCCTCGAAAACATTATCGTTAGGTTCCCATCCTCGTAGCGTTAAGTCACAAAAATGGCATTTAACAGCGTCCGTCCCCGAACTTAAATAGTAAAACCCATGACGGGCTAGTTCTGACGGTTTTACAAACGTACTCGCAAATGCACCAAACGTTTCTAGACGGGTAATTTCACGATTCATCTTATCCTGGCGGTGTCTAACAATCTAATGAGGTCCGTACCAAATCAGACGCTATTTATACCCCAAATAAGGGGATGAAAGGTTAGATTAAAATGGACGCTGTTACTAAGCAGACGTTAATTCGCGAAGCTCTTTCAAAGCCAGGGAAAATAGTGGCCGTTACTTTCATCCTCGTAACTGTATTCCTAGTTGAATTTGCATTTTGGTATTTTAAAAATATTACTTTAATTTCGGGTAACGCAACAAAGACATAACATGTTGAGACTTGTCAGGATAATGCCTTACGGGCAAACACCTGGAAACAATTAAATGTTTCGTGGTAGGAAGAGTCACCGACTAACAAAGCAATAAATCCGAAAATAGATTCCATTCATAACAATAAAACTGATTCGACCATACCCTCCCCCTAAACCCATTAAAGCACGTCTTTATAGTAAAAAATAAAAACGGATGGGGATAAATTCTTTTGTTCAAGTTCTGTCCCTTTTTATGGCCATAGACCAGTCTGAACGATGTTACGTATAAATAAAAAGCCGATGGAATGTCTTAACACGTTTGTGTGAGTCATAAATCAATCTAAATACAGATTCCATTGATATACAAAAGGTTTACCCTCGCCCCCTTTTAAGGTACTAAACCATCGGGTGGGTGTCCAATAAAGGACAATAAAAAAAGAAAAGCACCAGTCAATATACCCTCAGGCTAATTATTAGGCCTGTGCGAGTCCAGTTTTTTAGGGTTCGAGTCGAGTCTCGAGTCCTTAAAAAAGCTCTCATAGAATCTCGAGTCGAGTCTTTTAATTGGTATCGAGTCCTCGAGTCCTTAAGTCAGCTTAAGAACTAGGTTTCAAGTCTAGTGTCGAGTCCTGATAATTTATGGCAAGTCCCGCTCGAGTCCTATTAAATAATTTCTATTAATACTATTTTTATTTTAATTTACTTACTTTAATTTTACATAATTAATAATACAAGAATTATAATAAATTAATTTCTAATAAGGATAAATTTTACTAGCAAAGTATAAATTTCACGACGAAAATGACGCGGAGTAACAATAATTTTAACTTTGGTTCTGGTTAGCTGAAATCAAAGTTTTGTCCAATCACCGGTCTATTCTAAACTTTAAATCGATTAAACCCCACTAGATGCGGCACTCTACTTAAAATTCTGTGTCTCCAAGAAAATATTTTTGGACTTGATATGGTGTCCAGTCTCGGTTCGAGTCCTCCTCGAGTCCAGTAGTGAAGATTTTAAAGGACTCGAAATAATTTTCAAGTCCTAAAATTTTGATTTTCGAGTCTCGAGTCGAGTACTCGACTCGAGACTCGATCGAGTACTCGTCTTCATTCGAGTACTCGCACAGGCCTACTAATTATCAACTACGCACTCAAGAAAATCTCGCGATAAAAATCATTCAGTCCTCAGCTTTTAAACCGTACGGACCTGCCGTAAGAATGGCCACCAAAGTAGGAGGTCGTGTTTTAGATTACCGCGTGAACGCCCGTGTTAGACTAAGTAATGAATGCTCGGCGGTGTTTGGGGTTACTGGGTACGAGCCAAGCCTGCTTTTGACAAAAAAGGACGGGACTATTGTTATAATCTCGGAAGACGTTTTGAAGGAATTTATGGAGGAGTGGACGGAGATCTATTCAGCTTTGGAAACTGGCGACCTGGGTAATTATCGTTACTTGAACTTGAAAATAAAAATAACCGTTATGGAGGGGAGTATGGTATTCGACGATGGTAGCGTATTCACTCTAACAAAGGCCGAAGCAGGGAAACTGAACGAGAAATTTAGTTTTCTGAGATTTCACTTCAAGCTTTTAAATGATCAAGCCGAAGTTATTAAATGCATGTACGAAGCTATTGTAAAACGCATGAATGAAATATATCAAAAATAAATTTTAATCTTGATGGATGGGAAATGGAAGTACAATTTGACAATAACATCGTCGAATCTGTAAGCGACTTCCTAGAATACGTTTTGGACGATTGTTTACCCGATGACATGATTGCAATTTCGATGACAAGCATTAGTAATCCAGGCATTCAAACCGCAGACTTTAGTTTTAGAAGAAGGGATCAAATAGATAATAAGGTATGGAATATATTACAACAATTGGATCTAACTTTCATGTCGCAAAAGTTCTTGTTGAAACCCAGATATTCTCAGTTCCCAAAACACTAGGTTTCAAAAACCCAGATATTCTCAGTTCCCAAACACTAGGTTTCAAAAACCCAGATATTCTCAGTTCCCAAAACACTAGGTTTCAAAAACCCAGATATTCTCAGTCCCCAAAACACTAGGTTTCAAAAACCCAGATATTCTCAGTTCCCAAACACAAGGTTTCAAAAACCCAGATATTCTCAGTTCCCAAACACTAGGTTTCAAAAACCCAGATATTCTCAGTTCCCAAAACACTGGGTTTCAAAAACCCAGATATTCTCAGTCCCCAACACACTAGGTTTCAAAAACACAGATATTCTCAGTCCCCAAAACACTAGGTTTCAAAAACCCAGATATTCTCAGTTCCCAAAACACTAGGTTTCAAAAACACAGATATTCTCAGTTCCCAAAACACTAGGTTTCAAAAACACAGATATTCTCAGTCCCCAAAACACGTGATATACTAGTTCAGGAGGGCGGTAGTTTCTTTTCTTTCCTTTTCCCTCTCGTTTCCTCAATTATCGGAGCCATAACCGGAGGTAGTCAGTAAAAAATGCAGTACGCTCAGAAAATGGTCCTTGTCCCTAGCTCTACCTTTAAAAACGACCCGTTCCCACACCCCCAACAACAAGTAGTTTCGGAATTGGACAATGAGATGAATGTTATTTTAGCTCGTAAAGATTTAGACGAAGCTTCAAAATGGCGCTTATACGAACAGACTGTACAGAGATATAATAATTTACATAATATCGCTAGGCAACCTATACCTACGGTCCCCCAACCGACCTCCAACTATTATAACTTGGCTTGGTTAGACGATATCCCCCTTAAATATATAGGGCATGTACAAAGTATCGTTGATCAGTTGTCCACTACCCCTGAAAAGCTTAGGTGGACAGATAGTGGGGAAGTTATAGTTAATGATGCAATAATACCCGGCTCGAATATTAGAGATATAGCTTTAGAATTTGTCAAGCCTTCCTCTAACAAAGACCCAAAACCTAGAGGTTTTTACGCATTTACAAACCTACTTTCTAGTTTTTCCCCTCTAGCCTCGTATACAATACCCCAACAAATTAAAATCAAAAGAACTAGAGCTCCTAAAGTTAGTGTCAAGTCAGCAGCTAAAAAACTTAAAACCGAGTCTCCGAGATGGGCAGCGTACGTAAAATCTCCAAAATTTTAGAAGGTATCTACTTTAACCCTTCCCACCCTGCCAGTTTCGGGGGTGCTGAAAAATTATATTTAGCAGTAAAATTAAAGGGGATTAGTAAGAAACAAGTACTAGATTGGTTAAAGGGAAAAGACGCGTACACTTTACATAAGAGAGTTTTTAGAAAGTTTAAAAGAAACAAGGTGGTTGTAACTAACATAGGAGATCAATATCAGGCGGATTTGAACGATATGCGTTCTTTGAGTCAGTACAACGACGGGTACAAATACATATTAACCGTAATAGATTGCTTTAGCAGAAGAGCCTGGGCCGTACCTTTAAAATCCAAAAGCGGTGTTGAAACGGTTGAGGCTTTTAAGTCTGTCTTTAGAGAGAGGGTTCCTAGGAAATTACAAACGGATAAGGGTACCGAATTTAGAAATTCCCAATTACAAGGATACTTGAAGGAGAAAGGGGTTATATTTTTTACAACTGAGAATGACGATATAAAAGCGTGTATGGTAGAAAGATTAAATCAAACTTTAAAGTCACGCATGTACAGGTATTTTACAGAAAAGAATACCAATAGATATATATATGTTTTAGATGATCTGGTAAATGCTTACAATAACTCGGTGCATTCCGCGATAAAAATGACTCCTTTGGAAGTTACGGCCACCAATGTCCTTCAGGTTTTTAAAAATGTATACGGAAAGTACTTTAGCGAAAAGAAAGTTTACGGGAAAAAATTAAAGGTGGGCGAATACGTCCGAGTAAGTAGAAATAAGATGATTTTTGAAAAAGGGTACGAGCGAACTTACACAATAGAGGTTTTTAAAATAGTGGGGAAAATTGACAGACGCCCTCCTGTATTCAAACTAGAAGATTTAAACGGGGAACCAATAAAGGGGGTGTTTTACGGGATGGAACTTCAGTCGGTAGCTAGACCCGAGACGTACAAGATCGAGAAAGTAATTCGTAGGCGGACTAGGAGAGGACAAAAGGAGCTCTTTGTAAAGTGGCTAGGCTATCCCCCTTCTATGAATTCTTGGATTCCGGCTAAAGATGCAGTCTCCCTTTTACCTAACGCTACCGAGCATCGCTAGCATGAAAATTTATGACAACAACAAGACGTCTTCGTACACTACCAAGTTGCCCCAGGCTATAGAGCTGATCGGGGATGACTGGGAGGTTGCTCTAGTAGAAGTTTTGTACCCAATGTCCTTTTTTAACATACCCAGTGAGGAAGGTCATGTGCAGGTGGTCTCGCATGAAAATAAAAAAGGTCGGGACGGAAAATCACAGCCTATTGTTAAAGCCGAGGCCTTTATAGTTCCCGGGGGTTATTACAAATCATTAGAAGCCCTACTTAAACAAATAGCTTCAGGGTTAAACGGCTTTCAATACGGTTCAAAGTTTAAATTTGATTCGGATCCCCTCTCTGATTACATTTCTTTAACTATTCAACCTAACGGTATCTTGGCTCTTTCTCCCACTTTGAAAAGGATATTAGGATTTAAAACCCCAAAAGGCCAAAGTACGTCTTTCTCTTGCCCTTCAGATAAAACCAGCCAATCGTATAGAAGCTCTGTTCCCGCTAATTTAAATTATTATATTCCCGACCAATTGTTTATTTATTCCGATATAGTAGCTAATGAATTTATAGGCGATACGGTAGCCCCGCTACTTCGTATAGTAGGCGTAGACAGCGAAAAACCTCACGGTTCGACTATAACTAAATCATTTATCTCTCCCCATTACGTTAAAGTTGCTAAACGTTACTTTGATACTATAGACATTGATATAAGGAATAGTTTAGGCCAAGCCGCGTCATTCGAGTTTGGATCGTCGACCTGTAAACTACACTTTAGACCATGCCAAAACCCCAAACATTAGAGTCTCGTTGCGAGTATAGGAGGTATTATTTAGATCAGGTAGGGGGTGGAGGGGTGTCAAAAGTATTTGTCGGGACACCACACCAAAAAGGACACGGAATAGGAAGCGCCCTGAAAGGGTTATTTAGATGGGCACGCCCCTTATTAATTAGAGGTGCAAAGTATCTGGCACCTAGAGCCATTAGTACGGGACAAAAGATTCTTGGTGACGTAATGCAAGGTCAGAATGTGAAAAGTGCAGCGAAAAAGAGATTGCAGGAAACTTATGAGAACATGACTGCTGCTCAGCAAGGTTCAGGATTAAAGATAAAGAGACGCAAAGTTAAACGCCTGTCAGTTTATCACCGTCATTCAAAGCAGACGCCACGCGATATATTTAGCTCCTGAAAAAAATCATGTTTTCTCTCCAAGCTCTTAAGAGTGAATTGGACATTTTTGCCCCTGTGCCGATTCAAACTAGTGTCGAACATGCTCAAGGTGTATGGGCCAAACCCTTGGCGGCCATTGGTGATAGCTCTACCCTCGAATACCTCATCTCGGGCAATGGAGATAACTACATCGATGTAGCCCACACCATGCATTACAACAAAGTCAAAATCACCAACGAAGATGGAAGTGATCTTCCTGATGCCGCCGTGGTAGCTTTCGTGAACAATGCTGGCCACGCATTGTGGAGAACTTGCGATGTTTTCTTGAACAATACCCGAGTTTCTTCAGCCGCTCAAAACTACGCCTTCACTTCTTTTATCGAAACTGTCTCAAATTACGGACCCGCGGCTAAAAAATCTCACCTCATGATGGCCGGATGGGAAAAGGACGAAGCCGGAAAGTTCGACGACTTTTCAAATAAAGGTTTCGTCGCCCGAATGGCTAAAACTGCTAAATCGGCCGTGATTGAATTTTTTACACCAGTGTTTAGTGACGTGTTTAATATTCCCGAATATCTCTTAAACGGTGTGGACCTTAAAGTCGTGTTTACTCGCAACAAGGACGAGTTTGCCTTAATGTGCCAAGAAACAGCCACTGTCAAAAACTGTAAAGTCAAGATACTAGACGCAGCACTAGCGGTACGTAAAGTTAAGCTCAGTCCTAAAATATTGTTAGCGCATGAAGCCGCGCTTAATAACGGTACTGCCAAATATAATTTTACGCGCACCGAACTTAAAACTAAAACTATCTCTACCGGAAGTAGCACCGAGAGTTTTAACAATATATATCTAGGCCCTCAGCCTAATCGCGTCATTATTGGAATAGTTTCCAACGCGGCGTTCAAGGGCAGTTACGCTCTGAATCCCTTTAACTTTAAAACTTGGGATTTAAATTTTTTGTCTCTGTACCTCGATAACGAACAAATACCCTCGAAACCGTTGACTCCTGATTTCGGTAAAAACTTGTATATACAAGCTTATCAAACATTGTTCGCGGGCACGGGTATTCATTATAAAGACGACGGTAACGATATTACTCCCGACGAGTTTGCCAACGGGTTAACCCTCTACGCTTTTGATCTGACACCGGACCTATCTGCTAGCGAAACAAACCACTGGAACCCCGTTAAGCAAGGACAATTAAGATTGGACATGGGATTCGCTAAACCTTTGTCGGAAGCCGCAGTCTGCATTGTATACGCCGAATTTCAAAGCATGATTCAAATCGATAAAAATAGAAACGTAATTGTAGATTATTAAAATGTCAGCAACTACCACCGTAGACTTGATTCTCGCTTTATCAGATACGCCCAACTTTTTGGGTGTTTTCGCGTCAAATAGGTTACCTAAGGTTACCAGATATCCCGCATCGTTAATTATAAATTTAGATCAGCACTATGAAAAGGGGTCTCACTGGGTATCGGTCTTTATAGACGGAGCTCGTGTAGGCTATTATTTCGATAGCTACGGTTTGCCACCATTTCTGCCTAGTATAAGAAGATTTTTATCTTTAAACTGCAGAAAATGGACTTTTGGTAAGCGACAACTTCAGAGGTTAGAAAGTAGCGTATGCGGGCAGTATAGCGCCCTCTATCTTATTCATAGAAGTAAGAAGAAAAGTACGAAAGCTTTCCTAAAAGCTTTTACCGCAAATCGAAAAATTAACGATATGAAAATTGCTAAACAATTTCAAAATCATATACGGCGACTAAAAAAGTGTAAAAGGAGCTTATTAACAAACCGTGTGGTTGCTTGGTGGTAATGCGTCCAGCTCTGTGTTGTTTCAACAACATTTGAGTTTCCATTCCAGGGTTCGACTTCCTACCAACGGCGCTTTATTAGTCCGGTATAGAAAAAAACATCTTCAGATACGGCTTGAATCAAGTTTAAGGAGGTTTTTTTAAATATTTAACTAATTTATTACTATTTTAACTTAATTATGTATGTTATTATCACGTTAATTAAATGTTTTTGACTAAAAAATCCGATTCGTAATAATAATAAGCCTAGAATAACCTAGCATAAGCCTATCTTTTCAGGATCTACCATAGCATAAGCCTAGCATAAGCTTAATTTTACAGGATCCACTATAGCATAAGCCTACCTTAGCATAAGCCTACAATAGCATAAGCCTACAATAGCATAAGCCTATCCCTAAAGGTACCAGCCACGTGACGTCATCAAAAATTAGCCGTGACGTCATCAAGAAAACCACCACCAGGTGGCTCAACAATTCAAATTTCCCGCCAACACCATCACGTGACGTCATCAATTCCCCCCCTCATCTCCCCCCCACCAACACCATCACGTGACGTCATCAATTCCCCCCCCCCAATCCCCCCCTACGCAAAGGGTGACTCTATAACACCAAAAATTTTACCCCCACCCCTTCCCCCCTCATCCCCCCCCCCCACCAACACCATCACGTGACGTCATCAATTCCCCCCCCAATCCCCCCCTACGCAAAGGGTGACTCTATAACACCAAAAATTTTACCCCCGCCCCCCTGAAAGGGGGGAAGGAAGGGGGGTAAAATTTTTGGTGTTATAGGGTCACCCCTACTCTCTGAGTTATTTTCATTAATTTCTATAGTAAAAATATCTTTAACTTTCCTGCTAGAGGGGATGTGAGTAATCAGGACAATTAAAAACAGAAACTTTGAACGAAGGGACCGGTTCCCACGACAATAAATGGGAATATCGGAGAGCATTAGGGTATTCTATCTATTTTACCGCGAGATGGCATTGCGAGCTGGACCAAAACCTGCGCGAAAATGAACATTTCAAATTTTAAGCTAGGGAAAATGAACATTTCAATTTTCTTAAGTCCAGCTAACAGCGCTCTCGGATGAGGGAATTCGGCAACATAAGTTGCCAAACGAAAAATGAAAATCGGCGCCGCGCACAGGCCTTGATTAATGTAGGCAATATATAAAGTAACAGATTAAGTAAAGTAGAGTGAAAAGACAGTTTAGATTAAATGTCATTGAGTTGATTGGATTTAATAAACCGTTTGAATTCGGCTAACCGCTAAACCAAAATTGTGTGACATGTTACTCATCAGACTGATTCTTTGATGTTACAAACGGGAACATTTTTCAGTTGGTTGGAACACTAAAAAAAATTAGCTCTCCTAAACTAAAGTCAACGGAGTAAGAGAATAGAACGATGACATGGATGCAGCTTGGGCTAGGTATACTTTTCTCTCTGTAGTCATGTGCGAATTCATCTGAGAAGGGTGGTTGTAGCCATGGAACCTAGTGTAGGCCATGAACCTTTTTAGAAAGGGGGTCCTCAGAGATTTTGGTTAGAAAATTTGATCACAACTTAATATTTCCTCGAAGCGTGACGGTCATAGTTACGTATTGCCTACTTCTTGAACAAGAAATTTGGGGCCCTTAATTCACGCGGGGCCCTGGGCTATAGCCCATATAGCCCATGCCTTAAGACGGCCCTGAGGTGTAATCCTTTTTGTGGGTAAGTTTTAAGTAACTATTACGAGACAAAAATATATTTCAATACTTTCTAGTCCTTTTACTAGCAAAATAACTTAAACCTCAGTACAGTAATACCTATTAATTATTAATTACAAGTAAGAAACTCTCGTACATATCGCTCTTGGACTGTAGAATGAGAGAGGTACTTAACATGTTCATACACTCTAAGAAAGTGTTAAAAACGTGTTAAAAGGGTGTAATTTAAGAAAACACTTTTTTTACACCGTAAAAACACCCTAAAGAGAATTTTATTACCTTGAATTTTTGTGGCCAATTTAAGGTATAAATTCGGTGTAAAATAAAACTTTTAAACACCGTTTTGATATTAACAAGACAACCCAAGGGCTCGTAATAGAAGCCACATCGTACCGTACTTAGGAGGCGTGTATAAAATTTGTGTGAATAGCCCCTCGAAGCGCTACTTTTAACTGTGCGAAGTAATCCTTACTCCAATAAATTTATTTATGTTATGTTTGTAATAGTAATAGTGCGACACAGAGAAATTCTGAATTTCTGAGTGAGTAGCCCCTCGATCCGCTACCCTTAACATTGCTAAAGTTATTACCCGTAAGACCATTCTAAAAACAACAATGCTAAAATGATTACACACAAGTAACCCTTAATAGAAGAACAGAAAATTTTAGTGATTACACCCTCGATGATCGAGTTACTTTTAACAGTGCTAAAATGGTTACGTACTTAACGCTCGATTAATACACGTAAAGAAAGTTTTAGTTTACAACATAGACTTAGGCCGAAGCATAATTTTAGCATCTTATAAATTTCTAACATGAACTTATGGCCAGATGCGTTTGAAAGAGAAAGAATTCGGTAAAACACCCAATAACTGGAATATCCCGGCGCCTTAAGACCATTCTAAAAAGAACGTCAGTAAATACTTGCTTTTGCTTTCAAAATTTCCCTCGATTTCTTTAAATTTTGAAATAGGGGAGGCTATTGAAAGCGTGAAACTCTTATTGTCGAAGGGTGAGGGGAATTTTTAAGGGAGAGTATATGGCTTAACCTAACTATCATAATTCCCTTCCTTTTAAGCAGACGAACGAAAAATATCAACTTCACCACAATTCTCTGTTCTCTCCCTTTCACTTTCCCTTCAATGACGATCGAAAAATTTTATACTGACAAAGGTGCTACTGTGACACCCCTACTACTACAACAACAGGGCTGGTCAAACTAAGAGCCTCATCGTAGATGTACATTATATGATGTGGCTAAAAAATGGAAAATTATAGTACAGTAAAAAATTATTTTCATCCTTTAAATAAAATTAACAAAGAAATTCGTAATCAGGGGGTATTGTACTTTTGTAAAACACTGCTAAACATGTTTGTTAGTCGACACTCTGAAACGTGTTAGGTGACACTCTTAAAAGCGTTTTGCGACACTCTTGCAGTGGCGTCGCTAAAATTTCAAAGTTAGCCCCCTCAAATTAATCCGTAAACCCTACCAATAAATTGCTCGTAGTCTCCTAAAAGTTTGTAGCAATATAGTGTATAAAATTATTATTATGATAAGTTCGTTCAGTTTCATCTTTGAAGAGATGAATTTTAATATCAAACAGTAGTGGGGACTAAAAGCTAACGGAAACTGAACTTATAAAAGACGAGTGAAATTCTTTCATCCACAATTGTCTCATAGTCACTAACTGATCGGTTCCGTACTCTTTATCAATAAAAGTTTGTAAATCTTTAATATACGAATAATAAACTAAAACCCCACAAATTTCAAACCCTAGCAACGCTACTGCACTCTTGAAAGTGTTAAGCGGATACTCTTAAAAGTATTGTGCGACACTAAAAAAACGAGACTATGTTAGTAGGGCGACTATAGACGCCAGTTTTTGTGACATGTCTTATCTTTATTTTGAGAAGTATTAGAGTAGAAAATGAATTTTTTTTTTTAAATATTGTAGAGTAGATTAGGTCAAACGCGTTTCTGGTGCTCGAAAAACTCTTAGTGAAAAGAGATTATTAAATTTAAGGAGTACGTCTATGTCTACCTTCCAACCAACTTAATACCCGATGAATTTATACTAATTTAAAACTTTCTGCCTTTTCAGAGGTTATTAAGTCGGTAAAAATTACCAACTTTTCATGCAGTTTCATGCTCGATTTAAGTCTTAAGTCGAACAAGTGGCCAACTTTTATGCAGTTTCACACTGCATGCGAGAACTAGCATTGCTTAAAGGGGTATAGTTCCGCATAAGAAATTTCCTCTTAATTTAACTCAAAGTGGAACCTTGCTGTGAATATAGCACTGATTGCTAATAAATCACACACTCTTTAAGGTGTTATGAGACACTCATAAAGGTGTTATGAGACACTCATAAAGGTGTTATGAGACACTCTGAAAGGTGTTATGTGAAAGTCTGAAAGGTGTTATGCGACAGTCTGAAAGGTTTTATGCGACAGTCTGAAAGGTGTTATGCGACAGTCTGAAAGGTGTTATGCGACAGTCTGAAAGGTGTTATGCGACAGTCTGAAAGGTGTTATGCGACAGTCTGAAAGGTGTTATGCGACAGTCTGAAAGGTGTTATGCGACAGTCTGAAAGGTGTTATGCGACAGTCTGAAAGGTGTTATGAGACACTCTGAAAGGTGCTATGCCGCACCCTTTAAGGAATTGCACAACACTCATGTGAGAGTAAAAATTAAGTTTTAGTTCGATATAAGAGTTAAAAAGGTGTTAAACTGCATCTCTGTTGCACCGTTTTATTGCACCAATTGATCAATAAGTGTTATTGAAATGAATACCTGTAATGGTGTCAAATTTGGACCCATATAAAATACTTTTAAAGGAGTTAAAGCACACCCCATTTTCTTAGAGTGTATGCTTAACACTTAAAGGACGTTCAAAACCGAAACAAAAATCGTCTTGAACACATAAGAAAGTGAACATATTTTTACTTGAACATGTGTTCATTTTTGAACACGTATAGGAGAGCGTCGCATGAAGGTGTTCAGGGATTGTGTTCAGCTCCTGAACACATTTTCTGCGTAATTAACATGTTCAGAGGCAGAACACTTAAATAAAAACACGTTCAAAATCGGAACATAAAGTGGCTTGAATACATTAGAAAAATGAACAGATTTCTGTTTGAACATGTTCTCATTTTTGAACATGTATAGGAGAGTGTTGCATGAAGGTGTTCAGAGATTGTGTTCAATTTCCTAACACATTTTTTTCTGTGTAGTACTGGAATCTCTGTTTCCAACGACGCCATTCCTGAGCCGGATTATCGGCAGGCGCAAAAAGAGGTGGTGGTTGATAGACTGTTGCCATCATTATGTCGACGTCCGCCGTACACTCTTAAAATCAAAGGTGTGATTTAGCACCTTTTGTCTTAATTTTGACGGGTCCAAAAACAGCACCATTAAAGTGGTTAAATAACGCCTCTGAAGGTTTTAAATGGCCCATTTTCAACACTTTGCGTCTTAAAAATATTTTCTCCCGACACATTTATTACACCTTATAAAGCTTTATCTTACACCTTTTAAAAACCATATTTTTAAAAGGTGTTCTCAAAGTGTCTGTATATTCTTCTAATACTCTTCAAAAGGCGTCAATTTTGGCTTGAAGTGTGAAATAGTGCAGAAAAGGAATATTACACTCTTAAAACAAAAGGTGTGATTTAGCACCTTTCGTCTTAATTTAAAGATGTTAAACAACACCTCTGAAAGTGTTAAATAGACCATTTTTAACACTGCATCTTAAAAAATATTTCCCACTGACACATTTATTACACCTCATTGAGCTATTTATTACACCATTTTTAAAACAATATTTTTAAAAGGTGTTCTTTAAGTGTTTGTATGTTCTTCCAATATTCTTCAAATGGCGTGAATTTGAACTATTGAAGTGGGAAATACTGCAGAAAAGGCGTGAAATATTGTAGGAAGGCTGATTTCAATACAGTCTGCCACCTTAACCACATCGTGCTACACTCAATAAAGGTGCCATATATACTTTTCACCGTATACTCAAAAACAAATTAGTGTGTTATAACACCTTTAAAAGTAGTTTTTATGGGTCCACATTTCATACAGACCGAAACCATAATTTGGAGGTCACATTTGACCAAACTCCCGCAATTTAGGCGGTTTTCGAACAGTGGTATATACCCTCAAATGACCACACTAAAATTTCTCTGATAATAACAGAGTAGCAAGGTGATACATTGATTAACGATTTCAAGGCTTATCTAAATATAAGGGAAAGGTGAAATAAGCCATAATCCATAACATATCCCTTGTTATTATTGTAACATGATGCTTAAAAAGATAAATTTACATTTAAATTATGGTAAATAAACGTGTTCCAGTAAATTGTTGAGATATTTATGGATTTTTAATGAAAGGTTAGTCTGTAGTTCAAATTTACATCCGCTGAATCACGAAATTTTAGTGCAGAAGAAATTTTCTTATTATATGGGTTTTCTAAACTATAAATTCAAACGATAACCGATACTTTAGACCATATACGCAGAAGGTGGGCGTCTTGAGCACTTATCGATATATTAACCTTGTTTGATTGGATTAAAAATGTTAAACCCGGGACGCAATGCGTCAAAACAATTAATGATTATAGAACTTTATGGGTAATGTCAAATAAGGTGGACTTGGAAACTCTTCATTAGATATTAACAAAAATAAATAGGGGATAGTGTCGGACTGCCATATTTTCCTGCCTTTACCTTAGCTTGACATGCATTTCGAGACGCTCAAGCGCGCGAGCGGTGTTTAAAATGGTATCAGCCAATCAGATTTGAAGTTGATGACGTCATTCTTCCCGAAAATAACGCTCGTACGCCACCAAACGGGAGAATTTGGCATAGGCGTATCTCAAGGAAGAGTCACAACCTCCGCGCTCTGTTCTATTTTCTTTAGTGGTTTTTTTCGCGTTTGAACGAGGTTAAAGTTTGTTTAAAACGTTAGCACGCCGAAATTAAATTAAAGATGCCGTAGATGTTCTTGAAATCATTTAATTCAAAATACTCATCGTTAAAATCCTTTAGAATTTCGTTTAAACTTAGGCCCAGGGTCGTCATTATAAGCTAAAACATTTTAATATTATAGTCTGTCAAACGAAAGAAGAGCCCTGAGAAATTTGTCCAAATTGGTGTCGCCACCATCGACCCCATAGTACTTTATCAACTTGTTTTGTTGTGTCAATAGTCGTCTGTAATATAGTCTGCTATATACAGATACTTTAACTTATGTCATTAAAATATATTGCAATGCTAGTTCAACAAAGATAAAACTGGTGTCTTGTCGTTAATTTTGTTTTATATTCTTTAATACTCGATGATCGTAAAAAACCATGAAACATAAACGTATTAAATATATATTGCAAAATGTATTGGTTCTATTGCGATTAAGTCTATCTGTATATAGCAGACTATATTACAGACGACCAGTGACAAAACAAAACAAGTTGATAAAGTACTATGGGGTCGATGGTGGCGACACCAATTTGGACAAATTTCTCAGGGCTCTTCTTTCGTTTGACAGACTATAGTGAATAACATAACATCAATATTCGCAAACTAAATTAATACAATCATGTACATCATCAAATTAAATTGTGGCGATAAACTGCAGTGGCCACGGTTAGCCTCAGTCAAAAGCAGCTAATGTAAAATAAAACCGCACTATTTCTTCACGCGCAATATCACAAATTATCTTAGGTACGTGGTCAATAGGCCAGGGGGATGAAGCAGATTTCGCGAGTATGCATGCACCCCTCCAAATGCATGTCACAGACGAAGGAGAGAGTCCGACACTTTCCCCTATTTATATTTGATATTAAGATAAAAGGATTTAAACACACTTATTTGAACAATGGGTGTCAAAAATAAGAGTGGAAATTGTTCAACAGAGGTGCAGTTTAACACCTTATCAACTCGTCTTTCGTACTAAAAGATGATTGTTACTCTTTTATGTGTGTTGTGCAATTCCTTATAGGATGCGTCTCAGCACTTTTGCGAGCTTAAAATAACACTTTTAAGCTTGCTGCATTACAACTTTAAGAGTGTCGCGTAACGCCTTTAAGAGTGTCGCGTAACACTTTTAAGAGTGTCGCGTAACGCCTTTAAGAGTGTCGCGTAACTCTTTTAAAAGTGTCGCGTAACGCTTTTAAAAGTGTCACATAACACATTTAGCAGGTTTTATAAACCTACCATACCACCTGATCGCCAATTTCTTAGCTACGTTTTACTCAGGGATAAAAATATTTTCTTAAGAAAATATCATCTTTAAAAAATGCTGTTTTTATTTAATTTAATACGAACAATTAAGTCTTTTTCCTTGACTTTATAATCTTTGGATTGACTTCAAAATTAAAACATACGGAAGACCTCATTTAAGAAACAAACGCGCAGTATTATTATTTAATTTCCATGTTTAATTTCAAACGGTGTTTTAAAGGTTTTTATTACCGAATTTACACCTTAAATTGTCCGGAAAAACTCAAGGCGACGAAACTCTATTTTGGGTGTTTTTAATTTGTAAAAAAAAAGTATTTTCTTAAATTACACTCTTTTGAAACTTCCATTTCACTAAATATTAATTATCCACAAAACTATTTCATATTAATGTTAATCATAATCATAAATCAATGAAAAAATGCGAAATTGTTCTCTCTCGCGTTATTGTATGGTACTGTATGAGACAGTTTAACTATATATAGCAATGGAAAATTTACAGAATTGTGCTAAAAAATACCAGTTTATAAAATTTAAAGTCTGAGATCTACCCTTATAACACCCTTTTTGAGAAAAAGGAGTAATTCCAGATAGATTTTACACCTTTATTAACTAAGCTTTTTTTCGAAGATAATGGTCACCTTTAAAATACCAATATAACACCGTTTTTGTTATTCATGTGAAAATGTTAGGTGTTATATAGGTGTATTTAAAAAGTACACCATTTTCACTCCAAAGAAACACTCAATTTTTTTTGTGTGTACGAACAACAGGTTGAAGTAATTTATGATGCAATGGATGATGGTGAATTCTTCCTCTTACTTGTCTAATGCCGAAATTCTCACGTTGACTTCTTAAGCCTCGGTCGGCAGGCGTATTCTTCAATTTACAATTGTCCCTCGCTGTACACACGTATGATTGGGTTGTTAGGCACTTCTGACACCATGTAGTGTTTATTCTAATTAATCTCTATTTTAGTTCTATAATTAATAACTCTCTTTACTTTCGTTAACAATCTTTATTCGGTTTAAAACATTACTATCTCTCTCAAGCTCGAGTCGAAGACTGTCGTTCCCTCTTCCCTGATCCCGATTCCCCCTGCCTCTTTAGTTTACATGAATCGGTTCAGTTCAGTTCTACATTATTAATTTCGGTACCAGATCCCAGAATCCCACAAGCATATGCAGATAAGATGCGTAATTTGAATTTTTATATTCTTTTGATACCGTTGTTTTTATATGCAGATAAAGGTTTAAGAAATAATATTCGTATAATTTAATCTGTCCAGTTATAATATGGTTGACTTATGAAAAATACGTTTTTGTTATATTTCCAGTGAATGTTCAAAGTTACGCGGTGGACGTTTACGACGAGTTTGTGATCACTGGCAACACTGCCGTTTTGAGATGCCACATTCCTGGATTCATCAATTCATGAAGGACTTCGTCACCGTCAATGCCTGGATCAGCGACGCCACGCAAGTCATTCCTATTAACGCCTTATCAGGTAATACGTTCCTTTCATCCGACCAACGTTTAAATATATTAGAGAAGCTGGTGCAGAGCGTGCTTTTACCTAACACTTGGGATATGCTGGGAAAAATTAAGGTCAGCAGCCTTTTCATAATTAGTCAGTGGTTGCGCCACCTCTTGAGGACTTTCAATAGCTTAAAGATATTCACATTTTTTTATTAAGCTGAACTAAGTTGCCAATTTTATTAATGTTCGGTAACTGTTCACTGACGTATGATAAAGTAACTAGGATTTTATCTTAAGGTATGAGGGTTTTGCCTCAAATGTGAGAGTCTCGGGAAATTCTATAGCTACATTAATTCTTGGCATGTATACCTATTTTCCCTTCCTCTTCCAACAGGGGTCGTTTTACCAAAGCTAAGTAGAAATAACTACTACGGTCATCAGGCATATTCATTAATTTATAGTATAGTACTTAATTTACATGTGTTAATAATATGTATTATCATGAGTTAATAATATGTTAGCTCCCTATAAGTTACTCTGGCAATTCGTTTTTATACTCCAGCGTTTTCTCCCTTGCCGCCGGCTTCCCAATTATATGCGACGCTCTGCGGCCGCCACGTGAACGAAAATCTTATTTACTCTTTTTTCCGGTTTTTCCGCGGAAGTGCGTGTAGTGGAAGCTAGCCAATGAT
Source organism: Phalangium opilio (assembly GCF_054372755.1). Taxonomy (NCBI): domain Eukaryota; kingdom Metazoa; phylum Arthropoda; class Arachnida; order Opiliones; family Phalangiidae; genus Phalangium; species Phalangium opilio. The sequence continues at coordinate 6,217,872 of NW_028324146.1, read as the reverse complement.
ATCGGAGCTATTTAAGCAGCCGAATATTTCGCTCAGTAGCCTCGGTTAAGAAAACAGTTAAGAGTGGATTGGATTTAGCTCCGTTGTATAATTTTCTGGTTTCTAGTCACAATAACAACTCTTATCTTTAGCATTCTTTATCAATTTAGGCAAATTGCATTGAGTACCTGCATTTTTTAATTTTTGCGCCCATCGGTAGATGGCGAAAGATTTATGGGGAGCATATACGAGAGTTTAACTCCTCCTTCGTTTCGTCTTCGTCACACCGCTTATTGGACGGCGTCGAAAACCCCACCTTAATTTTCACCCTCAGCTGTCAGTCAACTCTACCTTTAGAATATGTATACAGTACGCAAACAGAAGGGAAATCGCAGAGGTAGTCGTAGCCCCGTTGGTAAAACGCTCGACAAATGTTTCCTCTTGGATTGTTTTAAAACCCAGACTCGCGCGTTCGAGCCTACTTGAAATTTTGGTTAAAAATTTATATTTATTTTAAGCTATTTAATTCATTTACAATATATTATTTTAAATTTTATAAATTATTTATTTTAAATAATATGAAAAAATAATATTTTAAATAGTAATTTGAAATATAATTTTAAATATATTTTGGAAAATGCCAGGTGTTGATTTCGCTAAAATATACGAGATGTCGCCAGTGTTTCCACTTTGCGGCGAAAAGGTCCGTTTTTGGCGTGGATATTTAGTTATGTATGATAAGCAGTCTGGAAAATAAGGATATTTTTTAAACTAGTCCTTGGGACCAGTGACCCCCACTATGTCCGAAATAATAAACTGGTCTCCGGACTGATCCCAGCCTTTGTTCTCCTATAGATTTGCAATTAATAAACTGGTCCCGAGGACCAGTAACCCCCACTTCTTGAATTAAAAAACTAGTCCAAGCAATTAATAAACTGGTTTTGGACCAGAGGAAGTGTGCTATTTCCCAGACTGATGATAAGACGATTCAAGTAAAAATGTGTTAATTTTCATATCACCATTAGTAATTTGAAAAATAATTTTAAATATATTTACAAAATATTATTTTAAATTATATAAATGATTCTTATATAAATTATTTATTTTAAATAATATGAAATAAAAATATTTGAAATTGGAAAATAAGGATTTTTTATTGGACAATGTCCAGTGCTTATTTCCGGCCCTGAACTGGCTAACGGTTTCTCCATGAGACTCCATCTCACTTCCTCTGCACTCTGCGTTTTCTCGCTCCTGCAAGTCTGTTTTCGATGTGAATTATTGACTGTGGAGCTACTCTTCTTAATGCGATTTCTACATCAATTAATCCAGCGAGATAAGCTAATTTTTAATTTTATTTCATATTTATTGCTTTATTATAATAGGTGATAGGACTCATAATCTGTGCTTAATTTTAACAATTTACATTGGGCCTTTGCCGCCTTTGTTACTTAGCAATACAACATATCCTATCATTTAAACATTTAAATTTTAAGCCTTATAACTCAATCAGTTAAACATTATCATTAACATAATTTTAAGCCTGCGGTATAAGAAGACCGCTTCAATCATTTAAACATCATCATTAACATCATTTTAAGTATTTTTAAGCCTTATAACTCAATCATTTAAACATTATCATTTACATCATTTTAAGCCTGCGGTATAAGAAGACCTCTTCAAACATTTAAACATTATCATTAACATCATTTTAAGCCTGCGGTATAAGAAGACCGCTTCAATCATTTAAACATCATCATTAACATCATTTTAAGCCTGCGGTAGAAGAAGACCGCTTTTTTAGCTCTTCGTTAGGTTCTTTTGGGTTATTTTGCAGAAGGCCTCACTGCTTTTCAAATGGCTTCCAATACAAATGAGGTGTCAGAAAATGGAATTGTAAGATTACCTCAATATATAGAAAACGGAAATACAAGGTTTAAAAGGCTGCGTGTCGATCCAAACTGTGATAACTGTTCAACTAGTCAAAATCCTCCAACTCCAAACTGTGATAACTGTTCTACTAGTACAAGGTTTCAAAGGCTGCGTGTCGATCCAAACTGTGATAACTGTTCTACTAGTCAAAATCCTCCAACTCCAAACTGTGATAACTGTTCTACTAGTCAAAATCCTCCAACTCCAAACTGTGATAACTGTTCTACTAGTCAAAATCCTCCAACTAGCGAAAAAAGAGAAAGCCTAAATGACCGCAGACGAGCAAGATATGTTGAAAATAAAAGGAAAATAAACGAAATGTCCGGTCAGGGACCTTCTACTTGTCAAAATCCTTCAACGCCTTCAACTAGTCAAAACCCTCATAGAGAAAACATAAATGCACGCAGACGAGCCAGATACGCTGAAAATAAAATGAGAACAAATGAAATGTCCATTCAGGGGTCTTCTACTAGTGACAATCCTGCAACTAGCGAAAAAAGAAATGAAATGTCCTTTCAGGGGCCTTCTACTAGTCAAAATCTTGCAACTGCTTTAACTAATCAAAATCATCCAACGGCTTCAACTAATCAAAATCATCCAACGCCTTCAACTAATCAAAATCCTGCAACTAATCCTCCAACACCTTCAACTACTATTCAAAATCCTGCAATTAGCGAAAAAAGAGAACGGCTAAATGCCCGCAGACGAGCAAGATATGCTGAAAATAAAAAGGGAACAAACGAAATGTCAATTCAGGGGCCTTTTACTAGTCAAAATCCCGCAACTGCTTTATCTAATCAAAATCATCCAATGCCTGCAACTAGCGAAAAAAGAGAACGGCTAAATGCCCGCAGACGAGCAAGATATGCTGAAAATAAAAAGAGAACAAACGAAATGTCAATTCAGGGGACTTCTACTAGTCAAAATCCCGCAGCTGCTTTAACTAATCAAAATCATCCAACGCTTTCAACTAATCAAAATCATCCAACGCCTTCAACTAATCAAAATCATCCAATGCCTTCAACTAATCAAAATCACCCAGCGCCTTCAAATAATCAAAATCCTCTCCCTCCAACGCCTACTAGTCAAAACCGTCCAATTGTTGATGGTTCTTCAACGATGCTATCAAAACAACATCAACAATATCATGAAAACCTCAACAATATCATGAAAACCTCTATCTCCAGAACATTATGGACGGTCCAGATCACAAATGCGAATGTTGTTCTGGCCTATTTTTCGCAACTTCCGTTAAACCAGTAGAATCAGTTAAATTCTTATCGGTTCAAGGAAGAGACCAAAGAGTGCTCCCATCACACATTTTGTTGTGTGGGACTTGTAACACCTATATTTCTCGGAAAAAAGTACCACCGCTCTCTAAAGAAAATGGCTATTTTTTTCCTGATTTACCTCCAGAGTTGAAGAATCTAACGGAACTGGAGTGTAGAATGATTTCTCCTCGATTACCTTTTATGCAGATAAGAAAGCTAGGAGTTGATCAGCAAAGAGGCATTCGCGGTAATGTTGTAAACGTTCCAGTTTCAATCGACTCTTCGGTTTCAATCCTGCCCAGAAGTCCCACGGATACTCAAGTTGTTCAAATTAAACTCATGAGAAAGAAGGAATATCAACACCACTATATATTTGAAACAGTTCGTCCTAGGAAAATACTGGACGCCTTAAATTTTCTCTTAACAACACCGTTATATTTGAAACACGAAGTTACAGTTCCGGATGACTTGGCTATTGAGTTCAGCCAATCAAATAGCGTAGATTTCATATCGAATGAAGAAGATATGCCAACTGAGGTAAACAACACGGCCTCTGTTGGTAAAGATGCTGTTGTAGAACCTCGACAAGATCCTGACAGCGACGAAGAGTGGGAAGAATTAAGTGAAGAAACGCCATTAAATAATGGCAATAGAGATACCGTATTGCTTCCGTCTGACGATCAAATTACCCCTCAAATTGAAAGTATTGCTTATGCTCCTGGAGAAGGGAAGACACCGCAATCAATTCTTTATGATGAGGATTCCGAATACCTTTCTTTCCCGCAAATTTACGCTGGTCAACCTTTGAAGCTACCACCTAATGCAACATACACACAGCAAATAAAATGGGAGTTCAGAAGCAGCGATAGGCGTTGCGCTTCAAATATTCCGAAAATATTTTATTCCTATGTTAAATTAGTAACGTCTAAACTACGGAGCGCGTCTAATATTTGCATGAGGAAAACCAAGTCTAGAGCTGACCAACCATATACAGCGGGGGCATTAACAGCACCTGGAAGTTTGGATTCTCTGGTGAAACACGATGATGGTTATAAAATTTTGGAAAGCGTAAGATCTTCCCCTGGCTATTTACAACAGCGTGAAAAAGATCTTCTGGCTATGGTTCGTCAACTTGGTAATCCTACATGGTTCCTTACTCTGAGTGCGGCTGAATCTAAATGGGAAGATCTTTTGGAGTCCTTGTGCGTAATTGCAGGACACCCTAGAGAAACTGCGAAAGAATATGTCAAAACCATAGGATTTATGGAGAGAGCTAAACTTATCAACGAGGACCCTGTCACCTGCAGTCGGTAGTTTGATTATCGTTTGAGAGAATTTTTCAAGTTTCTGCGAAGCAAGGAGTCACCAATTGGAACCATTGATGATTACTACATTAGGATAGAGTTCCAAATGAGGGGATCACCACACGCCCATATTCTACTTTGGAATAAAAATGCCCCACAGTTGCGAAGCGATAACTCCAATCATGAAGAGGTTATCCAATTCATTGATTCAAACATTACATGCTCAAAAGGGGATGGAAGTGAAAAATGGAACAACTTGATCAAACTTCAAAGTCATAAGCATTCCAAAACCTGCCGTAAAAAGAATGATAGTGGAGAGTCATCCTGTCGTTTTGGAATACCTTTTCCGCCAATGGGAAGAACTATTATTTACGACATATCCAATCGTGATGAAAACAAAAATGTCGAAGCGGTTGAAGCTAGAAGCAAATTGGTGCGAAATGCTATCGAAAGTTTGAAAGTTGAAACTGCGCCGGAAACGTTTCAAGAATTTATTGGAACGCTGAATATGACTGAAGAGGAATATATTGATGCTGTAACTTATCCAATTCGAAGGTTAACTGTACTTCTGAAAAGATCACCACAGGAATTAAGAATAAATCCATACAACAAAAAGATTTTGGAGTTGTGGAACGCCAATATGGATCTTCAATACGTCTTAGACCCTTACGCCTGTCTGATGTATATCATTTCCTACATCGGTAAAGCCCAAAAGGGAATGTCTCAGCTCCTGAGGGAGGCTATCAAAGAAGCGAAAAACAAAGGCAGCGGTATAAAGAGAAGTTAAAGGTTATTGCTAATAAATTTATTCATTGCGAAGAAATTAGCGCCCAAGAATGCTGCTACATACTACTTTCCATACCAATTTGTCGGAGCCGTCGTGCTCACGTTTTCATAAACACTTCACCCCCGGAAGAAAGGGTGCACATTCTGAAAAGACCATCTGAATTGGAATCATTGCCAGATGATAGTACTGACGTTTTTACTGATGGCATCATCGAGCACTACATTGCGAGACCGGATGTGCTGGAAAATCTCAGTCTAGCCGCTTTCGCCTCATGGTATGAGTTTTCTCGAACGAAACGCCAGAGAAAAACCCAAAATTTCAACGAAGATGAAGACCAACAAAATTAAACGATTTCTGGTGAAACAACTCATGAGCTGAAAGATTCTTCAGGATATGTCAGGAAAAGAAAGCTTGCCAAAGTGATAAGATTCAAAAAGTACAGCATGGTGAAAGATCTCAAAAATTACTGTCGAGTGGAATTGATGTTGTTTTTGCCTTGGCGTTCTGAGGATATCGAATTGCTAGAAGCGAATGTCGAAGAAATCTACGAAGCCCATAAGCTGGAAATATCTGAAGCTAGAAAAGAATTTATAAGTGAAGTTGATGATTTGGATCTGGACCAAATGATTCAAGAAGTAAGGGAAAACCAACACCAAAATGACGTTCAAAACATCCAACCCATGATTGAACATCAAAATGAGCGTGATCGAAGTTTCACATTGGATGATTCGCAATATTATGTCAACTCTCTTCAAGAAGCTGTTTGTGACATAACTTCTGATATTCAACAGACCAGCGCTACCGATTTCACTCCAACAATTACTCTCGTCAACAATGAAGAATATTACAGCATGCTTCGAAAACTTAACCTGAAGCAGCGAGAGATTTTCTATCATGTAATTAATCATTTCAAAACATCTCAAGAAGAGCCTCTGAGGATTCTGATAACAGGTGGTGCTGGTGTTGGAAAAAGTCTTTTGATTCAAGCCATTTTTGAAGCCGTAACCAGGCATGAGAAGAACAGGCCTGGTGCCGATCCATCACGATTATCTGTTCTAAGAACGGCATTCACTGGGAAAGCGGCATTTAATATTGACGGTGTCACTCTTCATGCTGCATTTAACTTGCCAACTAACCAATTTTCTGGGAAGATGAACCCTTTGGACAACGACACTTTGAACAGAAAAAGATGTTCTCTTTTAGGCCTGAAACTCTTGATAATAGATAAGATATCTATGTGTGGAGCCAAAATATTCAACTATATTAATGTAAGAGCCCAACAAATCTTCGGATCTTCAAAGCACTTTGGTGGTATTTCAGTTATCCTCGTGGGAGACTACAATCAGTTACCACCTGTTGGGGATAATTACACATTCATGCCTTTAAAGGAGAAGAATAACCCATATGCGGCGCTAATTGGAAGTCCACTGTGGGAAGAATTTAAGCTATATGAGCTTAACGAAATTATGAGACAGAAAGATGACAAAATATTTGCCATGGCTATGATGGCTTTAAATCGAATGTCCATGGGAGAGATGACACCCGGTGACGTTGAATTGTTTCGAAGTCTGGAAACATCTATTTCAAGACCCCTACCTCTGGAATCCTTGCATTTATTTGCAACAAATGATGAAGTAAATGCGTTCAATGAATTAAAGTTATGTTCACGGAATGCCGAAAGGATATGCTCAGTGGCATTTGACTCGGCAACTGGTGATGCCAGCAACGACATCAAACGAAGAATTCTGGAAGCCGTTAAAACCTTGAAAACCCAAGATACCAGCGGTTTACCAAGAGAATTAAATCTAATGGTTGGTATCAGGTACATGATCACCAACAATTTGAACACCGCCGATGGTCTAGTAAATGGTGCAACTGGAAGGTTACGAAAAATACAGTATGGTCAAAATCAAAAAGGCGACCAAGTCCCTGTTCGAGTTTGGATCGAATTTAATGATGATAAGACGGGAAGAGAGACTAGAGCCCAGTCTCAAGGCTTGATGACAGCCAATAGTATTAATGAGTTATGGACGCCTATTGAAAAGGTTGTTAGAAGTTTCACTAGACGTTCAGGACAGAAAAACATCTACGTATCAAGAAAACAGTATCCTCTAGTAATTGCTGAAGCTATTACTGTACACAAGAGTCAAGGAGACACCTACTCCGAAGTAGTTGTTCATCTTAATGAAAAGCGAAAGATGAGAAGATCTCAATTATACGTCGCTTGTAGTAGAGCCAAAACTTCAAATGGTTTGTTCATCGTGGGAAAATTCACGCCGCCTAACCCAGTGGTTAAAAGTAAAGACGCTGTTGCTTTAGAAATGGAACGCCTTCGAAAAAATTGCCGATTGATTCTACCTCTTTTGGATAAAAGAATATCTATTTATGTACATAATGTACAGTCTCTAAATTGTCATTTACAAGATGTGTCCTCTGATCTGAAAATAATGGAATCCGATATGGTACTTCTTGTTGAAACCTGGGCGAAAGAGACTGATGATTTTCAAATCCCTGGATTTTCGGAGCTAAATGGTATCCGTCTCCCCCATGAGTCTCGAAGAAAACCATTTGGGGTATCAGCTTATATCAAAGAAAATGTAACTCACACTAGAATTCGTGTGTATACGGACGAACCGACAAGAACCTCTCATATTGAATGCTTGTGGTTCGACGGAACGTTAGGTGATCTACGTCTTTCAGTACTAGCAGTTTACTGTTCCCCAGCTTGTAACATTCGAGACATAATATATGGTATTTGAAAATGTATGGCGGACTATTATGATGAAGATGTTCCCACAGTCATTGCTGGAGACTTCAACATTAACCTTCTGGAAACATGTCTTGAGTCAAAGAAGCTTCTTGACTTTTTCTCTGAAAATGGGTTTTACCTTATGCAAGGTTTGAACATGAAATCATCTACTGATGGTGGTACTCAATTGGATTTAGCATTTGCTGATGTTAAATTTTCCACTATTTTTGACGTTACTTATCGAGAATGTTACTACTCTTATCATAAAGGAATATCTTTTCATTTAATATAATTAAGAAAGAGTCAAAGAAGCTTCTTGACTTTTTCTCTGAAAATGGGTTTCACCTTATGCAAGGTTTGAACATGAAATCATCTACTGATGGTGGTACTCAATTGGATTTAGCATTTGCTGATGTTAAATTTTCCACTATTTTTGACGTTACTTATCGAGAATGTTACTACTCTTATCATAAAGGAATATCTTTTCATTTAATATAATTAAGAAAATATATAGGAAGAAAAGACCTGATGAAATAAGTAAGAAATTAAACCATAAATTTGATGAGGAACTTAACTGTAAATTTTAGGAAAAGAACACCGTCATTAGGCTTGCAATATTAATGGAAGAGATGTCAGCCGATTAAGGTTTACGGTTGCGAGAACCAAAGTTAAAGAGAAATTCCCCAAAGAAGGAAGCGTGTCAATTTAAAACAGTTCAGGCTTGCCAGAGGTCAAGAGAACGTCATTAGTAAGAGAGATAAATAATAATAATTTTGATTAGGAAATTAAAAAGAAAATTTAATTAACAGAAGCAAATAAAGTCAAAAGAAAGAAGCGTGTCGATTTAAAACAGATCAGGCTTGCCAGAGGTCAAGAGAACGTCATTAGTAAGAAAGATAAATAATAATAATTTTGATTGGGAAATTAAAAAGAAAATTTAATTAAACAGAAGCAATTAAAGTTAATTGGCAGTAGGCAAGGGGGCCTGCAAAAAAAAAAAATAAAACTCCCCAATGAACATAACGGCAGCCGATTAAGGTTTACAGTTGCGAGAGACAAAGTTAAAGAGAAATTCCCCAAATAAGGAAGCGTGTCAATTTAAAACAGTTCAGGCTTGTCAGAGGTCAAGAGAACGTCATTAGTAAGAAAGATAAATAATAATAATTTTGATAAGGAAATTAAAAAGAAAATTTAATCAAACAGAAGCAAATTAAGTGGCGTAGCGGTTAGAGCTTTCGCCTCGCAGCAAGAGGATCCCGGGTTCGATCCCGGACTGTGGCACCGGGTGAAAATCTGGGAATAAATCCTTCTGCGTAGAGTTTGCAAGTTATCTCACCGCTTGTTAAAAGGAGTTTTCCTCCGCGGTCTAACCCGGTTTCTTCTTTCCATCAAAACTTGCAGACGTTAACGGCAGGGTTGTTTGATTTAAATCAGTTTGATTTAAATCATGATTTAAATCAAGAGATTTTTTTAAAAAAATCATTTGATTAAAATCAAGAATATATTTTATTTTTAAAAAATGTTTTCTAAGATTCCAAGAAGTAGTTTAAGAAACTCGAGAAGAAACTTAACTAGAAAAGACCTAAAATTAAAAATAATCATGGTTTTGGTATATTTCAATGTAAGTTTTTCCCAAAACTCCAGTTTGTATTGCTGGAAAGGCTAGGAAATGAAATAGCAGTCAAGCTAGTCTTTTTATACAAGCATATGAATTGTAATAATATCCAATAGCTGTTTAAATGTCATGATTATTTTGCTTTTGGTTAATTTTAACTCAAAAGTTTTCATGTTGGTAATTTACTACCTATTAGTTCAATAAAAATCAAAAAAATCAAATAAATCAATTAAAATCAAAAAAATCCGATTTAAATCCAAAAAATCGATTTTTTTGATTTTTTTTGAAGAAATCAAAAAAATCAACAACCCTGGTTAACGGTAAAGGAGTTTTCCTCCGCGGTCTAACCCGGTTTCTCCTTTCCATCAAAACTTGCAAGCACAAAAGACAGTCACACCTGTCTCATCTCAATCTCAAAGCCCCATCACCTCTCACGTAAATCAAGAACCAATAACGCAGGCTTCAAACACCGTCACTTGCGTTACTCAAGAACTGAATAATTCCGAACCAAACCCTGAAAATCAAATCGCGATCCTTTCGAATATTTCTGATTGAAGGTAAAAAAAAAATTGCCAGTAGTTAGGCCTAAAACAAAATTGTCCTTATGATAGTTAAATCTCGATTATTTTCTGACGTTTTCCAATGAGGTTTTCAAAGTACCCCTAATAAGAACTTTTAATACAAAGTTAAAATAATATCTGTTATTATTTCATTAAAAGAGCCAAATCTAGTAAAGATTATTAACATTACATATATTAATGGATAAAATTAGGCCCAATTAATAATTCAAATTAAAAGACTAATTTGAATATAAATGATTTTATAAATTAATACGAGATCTCAATGAAGAGGAAAATAGTCTTGGCATCAGTTAAAAATTATTTTCGTTAATGTAAATTTTTTTCAAGTCCTACTCAAAATAGCTAGCTCCTTTAACAACGCGTTTTCTTAAAGGGAGACTATTATTATTTTACACTTTAAATACACTTTAAATTCATTTGAAGTCAACTTTTGTAGTGTTCAAAATAATTTTTATATGGACTCTTCATTCCTCTCGCTTTAAAATACTCATAAATGAGTAAATATTTTTGCTATTAAAGATTAATACAAGCATAAGTGATTATTCAACAGAAGTGATTAATGCAAAACGTGATACAAGTAATTAGTAAAACAGTGATATACAATGTCATGTTTTTAATAACTCTTATATAAACATTTTGTTGTATTTTTGTATTTATTAAGACGTAAATGAAAAATACTTCGCGTTGATATACGATTCAAATAAAAATGTGTTAATTTTCATATCACCATTAAATATATTTTGGAAAATGCCAGGTTTCGATTTCGCTAAAATATACGAGATGTGGCGCAAAAATTATAATGGTCCTCTTGGGAGCCTTGTTTGTCTTAGTACTGACTTAAACGCCACGATTTAATGTTAAAGTGTTAAAACATAAAAATTCACGAATAAAACACTCCCTATGTGAAAAAGCAGCCGACGACTCGAGGTCGAGGAGCCGTGCGAGCGGGATTTTTTTCGACAAGAGAGAGCGCAACATTCGGATTTTTTTCCCGCGCGGAAGAAATGAGAAGAAATCGCTGGATACATTACGCCTATGGAGCCTGAGTAACTTATAGGGAGCTAACATATTATTAACTCATGGTATTATTTCAACGGTTTATTCTACGTGGCTAAACGCTAAGAAAATATAATGGTTTTGTGTATGGGCAAAACATAAGCATATGGACATATTGTTTGATAGCGCTGCAAGAGCGTCCTAGTCTTTATGGATCAAGCCCACTCCATCAATTTAGGCTTTTGATTAAAGTTTAAAAGTTGTTCAGTGTCAAAAATTGTAAATCCTTGTGATCGATTGCTCGGTGACAGAGTTAGGGTTAGGTTCTTAAACCCATCTATCGGTAGGTTTTTTCGAGTTCATCCTTGCTTGGTGATATAGTTCTGAGAGTTTAAGAGGCTGACCCATAATCGTCTAAGTTAAAGGGAATGTGAAAACTGCCAATAATGCACATACAATCGAAAGATAGATATGAGCTTTTGAAGGATCCATCAAAGTCTAAGTTAGAACAGTATGTAGGCGAAACTTTAACAAACTAAATTTTATCAGTTTTAAATGTGAAGGTTTGTTAGTTTGGATGTTTGTTATTCCATGACACTTTGATGGCTAAACGGATTTAGTTTGAGTCGGATTATGAGTTTTTGCGACAAAACTATCATGGCAAACCAGTCGCGAGAAAAACCTTAATCGTTAAATATGGCTGTATTTTAATATTTTAACTGCTTTTCGATATACGGCAAAAAAGGAGACTCATTAATTTTGTATTTATGTACCTACACACTACAACCATTTATTCATGCAAACAAACATACACCACCAATCTGCAAAAATTACCCATCTTTGAAAAACGCACTAAATCCACACGAAAACGACTTTATTATTCCAAGAACATTTAATATGTTTAAATTGTATTTTGAATATGAAATACGAATATATTCGAAGCAAAATCATGCAACCTTCACCATGGTCGCACTTCTGAGCTTATCTCGCTGCTTTAACGGTCTGAAAACGATACTTACTTCGATGTTGGACGGATCTGCAAACAGGCCTAGTTCACACTGTTCCTTTCCATGGTTTTAGCTGTATTATTTATTAGTTGTCACGTTATTAAAGAAAACTCCCATATGGTCTTTATGTAAGAATAACCTAATAATTCACTGTTGAAAAGATTCGTGGATGTAGACAATGTGGTTCCGGAGAAAAGCTAATGTAATATTGTACTAAAACAAAGGATATCCACGAACGTATATCCTATAATAGTTATAAAATGCAAATACCTTACGGAACCCCGTTGTGGGCGGATGACGTTTCCAGAGTTCTTAAAAATGGAAGGAATTTGACAAGGGGCCATCGTCATTTCCGGTGGGTAGTGCATCATTATTTTTGAAGTTTAACCGATTAGGTGCCTGAAAAAGAGAGAGTGGGTCGTTTTCCTCTTGAAGAGATTTATGATTTATGTCTGGAGAAGGATAACGGAAGAGGGAAGTTATTTTACCTGAAAAAGGAAGGCGCAACAACTTCCTTTTGAGGAAATAAACCAGGAAGCTCCCCTAACATTGAATGATATTTCGGAAGTCCCAGTTTTAGGAAACGACTCGCGTCCAGCAGATCATCTGCTCTCCATAGAATTAGATCCTAACTCCCAAAACTTTCTTGGAACGAAATGGTCGTAACTGTTTTGGGCTTGGTCGGGAAAACACAGAATAATTATGATTTAGAAGAATCTTCTCGGACCAAATTACTTTCCTTACTTCGTGTTTGAAAATAATTTATTTTACGTTTGAAAGCAGTTTATGTATTTAGATATGTGGAATACGATAATCAGTTTTTTAATGTAAAAATAGTTCAACCTTAAGATCAAAGTTGAAAAACGCCGATGATCCTCATAGTGATGGAAGTTCATAGCGTCAAGTTGTTGAAACATTTCAGCCGCAGCTTTCTTATACTTAACGAATGCAATGAAGGGGGATTAATAATAAATGGTCTTGAAAAAAGACAATCACGATGAGAAGATTCTTTGGGCCTTGTTAGTGAGATGATTTGGACTTCGAAAGGGGCCTCCCGGGTTTTGGTACTAGATGAAAAACGTTCTAGACCTTGAAATTTAAATTTGCGAAATAAAGATAGAAAGCATTGCAAAAATCCGGTGAAAATATTTTCCGCTGATTTTCGTGCGATTTTATCAGGTTCTAGCCAGGCGGCAAAAACAAGGGTCTACAATGGGAGTCGACATGGAAAATGCTGTTCTGTCGATTTTACGAAACACTTCGCTTTGAAATGGCGATGGTTTAGAAAGAATGTTTCAAAATAGTCAGCAACAAGATGTTTGCGATATAACTTTCACTCATGCTTGTGAACTTCGGACTAATGCCCCATCTATTTGCGTGGAACTAAATACAATTTAGCTTGCTTATCTGGGCGAATTCCTAAATTTTTCAAGTGCTATCAAGCTTTTTTGAAGACAGGTTTAGTATACCGAGAAGGCAAGTAATGAAATTGTTATATTTTTCACTGAACTTCGTCAACAACGTCTCTAGAATCCCCTTGATATTTGAAATGCGAAATTACATTAGTGCTAGATTTTTGATTCATTCGATTTGTTTTTTTTGGTTTCATTCGCATAATACAAATTCTGATTTTCTACAAATTGGAGTAATGAGACAGATCCAGTGTTCCACACGTTATAAATGGAGTCTAACCACCTAGAGGTATATTAGACGGACATTTAAACCTCGTGTCCCAACTTAATATTTAGTTCGTTGTAATCTGCTTCTTTTTAACGTGGCGTATTGTCAGTCCTAGAGAGGGCAAAACAGTAAGAGTATGGAATAACTTTAAAATATTTTATAAGAGAATCTTTACAATAAACAAATTATTTGTGTCAGTTGAGTTCATTTTGTCCTGGCGTATCCGCAGAGTTACGTCAAAAGCAATCTATCCCACGTAGCTGGCAGTTCCGGCGTGGTGCTTGACACAGTATGGTCATGGCTTGGCCTCGTGAGCTGAAATCGAAGCATCCAATCTGAGGGGCTTTGTGTGTTTAATAACTCACCCGGATGAACCTCGGGAAAAAAGAATGACCGAGGGGATAGTCACTACCAGATCCTCTGTACACCGATTACGCGCAATCATTTAAGCACTGTCAAGGGCAGGAAATTTAAAGATTACCTGTTATCCTTTTAGTACAGTCAAAAGTACAGTCGTGTACACCGATTACACTAAGTGACTGGCCCCTCGAGAAAGACTAACGGATCAGAGTGCCGCTGCCTGTTTTTCAACGGAAGGAGGTGCTTTTATATCAGACGACATAAATTATGACCCCTCTGACGCTAAGCTCTTTCTTCCTCCGCCTTGGGTTCATGGGGAAATGATTTTCAATGTTTGGGCAAATTCGTGGAAGAATACGCGTCTCACTTTGGTTCTAAATTCTTCAAGGAATTCTCGCAAAATTAACTGATTAAAATCAGATATGATTTTTGAAATTCAAAATATACTAGACTGTTTTCCGTTCGAATCATTTATGCGCGCTACAAAATAATTGATATAGTTCCTGAAACAAAGAGTATGAAAGAAGAAGGTATATTAATCTTTAGTGAAGTTCAAAAATTTAAATTCATTTATTTTTTATTCATGTTTAAACAAAATTTACATTATGTCTAGTCAAAAGACAAGATTTTTTTAACACAGGTTTTATTTGCTACGGGTAGGGGTATTAAAATTTTGACTAATTACTAATGAGACGATATCTAATTATAATTAAATTAAATTAATATTAAAGTTAAGTTAAATTAACTAATTCATAACTTTCCAGGAGTTGTTTTTTTTTTAAATAATTTTCATTTGAGGAACGTGCTTCAAAAATAGAAAGTGGGGGTATTATTGGAGGAGACTGGGGTGATTGTTTATTAATGTTCAAGAGGAAACACTGCATGAATAAAGTAGATTTCCAATGTGATGCGTGTCCCCTTGAACATTAATCCCATGGCCTTGGTGTCTTTGAAGATTCCAGTTTCCAATTAGCGTATCTTTTCAGTTTATCTACTAGCAACTAGAGTACCTGTAATTAAATTAACATTGTATAAATATTAACGAATAATGCCACGTCTTGTTTTGGACCCAAGGTTGAGTTTCCTATATACATATCTAGGATTATATTGAATTATGAATGCCCATGTCGTAGATTTCAAGATCGAATAAAAAACTTACTCGAAACGGGTTTTGGTTCCGTTGTCAGAGGATCACATAAATTTCAGGGGTTAGAGATAAGGATGTCAAAAACCGCCCGGTTTAACCGAAAACCGGTTTTTTCAATTCCGGAGCACCGTTTTTTTAATTCTTCGGTTTTAATCGGTTTTTTAAAATGAAAACCGAAAACCGAATCGGTTTTCTTAAATCACGAAATTCAAAGTTTTCCATTTTCGTCACTTGATGTTACTTAGCTTCGGTTGGCTGCTAACAATCTACCACCATGGAGCAATATCAAAGGAGACATAAATGCGTATAATGCAATTTTAAAGGAACTTTCGTTCTCACTCCAATAAAATCTATCGATTAATTTCCCATTGGCATATTCTAGAATGCCAATGAAAACGGCATTAGTTAACACCTATTGGTACTAAGTACTCTGTACTAATATTTGGTCTTTGAGTTTACGTTAGAGTATCGCATTTTTCAACATTTATCATAAACGACCGGAAAAAAACCGCTTTTTAGAATCCCTTAAACCGACCATTTAAATTAATCGGTTAACAGAAAACCGGTTTTTTTCTGGGAAGTTGACATCCCTAGTCAGAGACATTAAGGTGATCTTAAAAGTATCAGGCGCCTAACTTCAAAAAGCACGAAGACCAAACTTCAACTCTTGCTTAGACAGGAGCAGAATAAACATATTTTTAACACTCTAATGACAAATGTGTCAACAGAATTCAAACTTTTAAAAATAAATTTCTTTAAACTCTACTAATTCCACTGTTGCATTAATTATTTCATAGTGGCATAGTGCACGTTAAAGTTACAGGGTTCATACAAAACTGGGAAACCAAAAAATGCAGTTACTAGGTGACCTTGCACCTAGGAATATCAGGGAAAAATATTGGAAATAACGCTGGGAATGTCAGGGAAATCCGTTTTTACCTCTCCGTGTGACGTAGTCCAGGAGAGGTTCTGTAACGGCCGTGTCTGTGTGTGTGTCTGTCTGTGTGTGTGTCTGTGTGTGTGTCTGTGTGTCTGTCTGTGTGTCTGTCTGTCTGTCCGTTGTTACACCCACGTGACCGCGTTCGCAGTTTGCGTATCGGAGCAAACGTGTTCGCCATTTCCGAACTGCTTTCACAGTCACGGAAATGGCTCCTCTACTTGAGTTCTCACACCACCATCTTCTGGTCTTTGTCCATCCCACACGGACACCAGTCTGTTCTTACTGGCTTCTAATCACCACCATCTTCTGCTCTTTGTCAATCCCACATTGACACCAGTCTGCACTTACACTGGCTTCTAACACCACCATCCACTGGTCTTCCGTCTATTCCACATAGACACCAATCTGTATCATTGGCTTCTACTCCATTATCATCGTTTGGTTTTAGGATATACGCGGCGATCAGCTAGGGTTACGAGAAACGTCTAGCCTCCCTAAGGTGGGATCGCCACCAAAGGTTTTCGCAATTGCGCTTTTTCCTTACTATTATAATGGAAACGAATCGTATATATACCCCAAATTTGAAAAAAGCGGGCAAGAGGGGTACCCTTCACTTTAAACGTCAATATTAGCAAAGTTTGAGAAGATAATAGGTATAACTTTATTTTAAACGATTTAACTATTATTAATGTTAATTATTGAAGATTAAAATAATTAAAAATAATTATATTTATTTAAATATTAAAGATAAACCTCTGGTGCAAAGAGAGAGATTATCATTGCCTCCTATATCTACCAAGGCCCGTGCATGCGATATATTTCCTTCATTGCCTCTTATATCTATCAAGGCCCGTGCATTGTGATATATTTCATTCATTGCCTCCTATATCTATCAAGGCCCGTGCATTGCGATATATTTTTCAAAACAACAACAAAAATGGGAAACCCCAACTCAGAAACATAATAACGTTTTCATTGGATACTTTAAGTTTATATAATCTTCTTGACACGGAGAGGTAATATTTTGGTTTTCCCAACTTGTCCAAAAGTTGTATGAACCCTGAGTTAGCCATAGCTACAAACCCATGATTACACGTTCATGAATATACACAGAAAAAAAAAGTGTTTAGAAACTAACACGAAAATGCAACAGATATTTTATCATGTTTAAAAACACTCATGTTTAAATAAGAATGGTGTTTAGGTTTGCAACACCTTATGTTTAGGTTCAAAATGTGTTGATAGCTTGTCATATCTAGTATTTAAACATGTTTAAGGTGGTATATGTCATGTTATTGTGCTATAATGCTTAGTAACAAAACGTGTTTACACGATTATATGCCTAGTTGTATAACATGTTTTCAGGATTATATGTTTAGGTTTGAAACATGACTAAAGGTTTATAAGCTTAGCTCCCTATCATGTTTAAGGGTTTATAAGCTTAGTTTTAAAGATATTTGCAGGTTTATCTTGAAATATTTTGAATGATGTTACAACCTGCGTCGCTTTAAATACATAGGTTGAAATAATTGCTGCGAAATAAGATACATTGTTTTTAGAAAAACCCGTGCCGCTCCTCGTGGGAAAACA
This sequence comes from Phalangium opilio, assembly GCF_054372755.1. NCBI lineage: Eukaryota > Metazoa > Arthropoda > Arachnida > Opiliones > Phalangiidae > Phalangium > Phalangium opilio. Next base: position 6,199,934 of record NW_028324146.1, on the reverse strand, counting down.
CTATTTCAGGTGAACTTCAACTTAGCTTAATTTAAACACTTTAGTAACATTGTGCCGAGTCCCATTCAACCGAACCAACCCCATTCGACTGAAAAACTCTCACTTCGGAGGATTTACGATGCTGTAAAATAAAACAATCCGATTGCACCGAAAACCCTCACTTCGAGTTTTCCCAATCGAATTTAAATTTAATTAACTTAAAACAATTCACGGCCTACGTAAAATGAACACTAGATCCAAACGTTTTCTAAATTATTATTTTAGAACTAAGGATTTTAAGAACGAAATAGTAATAAATCAGCAATATATGAAATAATAAAATCAATTGCTAATATTGATTTATTTTTTTATGTTATATTCATTATGAAAATACTTTAAGCCAGCCGTTTTACTGTACTTGAAGTGTATAACCGGCCCAAAGAGGAAGAGACGTCCTAACCAAACCAAACCTAACCGAACAGTAACTTTTTGGAAAAGGCATATTATTTGAGAAGTCAATTAAGATAAACATCAATATTTTGGAAAAGGCGTAACAATGATAAATGATTTATAAAATATTACTAACCTAACCTGGTTTTGAACAAAAACGTTTTATTGGACGAAATTGTTTTTGTTAAATGCTTAACCCAAGTCCAATTTTCACTTTTTCTGTATACTGTTATATTATATACAGTATTTAGAAGACACGGTGTTGAAAACTTACCGAGGTCGTTTTTTATTATCATCTTGTTGCATATCAAATATTGGCGTTTCCAAGGCAGCACGAATGTATTGAAAACGCTAGCACTTTTGAGGTCGCTTAATTCGACAAATAGCGTCGTTTGAATTGTAAATACCAACACCCGCGGTTGGGCTAAATTCATTAGAAACTTTGGCGGGATTCGGCCTAATGGAATTCTAACCAATGGGAATATACCTACTTTATCAAATCTAGCCGATCTGTTGGAAATGTTGTTCTAGTATTAAAGCCAAGAAAGCGTATTTATTCTTCATGTCGAACCATCACTTTAAGCATATATTTTGCTCAAAATTTGAGTCAAGGAAGTCCTTTTCTCAATATAAAATGAAAGCCATGGGACATAAATTATGAATATAGCCACAAGGTGTTAGATTATTCACCTTGTGGTAAAATATACCTCCACTTTTTTGTTGTTTTTCCAAAATATTATAATTCTTCTTAAAATAAAGATTTAAAAAAATTTAAGCTATATACCAACGTATTAAAAACATGTTACGTTAAATAACACCTGGTAAGCGTTGATGTTTAGCTTAGTGTTAAGATTATTCTGTGTTTACCTCTTAAACGTGATAAAATAAGAAGTGTTTCTATTTGGAACACATTTTAAGGATCCTTAGAGAAACAGAGATGTAATTAGACATCAACATTGAAGAAATAAACATTACCTCACACCAATGTTTAACTTTATAACATGTTCAGATGTTGCAAACCTAAACACTTTTTTTCTGTGTATATAATCAGAAGTAAGATAAGGGACTAGAAGTGAAGAGCTCTAGTATTGGTAATAGATCCTGGCCCTAGAGAACAAATTTGAGGATTTTATGCCGCTTCCATCGCACCTACACTAGAGAGAAAAAAAATGGTCGAGTTGCAAAAACATTTCCTACCCCCTTCCCCTCAACCTAAAGCCGCGGAACACGGACGCGGGTGCTTGAATCTAGTTCGGCCGTCTACCGCCACGAGCGTCTCACGTTTTGGAGGGAAAGTTCAGAAACCGCTTCCAGAGGGCCAACCGTTGGTGTCTTATCTAGAATATTCACTTTCGCCGAGTGAAGAATTTGGTTACCTCGATACTTCTAGTCTCATCTCACTTTTGATATAATCAAATGTGGATGAGAGGGAAAGTATGACAATGCCCATAGAGCCTGTGTTAAAAAACGCGGACATCAAAGTTTCGCCAATAACTATTTAGTTTATTAGTGACTGATGGACTTGCAAACTCGCGACTGAAAGTAGTTCGGACATTTATGCTCCTTGGTTTAACCATAGCCCACTCGATCACGCGCATCACGACGCAAGCTAATCGCGCTGTAGCTAAATTACCGAGATTTATTTTAAACGTATCTAGTTTTATGTGCTCTTCTATTGCTTCGATAACCTTGCTTAAATCCATATTACACCTTTAAATACCTTTTAAAACATTACCAGCTACTCTGTCCTGACTACACAACACAAATCGAGGAAGTTCTAGCATACGCAATAGCAGACGACGGTAACCGCGTAACCGCGAATTAACACAAGACCTATTTTAAGGGAGTGAACAGGCCCAGTAAAGCTACGCCAATAAAACGGTCAACTACGGCGAAACTCTGATGACTCGCCACTTTTGGCCATTTTCATACTTTTCCCCTCATCCACTTTTGATATAATGTATCGGAAGAGGATGTTGCAAGTTTGAAATGTCTTAGGGTTGAAATTAAAGGGTGTAAATTCCCTTTCTAATCAACACTGTTGTCTTCTATAGTAATGCGTGGGTGTACAAGACACGTCATGTATAAAATGAGGCACTTTCGATTCCACGTATTACGATATTTTTATCTATACCTAGTCTAAAAAGAATGTAAACTTTGCTTACCTCTAACTGAATCAAAAGGAGCGTGAAAAAGATGTATATACATTATTTGTTTAAAATTTGAAAATAGTGAAGAAGCCCTACTCCAAATAAATACAGAAGTGAGATGAGACTAGTCTCATCTTACTTCTGATAAAAGTTTGGCAAGGAATGCATACAGTCATAAGAAAAATAATATATAGCTCCCTAGCTATATATTATTTTTCTTATGATACAGTTAAAAGGAATAATTATGCCCCCGTGTTAATTTTATTAGTTTTGTTAGATCTTTAAAAAACCAATTTATTTTCACTATTTCAAAATTAATATATTTCTGATCAGTCTCTTGATGGTATATTATCCCCTTTTTATGCACTCAATGAAAAAGATAAATTTCACTTACAGAACTCCTCTTATCATTGTGCATGAAAAATTGCGTGATAATTAATATTAAAGTTTTCTTCGCTTTTAGCGAAAAAGATGAATTTCACTTACCTAAATCAGCTTATCATTGTGAATTCAAGTTGCGTGTAAAAGGTAATTAAAATTGAATTTTTTTTTGCGCGTTTCACGCGATAAATGAAAAAGATGAAATTCACTTACCTAAACCTTATCGTTGTGAATTAAAAATTGCGTGTAAAAGATAATTAAAATTAAATTTTCCTCCGCGTTTTTACACACTTAATGATAAAGATCAATTTCACTTACGTCCGACTAATCATTGTGAAATAAAAGGTGCGTGTAAAAGATAAGTAAATTAAAATTTTCAATATAAATACTTTCCAATTACAATTAAAACCGCATATATTTATTTTCTTATTGTATATTATCAGGAATGTATGGAGGGGTTGGAATGGCTAAGGTCAAATCCTAATCGGCGTGAAATGATCTTGGAAACAACTGGGGTGGCTTAATTTACGCTAGTGACGTCATAGGACTCATAGCCTGACGTAAAAATCGCATTTACCACTTAAATTACTTAAATTCATTCATTGGCTGCCAAAAAACTTGTTTACTATAATTCTCCACCCTCTACCCTAGGTCCTCTGCCTAGGCTGAGAGAATCGAATATGAACGCGAACGGCGGCGAATCAGCGCATTTAACTTTAAAAAATCTAAAAGGTCACTTCTACGATGCCTTTTTTAACGAGTCATGACTTTTTCGCCTTCGGTAGACAGCTAAACACGAGGGGGAAACCACTAAGAAAATTTTGTACACCTGATTTCAGATTTCAAATGACTTCAATTGAACTATCATAGACTTCATTTGACTTCAAAGACTTCACTAACTGTATTTGATTTCAGATGACTTCAATAAAATTTATAAAGACTTCAAGTGACTTCAATATAATTTATAAAGACTTCAAGTGACTTCATTACATTTTATAGACTTCAAGTGACTTCATTACATTTTATAGACTTCAAGTGACTTCATTACATTTTATAGACTTCAAGTGACTTCATTACATTTTATAGACTTCAAGTGACTTCAATAGAATTTGTAAAGACTTCTAGTGACTTCAACATATTTTAAAGACTTCAAGTGACTTCAATAGAATTTATAGACTAAAGCCGATTTCTATTTTTTTCTCAAGACTTCATTAAATTGTAATAATTAAAAATATCTATGTACTTCGCTATTAAGTACTAAGCTGCAGCGCAACCGAAAGCAATTATCTATGCAGAATTATTTGGCGCAGATACAAGCCCGGATAGTATACTGATCCATTTGATCGTCGCTTATGTCTCAAGAATTCTGCGACGTTTCACGCGGTAAACTATGATCACGTGATCGGCATAGATATGTTAAAAGGGTAGATAGATACACAATTCAATGGGAGGTCGACGCGGAAGGGGCAACGAGCAGACAGCCGCTATTTTCTGGGGGTAGCCCATTTCCCGCGCGATTTACTTCTCACCACTTCAATTTGTCTCCGATAGATGGCGTTTTATACGGCTACCCCAGAAAATAGCGGCTGTCTGCTCGTTGCCCCTTCCGCGTTTTTTTTCGTTAAGCCTAAGCCAGAGAAGTGGATCTAGACCCTTTATAGTTTTACTATATCTATGGTGATCGGCCGCTATTTTCGGAAAGAAGTTTTTGTCGTGACATAGCTAACTCAATCACGCCAGTGAGCGCTTGGGCAGTAGTTTTTGCAAGGGGTCGGTCATTCATGAAATCCCGTACGCTACCCGCGAAATCCAACTTAAGAAATCTCACAAAAAATCCGAAATCAATAACGAAATAACAAAACAGTAAAGAAATCACAAAATCAGTAGAGAAATCACAAAATCAGTAGAGAAATCACAAAATCAGTAAAGATACCACAAAATCAACAAAGAAATCACAAAATCAGTAACGAAATCGCGAAATCCATTAGAAAATTCACGAAATCCAAGCTCAAAAGAAATCACAAAATCCAACGAAATCAATTGAAATATCCCAAAATCTGCCGAAATCATGGAAAAAATCCGAGGAAATCACCGGAAAAATTGCAAAATCCGTTGGATTTTATCGAACTTTGAAATCAAACAAAATCCGACGAAATCAATTGAAATCCGACGAAATCAAACGAAATCCGAAGAAATCAAATTGGATTTCAAAATCCCGTACACTTTTTCCAAAACGTCCGACCCCTCAGGTTTTTGAAACTGATTATCGTCTGATTCATACTCGAATTCATAGTTCAGAGAACTAGAAGACACAATTTTTAAATTGGCTGCTTGTATGCTGTATTTTGAAGGTTCCCAATTTAGTTAAATAGTAGTTTAAATTAAGCCAATTAAACTTCGCCACAAACAAAAATATATAGTTTTTACGAATATTCTTTGAAAACGGAATGATTAGCAGCCGACAATAAGTCCAAAAAGGAAAAAATTCTGGGGAAGAGTGTCTGGCACAAGAGTCTGGTAGCATTGCACCTCCGATAAGGGCCGAAAATTGAGGGATCAAGACCAGGGCCCCCCCTGTTTGACTGGAAAATTTATAGGACATTGTCCACTGTAGTGTGGAGAAACAGTATCACATCTCCATAGTCAAGCTATCAAAACTTTTAATTTTATTGGTCAAACTGTCCAGTGACCCCCTTAGTTTTTAACAAAATTATGGCACATTTTAAAATTCCAGTGTCCTGTGCTTATTTCCGGCCCTGATCAAGACTATTGAAAATAAAATTTGAAGAAAAGGAAATTTCCACTTATGAAAGACGGAATTTCAATAGACTTCAAGGGATTTTTCTAGCACTTCATTTGACTTCAAGAGATTTCCAACGGACTTCGTATGACTTCTAAGAGACTTCAAGAGATTTCCGAGAGACTTCAAGAGATTTCCAAGAGACTTCAAGAGATTTCCAAGAGACTTCAAGAG